>NC_090363.1:14744443-15044443 GCF_035084215.1 Heptranchias perlo
GACACAGCCCATATCGGAGATTACATTCTGTACAGAACAAGGTGGGATGAACTCAGTGCATATCTTATATTACATTCTGTATAACACAAGGTGGGATGAACTCAGTGCATATCTTATATTACATTCTGTACAATACAAGGTGGGGTGGACTCAGTACATATCTTATATTACATTCTGTATAATACAAGGTGGGATGGACTCAGTACATATCTTATCTTACATTCTGTATCATACAAGGTGGGGTGGACTCAGCACAAATCTTATATTACATTCTGTATAATACAAGGTGGGGTGCACTCAGTACATATCTCAAATTACATTCTGTACATTACAAGGTGGGGTGGACTCAGAACATATCTTACATTGCATTCTGTACATTACAAGGTGGGGTGGACTCAGAACATATCTTAAATTACATTCTGTACATTACAAGGTGGGGTGGACTCAGAACATATCTCATATTACTTTCTGTACATTACAAGGTGGGGTGGACTCAGTACATATCTCATATTACTTTCTGCAAACATTACAAGGTGGGGTGGACTCAGTGCATATCTCATATTACTTTCTGTACATTACAAGGTGGGGTGGACTCAGAACATATCTTAAATTACATTCTGTACATTACAAGGTGGGGTGGACTCAGAACATATCTTATATTACATTCTGTACATTACAAGTTGTGGTGGACTCAGTACATATCTTATATTACATTTTGTACATTACAAGGTGGGGTGGACTCAGTCCATATCTTTCATTACATTTTGTACATTACAAGGTGGGGTGGACTCAGAACATATCTTACATTACATTCTGTACATTACAAGGTGGGGTGGACTCAGTACATATCTCATATTACTTTCTGTACATTACAAGGTGGGGTGGACTCAGTACATATCTCATATTACTTTCTGCACATTACAAGGTGGGGTGGACTCAGTACATATCTCATGTTACTTTCTGAACATTACAAGGTGGGGTGGACTCAGTACATATCTCATATTACTTTCTGTACATTACAAGGTGGGGTGGACTCAGAACATATCTTAAATTACATTCTGTACATTACAAGGTGGGGTGGACTCAGAACATATCTTGTATTACATTCTGTACATTACAAGTTGTGGTGGACTCAGTACATATCTTATATTACATTCTGTACAATACAAGGTGGGGTGGAAACAATCGATATCTTACATTACATTCTGTACATTACAAGTTGTGGTGGTCTCAGGAAAATATCTTATATTACATTCTGGAAAATACAAGGTGGTGTGGACTCAGTACATACCTTATATTACATTCTGTACATTACAAGGTGTGGTGGACTCAGTACACATCTTGTGTTACATTCTGTACATTACAAGGTGGGATGGACTCAGGACATATCTCATATTACATTCTGTACAATACAAGCTGGGGTGGACTCAGTACATATCTTATATTACATTCTGTACAATACAAGGTGGGGTGGACTCAGTCCATATCTTTCATTACATTCTGTCCAATAGAAGGTGGGCTGCACTCAGCACATATCTTGTCTTACATTCCATAAAATACAAGATGGGGTGGACTCAGTCCATAACTTATATGACATTCTGTAAAATGCAAGGTGAGGTGGACTCAGTACATATCATATATTACATTATGTAAAATACAAGGTGGGGTGGACTCAGTACATATCTTATATTACATTCTGTACATTACAAGGTGGGGTGGACTCAGGACATATCTTATATTACATTCTGTACATTACAAGGTGGGGTGGACTCAGGACATATCTTATATTACATTCTGTACAATACAAGGCGGGCTGGACTCAGTCCATATCTTATGTTACGTTCTGTACAAAACTAGGTGTGGTGGACTCAGTCCATATCTTATATTACATTCTGTACAATACAAGGTGGGGTGTACTCAGTACATATCTCATATCACATTCTGTATAATACAAGGTGGGGTGGACTCAGTACATATCTTATGTTACATTCTGTACAATACAAGGTGGTGCAGACTCAGTACATATATTATATTACATTCGGTACAATATAAGGTGGGGTGGACTCAGTCCATATCTTATGTTACGTTCAGTATAATACAAGGTGGGGTGGACTCAGTACATATCTAAAATTACATTCTGTACAATACAAGGTGTGGTGGACTCAGTACATATCTCAGGTTACATTCTGTACAATACAAGCTGGTGTGGATTCAGTACAGATCTTACATTACGTTCTGTGCATTACAAGGTGTGGTGGACGCAGTACATATCTTATATTACATTCGGTACATTACAAGGTGGGGTGGACTCAGGACATATCTTACATTACATTCTGTACATTACAAGGTGGGGTGGACTCAGTACATATCTTATATTACATTTGGTACATTGCAAGGTGGGGTGGACTCAGGACATATCTTACATTACATTCTGTACATTACAAGGTGGGGTGTACTCAGTACATATCTTACATTACATTCTGTAAAATACAGGCTGGGGTGGACTCAGTACATATCTTATATTACATCCTGTATAATACAAGGTGGGGTGGACTCAGTACATATCTAAAATTACATGCTGTACATTGCAAGGTGGGGTGGACTCAGTACATATCTTATATTACATTTGGTAGAATACAAGGTGGGCTGGACTCAGTCCATATCTTATGTTACATTCTGTACAATACAAGGTGGGGTGTACTCAGTACGTATCTTATATTACATTCCGTATAATACAAGGTGGGGTGGACTCAGTACATATCTAAAATTACATTCTGTCCAATACAAGGTGGGGTGGACTCAGTCCATATTTCATATTACATTCTGTACAATACAAGGTGGGGTGTACTCATTACATGTCAAATATTACATTCTCTACAATACAAGGTGGTGTGTACTCAGTACATATCTTATATTACATTCTGTACAATACAAGCTGGTGTGGATTAAGTGCATATCTTACATTACGTTCTGTGCATTACAAGGTGGGGTGGACTCAGTACATATCTTAAATTACATTCTGTACATTACAAGGTGGGATGGACTCTGTACATATCTTACATTACATTCGGTACATTACAAGGTGTGTTGGACGCAGTACATATCTTATATTATATTCGGTACATTACAAGGTGGGGTGGACTCAGTACATATCTTTCATTACGTTCTGTACAATACAAGGTGTGGTGGACTCAGTCCATATCTTATATTACATTCTGCACAACACAAGGTGGGGTGGACTCAGTACATATCTTATATTACATTCGGTACATTACAAGGTGGGGTGGACTCAGGACATATCTTACATTACATTCTGTCCAATACAAAGTGGGGTGGACTCAGTCCATATCTTATATTACATTCTGTACAATACAAGGTGGGGTGGACTCAGTCCATATCTTATATTACATTCTGTACAATACAAGGTGTGGTGAACTCAGTACATATCTTGTCTTACATTCTGTAAAATACAAGGAGGGGTGGACTCATTACATATCTTACATTACATTCTGTACAATACAAGGTGGGGTGGACTCAGTGCATATCTTACATTACATTCTGTATAATACAAGGTGGGGTGGACTCATTCCATAACTTATATGGCATTCTGTACAATACAAAGTGGGGTGGACTCAGCACATATCTTATATTACATTCTGTCCAATACAAAGTGGGGTGGACTCAGTCCATATCTTATATTACATTCTGTAAAATACAAGGTGGGGTGGACTCAGTCCATATCTTATATTACATTCTGTACAATACAAGTTGTGGTGGACTCAGTACATATCTTATATTACATCCTGTATAATACAAGGTGGGGTGGACTCAGTACATATCTAAAATTGCATGCTGTACATTGCAAGGTGGGGTGGACTCAGTACATATCTTATATTACATTTGGTAGAATACAAGGTTGGGTGAACTCAGTCCATATCTTACATTACATTCTGTACAATACAAGGTGGGCTGGACTCAGTCCATATCTTATGTTACGTTCTGTATAATATAAGGTGTGGTGGACTCAGTACACATATTATGTTACATTCTGTACAATACAAGCTGGGGTGTACTCAGTACGTATCTTATATTACATTCCGTATAATACAAGGTGGGGTGGACTCAGTACATATCTAAAATTACATTCTGTCCAATACAAGGTGGGGTGGACTCAGAACATATCTTAGATTACATTCTGTACATTACAAGTTGTGGTGGACTCAGTACATATCTTATATTACATTCTGTACAATACAAGGTGGGGTGGACACAATACATATCTTATATTACATTCTGTCCATTACAAGTTGTGGTGGACTCAGTACATTTCTTCTCTTACATCCTGAAAAAATACCTGGTGGGGTGGACTCAGTACATATCTTATATGACATTCTTTACAATACAAGGTGGGGTGGACTCAGTACATATCTTATATTACATTCTGTATATTGCAAGGTGGGGTGGACTCAGTCTATATCTCATATTACATTCTGTAGAATACAAGGTGGGGTGTGCTCATTACATGTCTAATATTACATTCTGTACAATACAAGGTGGGGTGTACTCAGTGCATATCTTACATTACATTCTGAACATTACAAGGTGGGTTGGACTCAGGTACATATCTTACATTACATTCTGTACAATAGAAGGTGGGGTGTACTGAGTGCATATCTTATATTACATTCTGTATAATACAAGGTGGGGTGGACTCAGTGCATATCTTACATTACATTCTGTATAATACAAGGTGGGGTGGACTCATTAAATATCTTATATTACATTCTGGACAATTCACGCTGGGGTGGACTCATTACATATCTTATATTACATTCTGGACAATACAAGGTGGAAATGACTCAGTACATAACTTATGTGACATTCTGTACAATACAAAGTGGGGTGGACTCAGTACATATCTGATATTACATTCTGTGCAATGCAAGGTGGGGTGAACTCAGTGCATATCTTGTCTTACATTCTGTAAAATACAAGATGGGTTGGACTCAGTCCATATCTTGTGTTACATTCTATACATTACAAGGTGGGCTGGACTCAGTGCATATCTTAGATTACATTCTGTGTAATACACTGTGGGGTGGACTCAGTCCATATCTTACATTACATTCTGTACAATACAAGGTGGGCTGGACTCAGTCCATAACTTATATTACATTCTGAAAAATACAAGGTGGGGTGGACTCAGTCCATATCTTATATTACATTCTGTGTAATACAATGTGGGGTGGACTCAGTACATATCTAATATTACATTCGGTACATTACAAGGTGGGGTGGACTCAGTCCATATCTTACATTACATTCGGTACATTACAAGGTGGGGTGGACTCAGTACATATCTTACATTACATTCTGTACATTACAAGGTGGGGTGGACTCAGTACATATCTAATATTACATTCGGTACATTACAAGGTGGGGTGGACTCAGTACATATCTAAAATTACATGCTGTACATTACAAGGTGGGGTGGACTCAGAACATATCTTGTGTTACATTCTATTCATTACAAGGTGGGGTGGTCTCAGTACATATCTTATATTACATTCTGTACAATACATGTTGGGGTGTACTCAGTACATATCTTACATTACATTCTGTACAATACAAGGTGGGGTGGACTCAGTGCATATCTTACATTACATTCTGTATAATACAAAGTGGGGTGGACTCAGTGCATATCTTACATTACATTCTGTATAATACAAAGTGGGGTGGACTCATTAAATATCTCATATTACATCCTAGACAATTCACGCTGGGGTGGACTCATTACATATCTGATGTTACATTCTGTACAATACAAGGTGGAAATGACTCAGTACATAACTTATATGACATTCTGTACAATACAAAGTGGGGTGGACTCAGTACATATCTTGTATTACATTTGGTACATTACAAGGTGGGGTAGACTCAGTACATATCTGATATTACATTCTGAACATGACAAGCTGGTGTGGATTCAGTACATATCTTACATTACGTTCTGAACATTACAAGGTGAGGTGGACTCAGTACATATGTAAAATTACATTCTGTACAATACAAGGTGGGGTGGACTCAGTACATATCTTGAATTACATTCTGTACATTACAAGGTTGGGTGGACTCAGTACATATCTTATATTACATTCTGTACATTACAAAGTGGGGTGGACTCAGTCCATATCTTATATTACATTCTGTGCATTACAAGGTGAGGTGGACTCAGTCCATATCTTATATTACATTCTTTATAATACAAGGTGTGGTGGACTCAGTCCATATCTTATATTACATTCTGTGCATTACAAGGTGAGGTGGACTCAGTCCATATCTTATATTACATTCTGTGCATTGCAAGGTGGGGTGGACTCAGTCCATATCTTATATTACATTCTGTGCATTACAAGGTGGGGTGGACTCAGTCCATATCTTATATTACATGCTGTACATTACAAGGTGGACTCAGTACATAACTTACACAGAGGTGAATATTACACAGAGGGGAATATTTCACAGAGTGTGGGAGAGATCGAACAGGGAGGGGGAGAGATCGAACAGGGAGGGGGAGAGATTGAACAGGGAGGGGGAGAGATTGAACAGGGAGGGGGAGAGATCGAACAGGGAGGGGCGAGCTGCTAATTCAAACAAGAGAAAACAGTTGAGGGAAAAGCTGTTGACCTTTCGCTGACAGCAACTGACAGAACAAAAGTTGCAACAATGTCCAGAGCAGGTGTGTGCGGGGCCCAGGGACAGAAGAGAAAACACACCCAGGGGAGGGTTGGACCCTGCAGCAAACACTGAGCAGCTCAGATAGGCAGTGCGGCACCGGTTAGAGGCATTCAGAGGAAAGGCAGGGGAGAAACAAGCTACAGACTTGGATTAGGGAGAGATTCTGTGCAAGTGGGGGAGTGTGAGAGAGGGAGAGGGGTGAGAGGGGGAGAGAGGGAGAGAGAGGGGGGGAGTGTGAGAGAGGGAGAGGGGTGAGAGGGAGAGAGAGGGGGGAGAGGGGGAGAGAGGGGGGGAGTGTGAGAGAGGGAGAGGGTTGAGAGGGAGAGAGAGGGGGGAGAGAGACAGAGGGAGAGAGAGAGGGGGGAGAGAGAGAGGGAGAGAAGGAGGGAGAGAGGGAGCGAGAGAAGGGGGGAGAGGGAGAGAGAGAGGGAGAGAGAGAGGGGGTGAGAGGGAGGGAGGGAAAAAGAGAGAGTGAGAGAGGGAGTGGGAGGGAGAGAGAGAGAGGGAGGGAGGGGGAGAGAGAGAGGGAGGGAGGGGGAGAGAGAGAGGGGGGAGTGTGAGAGAGGGAGAGGGTTGAGAGGGAGAGAGAGAGGGGGGGAGTGTGAGAGTGGGAGAGGGTTGAGAGGGAGGGAGAGAGAGAGGGAGAGAGACAGAGGGAGAGAGAGAGGGTGGAGAGAGAGAGAGGGAGAGAGAGGGAGAGGGAGAGAGGGAGCGAGAGAGAGGGAGTGAGAGAGAGGGAGTGAGAGGGAGGGAGGGAAAAAGAGAGAGTGAGAGAGGGAGTGGGAGGGAGAGAGAGAGAGGGAGGGAGGGAGAGAGAGAGGGGGAGAGAGAGAGAGGGAGAGAAGGAGGGAGAGAGAGGGAGAGAGGGAGAGTGAGAGAGGGAGTGAGAGGGAGGGAGGGAAAAAGAGAGAGTGAGAGAGGGAGTGGGAGGGAGATAGAGAGAGGGAGGGAGAGAGAGGGAGAGAGAGAGAGGGGAGGAGGGAGAACGAGAGAGGGAGAGAGAGAGAGGGAGGGAGTTCTGGGCTCTTGCTGTCCATAACTTATATTACATTTTGTACATTACAAGGTGGGGTGGACTCAGTCCATATCTTATATTACATTTTGTACGTTCCAAGGTGGGGTGCACTCAGTCCATATCTTATATTACATTCTGTATAATACAAGGTGGGGTGGACTCAGTGCACATCTTAAATTACATTCTGTACATTACAAGGTGGTGTATACTCAGTACATATCTCATATTACATTCTGTACGTTACAAGATGGGGTGGACTCAGTACATATCTGACATTACATTCTGTACAATACAAGGTGGTGCAGACTCAGTACATATCTAATATTACATTCGGTACATTACAAGGTGGGGTGGACTCAGTACATATCTTACATTACATTCGGTACATTACAAGGTGGGGTGGACTCAGTACATATCTTACATTACATTCTGTACATTACAAGGTGGGGTGGACTCAGTACATATCTAATATTACATTCGGTACATTACAAGGTGGGGTGGACTCAGTACATATCTAAAATTACATGCTGTACATTACAAGGTGGGGTGGACTCAGAACATATCTTGTGTTACATTCTATTCATTACAAGGTGGGGTGGTCTCAGTACATATCTTATATTACATTCTGTGCAATACATGTTGGGGTGTACTCAGTACATATCTTACATTACATTCTGTACAATACAAGGTGGGGTGGACTCAGTGCATATCTTACATTACATTCTGTATAATACAAGGTGGGGTGGACTCAGTGCATATCTTACATTACATTCTGTATAATACAAAGCGGGGTGGACTCATTAAATATCTTATATTACATCCTAGACAATTCACGCTGGGGTGGACTCATTACATATCTGATGTTACATTCTGTACAATACAAGGTGGAAATGACTCAGTACATAACTTATATGACATTCTGTACAATACAAAGTGGGGTGGACTCAGTCCATATCTTATATTACATTTGGTACATTACAAGGTGGGGTAGACTCAGTACATATCTGATATTACATTCTGAACATGACAAGCTGGTGTGGATTCAGTACATATCTTACATTACGTTCTGAACATTACAAGGTGAGGTGGACTCAGTACATATGTAAAATTACATTCTGTACAATACAAGGTGGGGTGGACTCAGTCCATATCTTGAATTACATTCTGTACATTACAAGGTTGGGTGGACTCAGTACATATCTTATATTACATTCTGTACATTACAAAGTGGGGTGGACTCAGTCCATATCTTATATTACATTCTGTACAATACAAGGTGGGCTGGACTCAGTCCATATCTTATATTACATTCTTTATCATACAAGGTGTGGTGGACTCAGTCCATATCTTATATTACATTCTGTGCATTACAAGGTGAGGTGGACTCAGTCCATATCTTATATTACATTCTTTATAATACAAGGTGTGGTGGACTCAGTCCATATCTTATATTACATTCTGTGCATGACAAGGTGAGGTGGACTCAGTCCATATCTTATATTACATTCTGTGCAATACAAGGTGCGGTGGACTCAGTCCATATCTTATATTACATTCTGTGCATTGCAAGGTGAGGTGGACTCAGTCCATATCTTATATTACATTCTTTATAATACAAGGTGTGGTGGACTCAGTCCATATCTTATATTACATTCTGTGCAATACAAGGTGAGGTGGACTCAGTCCATATCTTATATTACATTCTGTGCAATACAAGGTGAGGTGGACTAAGTCCATATCTTATATTACATTCTGTGCATTACAAGGTGGGGTGGACTCAGTCCATATCTGAGATTACATTCTGTACATTACAAGGTGGACTCAGTACATAACTTACACAGAGGTGAATATTACACAGAGGGGAATATTTCACAGAGTGTGGGAGAGATCGAACAGGGAGGGGGAGAGATCGAACAGGGAGGGGGAGAGATCGAACAGGGAGGGGGAGAGATCGAACAGGGAGGGGGAGAGATCGAACAGGGAGGGGGAGAGATTGAACAGGGAGGGGCGAGCTGCTAATTCAAACAAGAGAAAACAGTTGAGGGAAAAGCTGTTGACCTTTCGCTGACAGCAACTGACAGAACAAAAGTTGCAACAATGTCCAGAGCAGGTGTGTGCGGGGCCCAGGGACAGAAGAGAAAACACACCCAGGGGAGGGTTGGACCCTGCAGCAAACACTGAGCAGCTCAGATAGGCAGTGCGGCACCGGTTAGAGGCATTCAGAGGAAAGGCAGGGGAGAAACAAGCTACAGACTTGGATTAGGGAGAGATTCTGTGCAAGTGGGGGAGTGTGAGAGAGGGAGAGGGGTGAGAGGGGGAGAGAGGGAGAGAGAGGGGGGGAGTGTGAGAGAGGGAGAGGGGTGAGAGGGAGAGAGACAGAGGGAGAGGGGGAGAGAGGGGGGGAGTGTGAGAGAGGGAGAGGGTTGAGAGGGGGGAGAGAGACAGAGGGAGAGAGAGAGGGGGGAGAGGGGGAGAGAGGGGGGGAGTGTGAGAGAGGGAGAGGGTTGAGAGGGAGAGAGAGGGGGGAGAGAGACAGAGGGAGAGAGAGAGGGGGGAGAGAGAGAGGGAGAGAAGGAGGGAGAGAGGGAGCGAGAGAAGGGGGGAGAGGGAGAGAGAGAGGGAGAGAGAGAGGGGGTGAGAGGGAGAGAGAGAGGGAGAGAGAGAGGGGGTGAGAGGGAGGGAGGGAAAAAGAGAGAGTGAGAGAGGGAGTGGGAGGGAGAGAGAGAGAGGGAGGGAGGGGGAGAGAGAGAGGGAGAGAGAGAGGGGGGAGTGTGAGAGAGGGAGAGGGTTGAGAGGGAGAGAGAGAGGGGGGGAGTGTGAGAGTGGGAGAGGGTTGAGAGGGAGGGAGAGAGAGAGGGAGAGAGACAGAGGGAGAGAGAGAGGGTGGAGAGAGAGAGAGGGAGAGAGAGGGAGAGGGAGAGAGGGAGTGAGAGAGAGGGAGTGAGAGAGAGGGAGTGAGAGGGAGGGAGGGAAAAAGAGAGAGTGAGAGAGGGAGTGGGAGGGAGAGAGAGAGAGGGAGGGAGGGAGAGAGAGAGGGGGAGAGAGAGAGAGGGAGAGAAGGAGGGAGAGAGATGGAGAGAGGGAGAGTGAGAGAGGGAGTGAGAGGGAGGGAGGGAAAAAGAGAGAGTGAGAGAGGGAGTGGGAGGGAGATAGAGAGAGGGAGGGAGGGAGAGAGAGAGAGGGAGAGAGAGAGGGGAGGAGGGAGAACGAGAGAGGGAGAGAGAGAGAGGGAGGGAGTTCTGTGCTCTTGCTGTCCATAACTTATATTACATTTTGTACATTACAAGGTGGGGTGGACTCAGTCCATATCTTATATTACATTTTGTATGTTCCAAGGTGGGGTGCACTCAGTCCATATCTTATATTACATTCTGTATAATACAAGGTGGGGTGGACTCAGTGCACATCTTAAATTACATTCTGTACATTACAAGGTGGTGTATACTCAGTACATATCTCATATTACATTCTGTACGTTACAAGATGGGGTGGACTCAGTACATATCTGACATTAAATTCTGTGCAATACAAGGTGGAGTGGACTCAGAACATATCTAATAAAACATTCTCTATAAAACAAGGTGAGGTGGACTCAGCCCATATTGTATATTACATTCTGAATAACACAAGGTGGGGTGGACTCATTATATATCTTACATTACATTCTGTACATTACAAGGTGGGGTGGACTCAGAACATATCTTAAATTACATTCTGTACATTACAAGGTGGGGTGGACTCAGAACATATCTCATATTACTTTCTGTACATTACAAGGTGGGGTGGACTCAGTACATATCTCATATTACTTTCTGCAAACATTACAAGGTGGGGTGGACTCAGTACATATCTCATATTACTTTCTGTACATTACAAGGTGGGGTGGACTCAGAACATATCTTAAATTACATTCTGTACATTACAAGGTGGGGTGGACTCAGTGCATATCTTATATTACATTCTGTATAACACAAGGTGGGATGAACTCAGTGCATATCTTATATTACATTCTGTACAATACAAGGTGGGGTGGACTCAGTACATATCTTATATTACATTCTGTATAATACAAGGTGGGGTGGACTCAGTACATATCTTATATTACATTCTGACTAATACAAGGTGGGGTGGACTTCGTGCATATCTTATATTACATTCTGTATAATACAAGGTGGGGTGCACTCAGTCCATATCTCAAATTACATTCTCTACATTACAAGGTGGGGTGGACTCAGAACATATCTTACATTACATTCTGTACATTACAAGGTGGGGTGGACTCAGTACATATCTCATATTACTTTCTGTACATTACAAGGTGGGGTGGACTCAGTACATATTTCACATTACTTTCTGCACATTACAAGGTGGGGTGGACTCAGTACATATCTCATGTTACTTTCTGAACATTACAAGGTGGGGTGGACTCAGTACATATCTCATATTACTTTCTGTACATTACAAGGTGGGGTGGACTCAGAACATATCTTAAATTACATTCTGTACATTACAAGGTGGGGTGGACTCAGAACATATCTTATATTACATTCTGTACATTACAAGTTGTGGTGGACTCAGTACATATCTTATATTACATTCTGTACAATACAAGGTGTGGTGTACTCAGTACAAATCTGATATTATATCCTGTACAATACAAGGTGGGGTGGAAACAATACATATCTTATATTACATTCTGTACATTACAAGGTGGGATGGACTCAGTCCATAACTTATATTACATTTTGTACATTACAAGGTGGGGTGGACTCAGTCCATATCTTATATTACATTTTGTACGTTACAAGGTGGGGTGCACTCAGTCCATATCTTATATTACATTCTGTATAATACAAGGTGGGGTGGACTCAGTGCACATCTTATATTACATTTTGTACATTACAAGGTGGGGTGGACTCAGAACATATCTTAAATTACATTCTGTACATTACAAGGAGGTGTATACTCAGTACATATCTCATATTACATTCTGTACGTTACAAGATGGGGTGGACTCAGTACATATCTGACATTAAATTCTGGACAATACAAGGTGGAGTGGACTCAGAACATATCTAATAAAACATTCTCTATAAAACAAGGTGAGGTGGACTCAGCCCATATTGTATATTACATTCTGTATAACAGAAGGTGGGGTGGACTCAGTACATATCTTACATTACATTCTGAATAATACAAGGTGGGGTGGACTCAGCCCATATCGGAGATTACATTCTGTACAGAACAAGGTGGGATGAACTCAGTGCATATCTTATATTACATTCTGTATAACACAAGGTGGGATGAACTCAGTGCATATCTTATATTACATTCTGTACAATACAAGGTGGGGTGGACTCAGCACATATCTTATATTACATTCTGTATAATACAAGGTGGGATGGACTCAGTCCATATCTTATCTTACATTCTGTATCATACAAGGTGGGGTGGACTCAGTACAAATCTTATATTACATTCTGTATAATACAAGGTGGGGTGCACTCAGTACATATCTCAAATTACATTCTGTACATTACAAGGTGGGGTGGACTCAGAACATATCTTACATTACATTCTGTACATTACAAGGTGGGGTGGACTCAGTGCATATCTTATATTACATTTTGTACATTACAACGTGGGCTGGACTCAGAACATATCTTAAATTACATTCTGTACATTACAAGGTGGGGTGGACTCAGTACATATCTCATATTACTTTCTGCAAACATTACAAGGTGGGGTGGACTCAGTACATATCTCATATTACTTTCTGTACATTACAAGGTGGGGTGGACTCAGAACATATCTTAAATTACATTCTGTACATTACAAGGTGGGGTGGACTCAGAACATATCTTATATTACATTCTGTACATTACAAGTTGTGGTGGACTCAGTACATATCTTATATTACATTCTGTACAATACAAGGTGTCGTGTACTCAGTACAAATCTGATATTATATCCTGTACAATACAAGGTGGGGTGGAAACAATACATATCTTATATTACATTCTGTACATTACAAGTTGTGGTGGACTCAGTACATATCTCAAATTACATTCTGTACATTACAAGGTGGGATGGACTCAGTCCATAACTTATATTACATTTTGTACATTACAAGGTGGGGTGGACTCAGTCCATATCTTATATTACATTTTGGACATTACAAGATGGGGTGGATTCAGCACATATCTTAAATTACATTCTGTACAATACAAGCTGGTGTGGACTCAGTATATATCTCAAATTACATTCTGTACATTACAAGGTGGGGTGGACTCAGAACATATCTTATATTACATTCTGTACAATGCAAGGTGGGGTGGACTTAGTGCATATCTTATATTGCATTCTGTATAATACAAGGTGGGGTGCACTCAGTACATATCTCAAATTACATTCTGTACATTACAAGGTGGGGTGGACTCAGATCATATCTCATATTACTTTCTGTACATTACAAGGTGGGGTGGACTCAGAACATATCTTAAATTACATTCTGTACATTACAAGGTGGGGTGGACTCAGAACATTTCTTATATTACATTCTGTACATTACAAGTTGTGGTGGACTCAGTACATATCTTATATTACATTCTGTACAATACAAGGTGTGGTGTACTCAGTACAAATCTGATATTATATCCTGTACAATACAAGGTGGGGTGGAAACAATACATATCTGATATTACATTCTGTACATTACAAGTTGTGGTGGACTCAGTATATATCTTACATTACATTCTGTATAATACAAGGTGGGGTGGCCTCAGTACACACCATATATTACATTTTGTACATTACAAGGTGGGGTGGACTCAGAACATATCTTATATTACTTTCTGCACAATACAAGGTGAGGTGGACTCAGAACATATCTTATATTACATTTTGGACATTAAAAGGTGGGGTGGAATCAGAACATATCTTATATTACATTCTGTACAATACAAGGTGTGGTGTACTCAGTACAAATCTGATATTATATCCTGTACAATACAAGGTGGGGTGGAAACAATACATATCTTATATTACATTCTGTACATTACAAGTTGTGGTGGACTCAGTATATATCTTATATTACATTCTGTACAATACAAGGTGGGGTGGACTCAGAACACATCTTGTGTTACATTTTATACATTACAAGGTGGGATGGACTCAGTCCATATCTTATATTACATTCTGTACATTACAAGGTGGGATGGACTCAGGACATATCTTTCATTACATTCTCTACAATACAAGGTGGGGTGTACTCAGAACATATCTTATATTACATTTTGTACATTACAAGGTGGGGTGGACTCAGTCCATATCTTATATAACATTTTGTACATTACAAGGTGGGGTGGACTCAGAACATATCTTATATTACATTCTGCACAATGCAAGGTGGGGTGCACTCAGTACATATCTTATATTACATTCTGTATAATACAAGGTGGGGTGGACTCAGTGTATATCTTATATTACATTTTGGACATTACAAGGTGGGGTGGAATCAGAACATATCTTATATTACATTCTGTACAATGCAAGGTGGGGTGCACTCAGTACATATCTTATATTACATTCTGTATAATACAAGGTGGGGTATACTCAGTGCATATCTTAAATTACATTCTGTACATTACAAGGTGGTGTGTACTCAGTACATATCTCATATTACATTCTGTATAATACAAGGTGCGGTGGACTCAGTGCATATCTTATGTTACATTCTGTGCAACACAAGGTGGGGTGGACTCAGTACATATCTTATATTACATTCTGTATAATACAAGGTGGGGTGGACTCAGTACATATCTTATATTGCATTCTGTACATTACAAGGTGGGGTGGACTCAGTACATATCTTATATTACATTCTGTATAATACAAGGTGGGGTGGACTCAGTACATATCTTATATTGCATTCTGGAAAATACAAGGTGGGGTGGACTCAGTACATATCTTATATTACATTCTGTATAATACAAGGTGGGGTGGACTCAGTACATATCTTATATTACATTCTGTACAATACAAGCTGGTGTGGACTCAGTACATATCTCAAATTACATTCTGTACATTACAAGGTGGGGTGGACTCAGAACATATCTTACATTACATTCTGTACATTGCAAGGTGGGGTGGACTCAGTGCATATCTTAAATTACATTTTGTACATTGCGAGGTGGGGTGGACTCAGAACATATCTTAAATTACATTCTGCACATTACAAGGTGGGGTGGACGCAGAACATATCTTATATTACATTCTGTACAATACAAGGTGTGGTGTACTCAGCACAAATCTGATATTATATCCTGTACAATACAAGGTGGGGTGGAAACAATACATATCTTATATTACATTCTGTACATTACAAGTTGTGGTGGACTCAGTATATATCTTATATTACATTCTGTATAATACAAGGTGGGGTGGACTCAGTACATACTATATATTACATTCTGTACAATACAAGGTGGGGTGGACTCAGAACACATCTTGTGTTACATTCTATACATTACAAGGTGGGATGGACTCAGTATATATCTTATATTACATTCTGTACAATGCAAGCTGGGGTGGACTCAGTGCATATCTCAGATTACATTCTATACATGACAAGGTGGGATGGACTCAGTATATATCTTCCATTACATTCTGTACAATACAAGCTGGGGTGTACTCAGTACATATCTTTCATTACATTCTGTACAATACAAGGTGGGGTGGACTCAGTGCATATCTTAGATTACATTTTGTACATTACAAGGTGGGGTGGACTCAGAACATATCTTCCATTACATTTTGTACATTACAAGGTGGGGTGGACTCAGTCCATATCTTACATAACATTTTGTACATTACAAGGTGGGGTGGACTCAGAACATATCTTATATTACATTCTGTATAATACAAGGTGGGGTGGAATCAGAACATATCTTATATTACATTCTGTACAATACAAGGTGGGGTGGAATCAGAACATATCTTATATTACATTCTGTACAATACAAGGTGGGGTGGAATCAGAACATATCTTATATTACATTCTGTACAATACAAGGTGGGGTGGAATCAGAACATATCTTATATTACATTCTGTACAATACAAGGTGTGGTGTACTCAGTACAAATCTGATATTATATCCTGTACAATACAAGGTGGGGTGGAAACAATACATATCTTATATTACATTCTGTACATTACAAGTTGTGGTGGACTCAGTATATATCTTATATTACATTCTGTATAATACAAGGTGGGGTGCACTCAGCACATATCTTATATTACATTCTGTATAATACAAGGTGGGGTGGACTCAGTGCATATCTTATATTACATTTTGGACATTACAAGGTTGGGTGGAATCAGAACATATCTTATATTACTTTCTGCACAATACAAGCTGGGGTGCACTCAGTACATATCTTACATAACATTTTGTACATTACAAGGTGGGGTGGACTCAGAACATATCTTATATTACATTCTGTACAATGCAAGATGGGGTGCACTCAGTACATATCTTATATTACATTCTGTATAATACAAGGTGGGGTGGACTCAGTGCATATCTTATATTACATTTTGGACATTACAAGGTGGGGTGGAATCAGAACATATCTTATATTACATTCTGTACAATGCAAGGTGGGGTGCACTCAGCACATATCTTATATTACATTCTGTACAATACAAGGTGGGGTATACTCAATGCATATCTTATATTATATCCTGTACAATACAAGGTGGGGTGGAAACAATACATATCTTATATTACATTCTGTACATTACAAGTTGTGGTGGACTCAGTATATATCTTATATTACATTCTGTATAATACAAGGTGGGGTGGACTCAGTACATACTATATATTACATTCTGTACAATACAAGGTGGGGTGGACTCAGAACACATCTTGTGTTACATTCTATACATTACAAGGTGGGATGGACTCAGTATATATCTTATATTACATTCTGTACAATGCAAGCTGGGGTGGACTCAGTGCATATCTCAGATTACATTTTGTACATTACAAGGTGGGGTGGACTCAGAACATATCTTATATTACTTTCTGCACAATACAAGGTGAGGTGGACTCAGAACATATCTTATATTACATTTTGTACATTACAAGGTGGGGTGGACTCAGTCCATATCTTATATAACATTTTGTACATTACAAGGTGGGGTGGACTCAGAACATATCTTATATTACATTCTGTACAATGCAAGGTGTGGTGCACTCAGTACATATCTTATATTACATTCTGTATAATACAAGGTGGGGTGGACTCAGTGCATATCTTATATTACATTTTGGACATTACAAGGTGGGGTGGACTCAGAACATTTCTTATATTACATTCTGTACAATGCAAGGTGTGGTGCACTCAGTACATATCTTATATTACATTCTGTACAATACTAGGTGTGGTGGACTCAGTACAAATCTGATAATATATCCTGTACAATACAAGGTGGGGTGGAAACAATACATATCTTATATTACATTCTGTACATTACAAGTTGTGGTGGACTCAGTATATATCTTATATTACATTCTGCATAATACAAGGTGGATTGGACTCAGTACATACCATATATTACATTCTGTACAATACAAGGTGGGGTGGACTCAGAACACATCTTGTGTTACATTCTGTACATTACAAGCTGGGGTGGACTCAGTGCATATCTTATATTACATTCTGTACAATACAAGGTGGAGTGGACTCAGTGCACATCTTAAATTACATTCTGTACAATACAAGCTGGGGTGTACTCAGTACATATCTTTCATTACATTCTGTACAATACAAGGTGGGGTGCACTCAGTACATATCTTATATTACATTTTGTACATTACAAGGTGGGGTGGACTCAGTCAATATCTTATATGACATTTTGTACATTACAAGGTGGGGTGGACTCAGAACATATCTTACATTACATTCTGTACAATGGAAGGTAGGGTGCACTCAGCACATATCTTATATTTCATTCTGTATAATACAAGGTGGGGTGGACTCAGTGCATATCTTATATTACATTCTGGACATTACAAGGTGGGGTGGAATCAGAACATATCTTATATTACATTCTGTACAATACAAGGTGGGGTGGACTCAGTACACATCTTATATAACATTTTGTACATTACAAGGTGGGGTGGACTCAGTCAATATCTTATATGACATTTTGTACATTACAAGGTGGGGTGGACTCAGAACATATCTTACATTACATTCTGTACAATGGAAGGTGGGGTGCACTCAGCACATATCTTATATTTCATTCTGTATAATACAAGGTGGGCTGGACTCAGTGCATATCTTATATTACATTCTGAATAATACAATGTGGGCTGGACTCAGTACATATCTTACATTACATTCTGTACATTACAAGGTGGGGTGGACTCAGTACATATCTTATATTACATTCTGTACAATACAAGGTGGGGTGTACTCAGTACATATCTCATATTACATTCTGTATAATACAAGGTGTGGTGGACTCAGTCCATATCTTATATTACATTCTGTACAATACAAGGTGGGGTGTACTCAGTACATATCTCATATTACATTCTGTATAATACAAGGTGGGGTGGACTCAGTCCATATCTTACATTACATTCTGTACAATACAAGGTGGGCTGGATTCAGTACATATCTTATGTTGCATTCTATACATTACAAGGTGGGGTGGACTCAGTACATATCTTACATTACATTCTGTACATTACAAGGTGGGGTGGACTCAGTACATATCTTATATTACATTCTGTACAATACAAGGTGGGGTGTACTCAGTACATATCTCATATTACATTCTGTATAATACAAGGTGGGGTGGACTCAGTCCATATCTTACATTACATTCTGTACATTACAAGGTGGGCTGGACTCAGTCCATATCTTATGTTACATTCTGTACAATACAAGGTGGGGTGTACTCAGTACGTATCTTATATTACATTCAGTATAATACAAGGTGGGGTGGACTCAGTACATATCTAAAATTACATTCTGTACAATGCAAGGTGGGCTGGACTCAGTCCATATCTTATGTTACGTTCTGTATAATACAAGGTGGGGTGTACTCAGTACGTATCTTATATTACATTCAGTATAATACAAGGTGGGGTGGACTCAGTACATATCTAAAATTACATTCTGTACAATACAAGGTGGGGTGGACTCAGTCCATATCTCATATTACATTCTGTACAATACAAGGTGGGGTGTACTCATTACATGTCAAATATTACATTCTCTACAATACAAGGTGGTGTGTACTCAGTACATATCTCATGTTACATTCTGTACAATACAAGCTGGTGTGGATTCAGTACATATCTTACATTACATTTTGTGCATTACAAGGTGGGGTGGACTCAGTACATATCTTAAATTACATTCTGTACCTTACAAGGTGGGATGGACTCAGAACATATCTTACATTACATTCTGTACATTACAAGGTGAGGTGGACTCAGTCCATATCTTATATTACATTCTGTACATTACAAGGTGAGGTGGACTCAGTCCATATCTTATATTACATTCTGTACATTACAAGGTGGACTCAGTGCATAACTTACACAGAGTTGAATATTACACAGAGGGGAATATTTCACAGAGTGTGGGAGAGATTGAACAGGGAGAGGGAGAGATCGAACAGGGAGGGGGAGAGATCGAACAGGGAGGGGGATAGATTGAACAGGGAGGGGGAGAGATTGAACAGGGAGGGGGAGAGATCGAACAGGGAGGGGGAGAGATTGAACAGGGAGAGGGAGAGATTGAACAGGGAGAGGGAGAGATCGAACAGGGAGGGGGAGAGATTGAACAGGGAGGGGGAGAGATTGAACAGGGAGGGGGAGAGATCGAACAGGGAGGGGCGAGCTGCTAATTCAAACAAGAGAAAACAGTTGAGGGAAAAGCCGTTGACCTTTCGCTGACAGCAACTGACAGAACAAAAGTTGCAACAATGTCCAGAGCAGGTGTGTGCGGGGCCCAGGGACAGAAGAGAAAACACACCCAGGGGAGGGTTGGACCCTGCAGCAAACACTGAGCAGCTCAGACAGGCAGTGCGGCACCGGTTAGAGGCATTCAGAGGAAAGGCAGGGGAGAAACAAGCTGCAGACTTGGATTCGGGAGAGATTCTGTGCAAGTGGGGGAGTGTGAGAGAGGGAAAGAGGGAGGGAGAGAGACAGAGGGAGAGAGAGAGGGGGAGTGTGAGAGAGGGAGAGAGGGAGGGAGAGAGACAGAGGGAGAGAGAGAGGGAGAGAGAGGGGGGAGTGTGAGAGAGGGAGAGAGAGGGGGGAGAGAGACAGAGGGAGAGAGAGAGGGGGGAGAGAGAGAGAGGGAGAGAAGGAGGGAGAGAGAGGGAGAGAGGGAGTGAGAGAAGGGGGGAGAGGGAGAGAGAGAGGGAGAGAGAGAGGGGGTGAGAGGGAGGGAGGGAAAAAGAGAGAGTGAGAGAGGGAGTGGGAGGGAGAGAGAGAGAGGGAGGGAGAGAGGGGAGGAGGGAGAGCGAGAGAGGGAGAGAGAGAGGGAGGGAGTTCTGGGCTCTTGCTGTGCCTTTTTAATCCCTTGCTTTTGTATTTTAATCAATTCCCTCTCTCTCTCTCTCTCTCCCCCCTCAGGAATCTTTTTGATGAAATGCTGCAAGGAGATGATCCAGAAAGAGACATTTTGCGAGGAGGGGGAGGAGTGGGAGAAATCCTGGTCCAAGAATCGTTCTCTCTGCTGGGGACTGACTGACTGAGACCTTCACCGCAGCCTGGACCCAATGGGGAGCACGTGAGTAATGCCTGGCTTACTCTGGGGTCACTGGGTGCACACTGGGATCACTGGGATATACAGGGGACAATGTGGGGGGGTCACTGGGACATTCAGGGGACACTCGCGGGGGGGTCACTGGGACATTGTTGTGGGAGTTCTTGTTGTTGTGGTGGTGGTCTGAACGTCAAGACCGTCACTCTGGGCTGACTGGGTTCACCCAGGCATCATTCTGGGTTCACTGCGGGATCACTGGGGACACCCTGTGGGCTACTTGCCGCCATCTGACGAAGATGGCGGCGGACGGCGCAGCCGCCTTTTTTCCAAAATGGTGGTCGCGCTCGCCCCTATTTTGTCCGGGCCGGACTCCCCGCTGGCCTCCATTTCGTCCTGTGCAAATACACGTCAAAATATATAAATACATCAGAAATATACCGGGAATATATATATATTATAAATACAAGTTGTTGTACAATACAAGGTGGGGCGGACTCAGTACATAACTTACACAGAGGGGAATATTACACGGAGGGGAATATGACACAGAGGTGAATATTTCACAGAGGGGAATATTTCACAGAGGGGATTATTACACAGAGGGTGTGGTGTACTCAGTACAAATCTTATATTACATTCTGTACAATACAAGGTGGGGTGTACTCATTACATATCTTATATTACATTCTGTACAATACAAGGTGGGGTGTACTCATTACATATCTTATATTACATTCAGCACAATACAAGGTGGGGTGTACTCATTACATATCTTATATTACATTCTGCACAATACAAGGTGGGGTGTACTCATTACATAACTTATATTACATTCTGCACAATACAAGGTGGGGTGTACTCATTACATATCTTATATTATATTCTGTATAATACAAGGGGAGGTGGACTCAGCACAAATCTTATATTATATTCTGTATAATACAAGGGGAGGTGGACTCAGTACATATCTTATATTACATTCTGCACAATACAAGGTGGGGTGTACTCATTACATATCTTATATTACATTCTGCACAATACAAGCTGGTGTGTGCTCAGTACATATCTCAAATTACATTCTGTACGTGACAAGATGGGGTGGACTCAGTACATATCTTACATTACATTCTGTATAATACAAGGTGGGGTGGCCTCAGTACACACCATATATTACATTTTGTACATTACAAGGTGGGGTGGACTCAGAACATATCTTATATTACTTTCTGCACAATACAAGGTGAGGTGGACTCAGAACATATCTTATATTACATTCTGTACAATACAAGTTGTGGTGGACTCAGTACATATATTTTATCACATTCTGTAAAATACAGGCTGGGGTGGACTCAGTACATATCTAAAGTTACATTCCATACATTACAAGGTGGGGTGGGCTCAGTACATATCTTATATTACATTCTGTACAATGCAAGATGGGGTGCACTCAGTACATATCTTATATTACATTCTGTATAATACAAGGTGGGGTGGACTCAGTGCATATCTTATATTACATTTTGGACATTACAAGGTGGGGTGGAATCAGAACATATCTTATATTACATTCTGTACAATGCAAGGTGGGGTGCACTCAGCACATATCTTATATTACATTCTGTACAATACAAGGTGGGGTATACTCAATGCATATCTTATATTATATCCTGTACAATACAAGGTGGGGTGGAAACAATACATATCTTATATTACATTCTGTACATTACAAGTTGTGGTGGACTCAGTATATATCTTATATTACATTCTGTATAATACAAGGTGGGGTGGACTCAGTACATACTATATATTACATTCTGTACAATACAAGGTGGGGTGGACTCAGAACACATCTTGTGTTACATTCTATACATTACAAGGTGGGATGGACTCAGTATATATCTTATATTACATTCTGTACAATGCAAGCTGGGGTGGACTCAGTGCATATCTCAGATTACATTCTATACATGACAAGGTGGGATGGACTCAGTATATATCTTCCATTACATTCTGTACAATACAAGCTGGGGTGTACTCAGTACATATCTTTCATTACATTCTGTACAATACAAGG
Source organism: Heptranchias perlo (assembly GCF_035084215.1). Classification (NCBI taxonomy): domain Eukaryota; kingdom Metazoa; phylum Chordata; class Chondrichthyes; order Hexanchiformes; family Hexanchidae; genus Heptranchias; species Heptranchias perlo. The sequence goes on from NC_090363.1 coordinate 14,768,068, forward strand.
TGGGGTGGACTCAGTGCATATCTTAGATTACATTTTGTACATTACAAGGTGGGGTGGACTCAGAACATATCTTCCATTACATTTTGTACATTACAAGGTGGGGTGGACTCAGTCCATATCTTACATAACATTTTGTACATTACAAGGTGGGGTGGACTCAGAACATATCTTATATTACATTCTGTATAATACAAGGTGGGGTGGAATCAGAACATATCTTATATTACATTCTGTACAATACAAGGTGGGGTGGAATCAGAACATATCTTATATTACATTCTGTACAATACAAGGTGGGGTGGAATCAGAACATATCTTATATTACATTCTGTACAATACAAGGTGGGGTGGAATCAGAACATATCTTATATTACATTCTGTACAATACAAGGTGTGGTGTACTCAGTACAAATCTGATATTATATCCTGTACAATACAAGGTGGGGTGGAAACAATACATATCTTATATTACATTCTGTACATTACAAGTTGTGGTGGACTCAGTATATATCTTATATTACATTCTGTATAATACAAGGTGGGGTGCACTCAGCACATATCTTATATTACATTCTGTATAATACAAGGTGGGGTGGACTCAGTGCATATCTTATATTACATTTTGGACATTACAAGGTTGGGTGGAATCAGAACATATCTTATATTACTTTCTGCACAATACAAGCTGGGGTGCACTCAGTACATATCTTACATAACATTTTGTACATTACAAGGTGGGGTGGACTCAGAACATATCTTATATTACATTCTGTACAATGCAAGATGGGGTGCACTCAGTACATATCTTATATTACATTCTGTATAATACAAGGTGGGGTGGACTCAGTGCATATCTTATATTACATTTTGGACATTACAAGGTGGGGTGGAATCAGAACATATCTTATATTACATTCTGTACAATGCAAGGTGGGGTGCACTCAGCACATATCTTATATTACATTCTGTACAATACAAGGTGGGGTATACTCAATGCATATCTTATATTATATCCTGTACAATACAAGGTGGGGTGGAAACAATACATATCTTATATTACATTCTGTACATTACAAGTTGTGGTGGACTCAGTATATATCTTATATTACATTCTGTATAATACAAGGTGGGGTGGACTCAGTACATACTATATATTACATTCTGTACAATACAAGGTGGGGTGGACTCAGAACACATCTTGTGTTACATTCTATACATTACAAGGTGGGATGGACTCAGTATATATCTTATATTACATTCTGTACAATGCAAGCTGGGGTGGACTCAGTGCATATCTCAGATTACATTTTGTACATTACAAGGTGGGGTGGACTCAGAACATATCTTATATTACTTTCTGCACAATACAAGGTGAGGTGGACTCAGAACATATCTTATATTACATTTTGTACATTACAAGGTGGGGTGGACTCAGTCCATATCTTATATAACATTTTGTACATTACAAGGTGGGGTGGACTCAGAACATATCTTATATTACATTCTGTACAATGCAAGGTGTGGTGCACTCAGTACATATCTTATATTACATTCTGTATAATACAAGGTGGGGTGGACTCAGTGCATATCTTATATTACATTTTGGACATTACAAGGTGGGGTGGACTCAGAACATTTCTTATATTACATTCTGTACAATGCAAGGTGTGGTGCACTCAGTACATATCTTATATTACATTCTGTACAATACTAGGTGTGGTGGACTCAGTACAAATCTGATAATATATCCTGTACAATACAAGGTGGGGTGGAAACAATACATATCTTATATTACATTCTGTACATTACAAGTTGTGGTGGACTCAGTATATATCTTATATTACATTCTGCATAATACAAGGTGGATTGGACTCAGTACATACCATATATTACATTCTGTACAATACAAGGTGGGGTGGACTCAGAACACATCTTGTGTTACATTCTGTACATTACAAGCTGGGGTGGACTCAGTGCATATCTTATATTACATTCTGTACAATACAAGGTGGAGTGGACTCAGTGCACATCTTAAATTACATTCTGTACAATACAAGCTGGGGTGTACTCAGTACATATCTTTCATTACATTCTGTACAATACAAGGTGGGGTGCACTCAGTACATATCTTATATTACATTTTGTACATTACAAGGTGGGGTGGACTCAGTCAATATCTTATATGACATTTTGTACATTACAAGGTGGGGTGGACTCAGAACATATCTTACATTACATTCTGTACAATGGAAGGTAGGGTGCACTCAGCACATATCTTATATTTCATTCTGTATAATACAAGGTGGGGTGGACTCAGTGCATATCTTATATTACATTCTGGACATTACAAGGTGGGGTGGAATCAGAACATATCTTATATTACATTCTGTACAATACAAGGTGGGGTGGACTCAGTACACATCTTATATAACATTTTGTACATTACAAGGTGGGGTGGACTCAGTCAATATCTTATATGACATTTTGTACATTACAAGGTGGGGTGGACTCAGAACATATCTTACATTACATTCTGTACAATGGAAGGTGGGGTGCACTCAGCACATATCTTATATTTCATTCTGTATAATACAAGGTGGGCTGGACTCAGTGCATATCTTATATTACATTCTGAATAATACAATGTGGGCTGGACTCAGTACATATCTTACATTACATTCTGTACATTACAAGGTGGGGTGGACTCAGTACATATCTTATATTACATTCTGTACAATACAAGGTGGGGTGTACTCAGTACATATCTCATATTACATTCTGTATAATACAAGGTGTGGTGGACTCAGTCCATATCTTATATTACATTCTGTACAATACAAGGTGGGGTGTACTCAGTACATATCTCATATTACATTCTGTATAATACAAGGTGGGGTGGACTCAGTCCATATCTTACATTACATTCTGTACAATACAAGGTGGGCTGGATTCAGTACATATCTTATGTTGCATTCTATACATTACAAGGTGGGGTGGACTCAGTACATATCTTACATTACATTCTGTACATTACAAGGTGGGGTGGACTCAGTACATATCTTATATTACATTCTGTACAATACAAGGTGGGGTGTACTCAGTACATATCTCATATTACATTCTGTATAATACAAGGTGGGGTGGACTCAGTCCATATCTTACATTACATTCTGTACATTACAAGGTGGGCTGGACTCAGTCCATATCTTATGTTACATTCTGTACAATACAAGGTGGGGTGTACTCAGTACGTATCTTATATTACATTCAGTATAATACAAGGTGGGGTGGACTCAGTACATATCTAAAATTACATTCTGTACAATGCAAGGTGGGCTGGACTCAGTCCATATCTTATGTTACGTTCTGTATAATACAAGGTGGGGTGTACTCAGTACGTATCTTATATTACATTCAGTATAATACAAGGTGGGGTGGACTCAGTACATATCTAAAATTACATTCTGTACAATACAAGGTGGGGTGGACTCAGTCCATATCTCATATTACATTCTGTACAATACAAGGTGGGGTGTACTCATTACATGTCAAATATTACATTCTCTACAATACAAGGTGGTGTGTACTCAGTACATATCTCATGTTACATTCTGTACAATACAAGCTGGTGTGGATTCAGTACATATCTTACATTACATTTTGTGCATTACAAGGTGGGGTGGACTCAGTACATATCTTAAATTACATTCTGTACCTTACAAGGTGGGATGGACTCAGAACATATCTTACATTACATTCTGTACATTACAAGGTGTGGTGGACTCAGTGCATATCTTACATGACATTCTGTATAATACAAGGTGGGGTGGACTCAGTGCATATCTTACATTACATTCTGTATAATACAAGGTGGGGTGGACTCATTACATATCTTATATTACATTCTGTACAATACAAGGTGGAAATGACTCAGTACATAACTTATATGACATTCTGTACAATACAAAGTGGGGTGGACTCAGCACACATCTTATGTTACATTTTGTACATCACAAGGTGGGGTGGACTCAGTGCATATATTATATTACATTCTGTCCAATACAAAGTGGGGTGGACTCAGTACATATCTTATATTACATTCTGTACATTACAAGGTGGGGTGGACTCAGTACATATCTTATATTACATTCTGTACATTACAAGGTGGGGTGGACTCAGTGCATATCTTATGTTACATTCTGTACATTACAAGGTGGGGTGGACTCAGTACATATCTTATATTACATTCTGTACAATACAAGGTGGGCTGGACTCAATCCGTATCTTATGTTACGTTCTGTATAATACAAGGTGGGGTGTACTCAGTCCATATCTTACATTACATTCTGTACAATACAAGGTGGGCTTGATTCAGTCCATATCTTATGTTACGTTCTGTATAATACAAGGTGGTGCAGACTCAGTACATATCTTATCTTACATTCGGTACAATACAAGGTGGGGTGGACTCAGTCCATATCTTACATTACATTCTGTACAATACAAAGTGGGCTGGACTCAATCCGTATCTTATGTTACGTTCTGTATAATACAAGGTGGGGTGGACTCAGTACATATCTTATATTACATTCTGTACAATACAAGGTGGGGTGGACTCAGTCCATATCTTACATTAGATTCTGTACAATACAATGTGGGCTGGACTCAGTGCATATCTTATATTACATTCTGAATAATACATGGTGGGGTGGACTCAGTACATATCTTATATTACATTCGGTACATTACAAGGTGGGGTGGACTCAGTACATATCTAAAATTACATGCTGTACATTACAAGGTGGGGTGGACTCAGAACATATCTTCTGTTACATTCTATACATTACAAGGTGGGGTGGGCTCAGTTCATATCTTATATTACATTCTGTATAATACAAGGTGGGGTGGACTCAGTGCATATCTTATATGACATTCTGTACAATACAAGGTGGGGTGGACTCAGTACATATCTTATATGACATTCTGTACAATACAAGGTGGGGTGGACTCAGTTCAGATCTTAAATTACATTCTATACATTACAAGGTGGGGTAGACTCAGTACATATCTTGTATTACATTCTATACAGTACAAGGTGATGTGTACTCAGTCCATATCTTACATTACATTCTGTAAAATACAATGTGGGGTGGACTCAGTCCATAAATTATATGAAATTCTGTACAATACAAAGTGGGGTGGACTCAGTACAGATCTTATATTACATTCTGTATAATATAAGGTGGGGTGGACTCAGTACACATCTTAAATTACATTCTGTATAATATAAGGTGGGGTGGACTCAGTACACATCTTAAATTACATTCTGAACATTGCAAAGTGGGGTGGACTCAGAACATATCTTACATTACATTCTGTACATTACAAGGTGGGGTGGACTCAGTCCATATCTTATATTACATTTTGTACATTACAAGGTGGCGTGGACTCAGAACATATCTGATATTACATTCTGCACAATGCAAGGTGGTGTGCACTCAGTACATATCTTATATTACATTCTGTATAATACAAGGTGGGGTGGACTCAGTGCATATCTTATATTACATTTTGTACATTACAAGGTGGGGTGGACTCAGAACATATCTTATATTACTTTCTGTACATTACAAGGTGGGGTGGACTCAGAACATATCTTAAATTACATTCTGCACATTACAAGGTGGGGTGGACTCAGTACATATCTTATATTACATTCTGTACATTACAAGGTGGGGTGGACTCAGAACATATCTTAGATTACATTCTGTACATTACAAGTTGTGGTGGACTCAGTACATATCTTATATTACATTCTGTACAATACAAGGTGGGGTGGACACAATACATATCTTATATTACATTCTGTACATTACAAGTTGTGGTGGACTCAGTACATATCTTATATTACATTCTGAAAAAATACCTGGTGGGGTGGACTCAGCACATATCTTATATGACATTCTTTACAATACAAGGTGGGGTGGACTCAGTACATATCTTATATTACATTCTGTACATTACAAGGTGGGGTGGACTCAGTCTATATCTCATATTACATTCTGTAGAATACAAGGTGGGGTGTACTCATTACATGTCTAATATTACATTCTGTACAATACAAGGTGGGGTGTACTCAGTGCATATCTTACATTACATTCTGTACATTACAAGGTGGGTTGGACTCAGTACATATATTACATTACATTATGTACAATACAAGGTGGGGTGTACTGAGTGCATATCTTATATTACATTCCATATAATACAAGGTGGGTTGGACTCAGTGCATATCTTACATTACATTCTGTATAATACAAGGTGGGGTGGACTCATTAAATATCTTATATTACATTCTGGACAATTCACGCTGGGGTGGACTCATTACATATCTTATATTACATTCTGGACAATACAAGGTGGAAATGACTCAGTACATAACTTATGTGACATTCTGTACAATACAAAGTGGGGTGGACTCAGTACATATCTGATATTACATTCTGTGCAATGCAAGGTGGGGTGAACTCAGTGCATATCTTGTCTTACATTCTGTAAAATACAAGATGGGGTGGACTCAGTCCATAACTTATATTACATTCTGTAAAATACAAGCTGGGTTGGACTCAGTCCATATCTTATCTTACATTCTGAAAAATGCAAGGTGGGGTGGACTCAGTCCATATCTTGTGTTACATTCTATACATTACAAGGTGGGCTGGACTCAGTCCATATCTTACATTACATTCTGTACAATACAAGGTGGGGTGGACTCAGTGCATATCTTACATTACATTCTGTATAATACAAGGTGGGGTGGACTCATTAAATATCTCATATTACATCCTAGACAATTCACGCTGGGGTGGACTCATTACATATCTGATGTTACATTCTGTACAATACAAGGTGGAAATGACTCAGTACATAACTTATATGACATTCTGTACAATACAAAGTGGGGTGGACTCAGTCCATATCTTATATTACATTTGGTACATTACAAGGTGGGGTGGACTCAGTACATATCTGATATTACATTCTGAACATGACAAGCTGGTGTGGATTCAGTACATATCTTACATTACGTTCTGAACATTACAAGGTGAGGTGGACTCAGTACATATGTAAAATTACATTCTGTACAATACAAGGTGGGGTGGACTCAGTACATATCTTGAATTACATTCTGTGCATTACAAGGTTGGGTGGACTCAGTACATATCTTATATTACATTCTGTACATTACAAAGTGGGGTGGACTCAGTCCATATCTTATATTACATTCTGTACAATACAAGGTGGGCTGGACTCAGTACATATCTTATATTACATTCTTTATAATACAAGGTGTGGTGGACTCAGTCCATATCTTATATTACATTCTGTGCATTACAAGGTGAGGTGGACTCAGTCCATATCTTATATTACATTCTTTATAATACAAGGTGTGGTGGACTCAGTCCATATCTTATATTACATTCTGTGCATTACAAGGTGAGGTGGACTCAGTCCATATCTTATATTACATTCTGTGCATTACAAGGTGGGGTGGACTCAGTCCATATCTTATATTACATTCTGTACAATACAAGGTGGGGTGGACACAATACATATCTTATATTACATTCTGTACATTACAAGTTGTGGTGGACTCAGTACATATCTTATATTACATTCTGAAAAAATACCTGGTGGGGTGGACTCAGCACATATCTTATATGACATTCTTTACAATACAAGGTGGGGTGGACTCAGTACATATCTTATATTACATTCTGTACATTACAAGGTGGGGTGGACTCAGTCTATATCTCATATTACATTCTGTAGAATACAAGGTGGGGTGTACTCATTACATGTCTAATATTACATTCTGTACAATACAAGGTGGGGTGTACTCAGTGCATATCTTACATTACATTCTGTACATTACAAGGTGGGTTGGACTCAGTACATATATTACATTACATTATGTACAATACAAGGTGGGGTGTACTGAGTGCATATCTTATATTACATTCTATATAATACAAGGTGGGTTGGACTCAGTGCATATCTTACATTACATTCTGTATAATACAAGGTGGGGTGGACTCATTAAATATCTTATATTACATTCTGGACAATTCACGCTGGGGTGGACTCATTACATATCTTATATTACATTCTGGACAATACAAGGTGGAAATGACTCAGTACATAACTTATGTGACATTCTGTACAATACAAAGTGGGGTGGACTCAGTACATATCTGATATTACATTCTGTGCAATGCAAGGTGGGGTGAACTCAGTGCATATCTTGTCTTACATTCTGTAAAATACAAGATGGGGTGGACTCAGTCCATAACTTATATTACATTCTGTAAAATACAAGCTGGGTTGGACTCAGTCCATATCTTATCTTACATTCTGAAAAATGCAAGGTGGGGTGGACTCAGTCCATATCTTGTGTTACATTCTATACATTACAAGGTGGGCTGGACTCAGTCCATATCTTACATTACATTCTGTACAATACAAGGTGGGGTGGACTCAGTGCATATCTTACATTACATTCTGTATAATACAAGGTGGGGTGGACTCATTAAATATCTCATATTACATCCTAGACAATTCACGCTGGGGTGGACTCATTACATATCTGATGTTACATTCTGTACAATACAAGGTGGAAATGACTCAGTACATAACTTATATGACATTCTGTACAATACAAAGTGGGGTGGACTCAGTCCATATCTTATATTACATTTGGTACATTACAAGGTGGGGTGGACTCAGTACATATCTGATATTACATTCTGAACATGACAAGCTGGTGTGGATTCAGTACATATCTTACATTACGTTCTGAACATTACAAGGTGAGGTGGACTCAGTACATATGTAAAATTACATTCTGTACAATACAAGGTGGGGTGGACTCAGTACATATCTTGAATTACATTCTGTGCATTACAAGGTTGGGTGGACTCAGTACATATCTTATATTACATTCTGTACATTACAAAGTGGGGTGGACTCAGTCCATATCTTATATTACATTCTGTACAATACAAGGTGGGCTGGACTCAGTACATATCTTATATTACATTCTTTATAATACAAGGTGTGGTGGACTCAGTCCATATCTTATATTACATTCTGTGCATTACAAGGTGAGGTGGACTCAGTCCATATCTTATATTACATTCTTTATAATACAAGGTGTGGTGGACTCAGTCCATATCTTATATTACATTCTGTGCATTACAAGGTGAGGTGGACTCAGTCCATATCTTATATTACATTCTGTGCATTACAAGGTGGGGTGGACTCAGTCCATATCTTATATTACATTCTGTACAATACAAGGTGGGGTGGACACAATACATATCTTATATTACATTCTGTACATTACAAGTTGTGGTGGACTCAGTACATATCTTATATTACATTCTGAAAAAATACCTGGTGGGGTGGACTCAGCACATATCTTATATGACATTCTTTACAATACAAGGTGGGGTGGACTCAGTACATATCTTATATTACATTCTGTACATTACAAGGTGGGGTGGACTCAGTCTATATCTCATATTACATTCTGTAGAATACAAGGTGGGGTGTACTCATTACATGTCTAATATTACATTCTGTACAATACAAGGTGGGGTGTACTCAGTGCATATCTTACATTACATTCTGTACATTACAAGGTGGGTTGGACTCAGTACATATATTACATTACATTATGTACAATACAAGGTGGGGTGTACTGAGTGCATATCTTATATTACATTCCATATAATACAAGGTGGGTTGGACTCAGTGCATATCTTACATTACATTCTGTATAATACAAGGTGGGGTGGACTCATTAAATATCTTATATTACATTCTGGACAATTCACGCTGGGGTGGACTCATTACATATCTTATATTACATTCTGGACAATACAAGGTGGAAATGACTCAGTACATAACTTATGTGACATTCTGTACAATACAAAGTGGGGTGGACTCAGTACATATCTGATATTACATTCTGTGCAATGCAAGGTGGGGTGAACTCAGTGCATATCTTGTCTTACATTCTGTAAAATACAAGATGGGGTGGACTCAGTCCATAACTTATATTACATTCTGTAAAATACAAGCTGGGTTGGACTCAGTCCATATCTTATCTTACATTCTGAAAAATGCAAGGTGGGGTGGACTCAGTCCATATCTTGTGTTACATTCTATACATTACAAGGTGGGCTGGACTCAGTCCATATCTTACATTACATTCTGTACAATACAAGGTGGGGTGGACTCAGTGCATATCTTACATTACATTCTGTATAATACAAGGTGGGGTGGACTCATTAAATATCTCATATTACATCCTAGACAATTCACGCTGGGGTGGACTCATTACATATCTGATGTTACATTCTGTACAATACAAGGTGGAAATGACTCAGTACATAACTTATATGACATTCTGTACAATACAAAGTGGGGTGGACTCAGTCCATATCTTATATTACATTTGGTACATTACAAGGTGGGGTGGACTCAGTACATATCTGATATTACATTCTGAACATGACAAGCTGGTGTGGATTCAGTACATATCTTACATTACGTTCTGAACATTACAAGGTGAGGTGGACTCAGTACATATGTAAAATTACATTCTGTACAATACAAGGTGGGGTGGACTCAGTACATATCTTGAATTACATTCTGTGCATTACAAGGTTGGGTGGACTCAGTACATATCTTATATTACATTCTGTACATTACAAAGTGGGGTGGACTCAGTCCATATCTTATATTACATTCTGTACAATACAAGGTGGGCTGGACTCAGTACATATCTTATATTACATTCTTTATAATACAAGGTGTGGTGGACTCAGTCCATATCTTATATTACATTCTGTGCATTACAAGGTGAGGTGGACTCAGTCCATATCTTATATTACATTCTTTATAATACAAGGTGTGGTGGACTCAGTCCATATCTTATATTACATTCTGTGCATTACAAGGTGAGGTGGACTCAGTCCATATCTTATATTACATTCTGTGCATTACAAGGTGGGGTGGACTCAGTCCATATCTTATATTACATTCTGTACAATACAAGGTGGGGTGGACACAATACATATCTTATATTACATTCTGTACATTACAAGTTGTGGTGGACTCAGTACATATCTTATATTACATTCTGAAAAAATACCTGGTGGGGTGGACTCAGCACATATCTTATATGACATTCTTTACAATACAAGGTGGGGTGGACTCAGTACATATCTTATATTACATTCTGTACATTACAAGGTGGGGTGGACTCAGTCTCTATCTCATATTACATTCTGTAGAATACAAGGTGGGGTGTACTCATTACATGTCTAATATTACATTCTGTACAATACAAGGTGGGGTGTACTCAGTGCATATCTTACATTACATTCTGTACATTACAAGGTGGGTTGGACTCAGTACATATATTACATTACATTATGTACAATACAAGGTGGGGTGTACTGAGTGCATATCTTATATTACATTCCATATAATACAAGGTGGGTTGGACTCAGTGCATATCTTACATTACATTCTGTATAATACAAGGTGGGGTGGACTCATTAAATATCTTATATTACATTCTGGACAATTCACGCTGGGGTGGACTCATTACATATCTTATATTACATTCTGGACAATACAAGGTGGAAATGACTCAGTACATAACTTATGTGACATTCTGTACAATACAAAGTGGGGTGGACTCAGTCCATATCTGATATTACATTCTGTGCAATGCAAGGTGGGGTGAACTCAGTGCATATCTTGTCTTACATTCTGTAAAATACAAGATGGGGTGGACTCAGTCCATAACTTATATTACATTCTGTAAAATACAAGCTGGGTTGGACTCAGTCCATATCTTATCTTACATTCTGAAAAATGCAAGGTGGGGTGGACTCAGTCCATATCTTGTGTTACATTCTATACATTACAAGGTGGGCTGGACTCAGTCCATATCTTACATTACATTCTGTACAATACAAGGTGGGGTGGACTCAGTCCATATCTTACATTACATTCTGTATAATACAAGGTGGGGTGGACTCATTAAATATCTCATATTACATCCTAGACAATTCACGCTGGGGTGGACTCATTACATATCTGATGTTACATTCTGTACAATACAAGGTGGAAATGACTCAGTACATAACTTATATGACATTCTGTACAATACAAAGTGGGGTGGACTCAGTCCATATCTTATATTACATTTGGTACATTACAAGGTGGGGTGGACTCAGTACATATCTGATATTACATTCTGAACATGACAAGCTGGTGTGGATTCAGTACATATCTTACATTACGTTCTGAACATTACAAGGTGAGGTGGACTCAGTACATATGTAAAATTACATTCTGTACAATACAAGGTGGGGTGGACTCAGTACATATCTTGAATTACATTCTGTGCATTACAAGGTTGGGTGGACTCAGTACATATCTTATATTACATTCTGTACATTACAAAGTGGGGTGGACTCAGTCCATATCTTATATTACATTCTGTACAATACAAGGTGGGCTGGACTCAGTACATATCTTATATTACATTCTTTATAATACAAGGTGTGGTGGACTCAGTCCATATCTTATATTACATTCTGTGCATTACAAGGTGAGGTGGACTCAGTCCATATCTTATATTACATTCTTTATAATACAAGGTGTGGTGGACTCAGTCCATATCTTATATTACATTCTGTGCATTACAAGGTGAGGTGGACTCAGTCCATATCTTATATTACATTCTGTGCATTACAAGGTGGGGTGGACTCAGTCCATATCTTATATTACATTCTGTACAATACAAGGTGGGGTGGACACAATACATATCTTATATTACATTCTGTACATTACAAGTTGTGGTGGACTCAGTACATATCTTATATTACATTCTGAAAAAATACCTGGTGGGGTGGACTCAGCACATATCTTATATGACATTCTTTACAATACAAGGTGGGGTGGACTCAGTACATATCTTATATTACATTCTGTACATTACAAGGTGGGGTGGACTCAGTCTATATCTCATATTACATTCTGTAGAATACAAGGTGGGGTGTACTCATTACATGTCTAATATTACATTCTGTACAATACAAGGTGGGGTGTACTCAGTGCATATCTTACATTACATTCTGTACATTACAAGGTGGGTTGGACTCAGTACATATATTACATTACATTATGTACAATACAAGGTGGGGTGTACTGAGTGCATATCTTATATTACATTCTATATAATACAAGGTGGGTTGGACTCAGTGCATATCTTACATTACATTCTGTATAATACAAGGTGGGGTGGACTCATTAAATATCTTATATTACATTCTGGACAATTCACGCTGGGGTGGACTCATTACATATCTTATATTACATTCTGGACAATACAAGGTGGAAATGACTCAGTACATAACTTATGTGACATTCTGTACAATACAAAGTGGGGTGGACTCAGTCCATATCTGATATTACATTCTGTGCAATGCAAGGTGGGGTGAACTCAGTGCATATCTTGTCTTACATTCTGTAAAATACAAGATGGGGTGGACTCAGTCCATAACTTATATTACATTCTGTAAAATACAAGCTGGGTTGGACTCAGTCCATATCTTATCTTACATTCTGAAAAATGCAAGGTGGGGTGGACTCAGTCCATATCTTGTGTTACATTCTATACATTACAAGGTGGGCTGGACTCAGTCCATATCTTACATTACATTCTGTACAATACAAGGTGGGGTGGACTCAGTCCATATCTTACATTACATTCTGTATAATACAAGGTGGGGTGGACTCATTAAATATCTCATATTACATCCTAGACAATTCACGCTGGGGTGGACTCATTACATATCTGATGTTACATTCTGTACAATACAAGGTGGAAATGACTCAGTACATAACTTATATGACATTCTGTACAATACAAAGTGGGGTGGACTCAGTCCATATCTTATATTACATTTGGTACATTACAAGGTGGGGTGGACTCAGTACATATCTGATATTACATTCTGAACATGACAAGCTGGTGTGGATTCAGTACATATCTTACATTACGTTCTGAACATTACAAGGTTGGTTGGACTCAGTACATATCTTGAATTACATTCTGTGCATTACAAGGTTGGGTGGACTCAGTACATATCTTATATTACATTCTGTACATTACAAAGTGGGGTGGACTCAGTCCATATCTTATATTACATTCTGTACAATACAAGGTGGGCTGGACTCAGTACATATCTTATATTACATTCTTTATAATACAAGGTGTGGTGGACTCAGTCCATATCTTATATTACATTCTGTGCATTACAAGGTGAGGTGGACTCAGTCCATATCTTATATTACATTCTTTATAATACAAGGTGTGGTGGACTCAGTCCATATCTTATATTACATTCTGTGCATTACAAGGTGAGGTGGACTCAGTCCATATCTTATATTACATTCTGTACATTACAAGGTGAGGTGGACTCAGTCCATATCTTATATTACATTCTTTATAATACAAGGTGTGGTGGACTCAGTCCATATCTTATATTACATTTTGTGCATTACAAGGTGGGGTGGACTCAGTCCATATCTTATATTACATTCTGTGCATTGCAAGGTGGGGTGGACTCAGTCCATATCTTATATTACATTCTGTGCATTGCAAGGTGGGGTGGACTCAGTCCATATCTTATATTACATTCTGTGCATTACAAGGTGAGGTGGAGTCAGTCCATATCTTATATTACATTCTGTACATTACAAGGTGGGGTGGACTCAGTCCATATCTTATATTACATTCTGTACATTACAAGGTGGGGTGGACTCAGTGCATAACTTACACAGAGGTGAATATTACACAGAGGGGAATATTTCACAGAGTGTGGGAGAGATTGAACAGGGAGGGGGAGAGATCGAACAGGGAGAGGGAGGGATTGAACAGGGAGGGGGAGAGATCGAACAGGGAGGGGGAGAGATCGAACAGGGAGGGGGAGAGATCGAACAGCGAGGGGGAGAGATCGAACAGGGAGGGGGAGAGATCGAACAGGGAGAGGGAGAGATTGAACAGGGAGAGGGAGAGATCGAACAGGGAGGGGGAGAGATCGAACAGGGAGGGGCGAGCCGCTAATTCAAACAAGAGAAAACAGTTGAGGGAAAAGCTGTTGACCTTTCGCTGACAGCAACTGACAGAACAAAAGTTGCAACAATGTCCAGAGCAGGTGTGTGCGGGGCCCAGGGACAGAAGAGAAAACACACCCAGGGGAGGGTTGGACCCTGCAGCAAACACTGAGCAGCTCAGACAGGCAGTGCGGCACCGGTTAGAGGCATTCAGAGGAAAGGCAGGGGAGAAACAAGCTGCAGACTTGGATTAGGGAGAGATTCTGTGCAAGTGGGGGAGTGTGAGAGAGGGAAAGAGGGAGGGAGAGAGACAGAGGGAGAGAGAGAGGGAGAGAGAGAGGGGGAGAGAAGGGGGGAGAGGGAGAGGGGTGAGAGGGGGAGAGAGGGAGAGAGAGAGGGAGGGAGAGGGGGGGAGAGAGGGGGGAGAGAGCGGAGAGGGGGGAGAGAGGGAGAGGGGTGAGAGGGAGAGAGAGGGAGGGAGAGAAGGGGGGAGAGGGAGAGAGGGGGAGAGAGAGGGGGGGAGAGAGGGGGTGAGAGGGAGGGAAGGAAAAAGAGAGAGTGGGAGTGGGAGGGAAAGAGAGAGAGGGAGGGAGGGGGAGAGAGAGAGGGAGAGAGAGAGGGAGAGAGAGAGGGGGGAGTGTGAGAGAGGGAGAGGGTTGAGAGGGAGGGAGAGAGAGAGGGAGAGAGACAGAGGGAGAGAGAGAGGGGGGAGAGAGAGAGAGGGAGAGAGACAGAGGGAGAGAGAGAGGGGGGAGAGAGAGAGAGGGAGAGAAGGAGGGAGAGAGAGGGAGAGTGAGGGAGGGAGAGAGGGAGTGAGAGAGAGGGAGTGAGAGGGAGGGAGGGAAAAAGAGAGAGTGATAGAGGGAGTGGGAGGGAGAGAGAGAGAGGGAGGGATGGGGAGAGAGAGGGGGGAGAGAGAGAGAGGGAGAGAAGGAGGGAGAGAGAGGGAGAGGGAGAGAGGGAGTGAGAGAGAGGGAGTGAGAGAGAGGGAGTGAGAGAGAGGGAGTGAGAGGGAGGGAGGGAAAAAGAGAGAGTGAGAGAGGGAGTGGGAGGGAGAGAGAGAGAGGGAGGGAGGGAGAGAGAGAGGGGAGAGAGAGGGAGAGAAGGAGGGAGAGAGAGGGAGAGAGGGAGAGTGAGAGAGGGAGTGAGAGGGAGGGAGGGAAAAAGAGAGAGTGAGAGAGGGAGTGGGAGAGAGAGAGAGAGAGGGAGGGAGGGAGAGAGAGAGAGGGAGAGAGAGAGGGGAGGAGGGAGAACGAGAGAGGGAGAGAGAGAGGGAGGGAGTTCTGGGCTCTTGCTGTGCCTTTTTAATCCCTTGCTTTTGTATTTTAATCAATTCCCTCTCTCTCTCTCTCCCTCCCCCCTCAGGAATCTTTTTGATGAAATGCTGCAAGGAGATGATCCAGAAAGAGACATTTTGCGAGGAGGGGGAGGAGTGGGAGAAATCCTGGGCCAAGAATCGTTCTCTCCGCTGGGGACTGACTGACTGAGACCTTCACCGCAGCCTGGACCCAATGGGGAGCACGTGAGTCATGCCTGGCTTACTCTGGGGTCACTGGGTGCACACTGGGATCACTGGGATATACAGGGGACAATGGGGGGGGGTCACTGGGACATTCAGGGGACACTCGCGGGGGGGTCACTGGGACATTGTTGTGGGAGTTCTTGTTGTTGTGGTGGTGGTCTGAACGTCAAGACCGTCACTCTGGGCTGACTGGGTTCACCCAGGCATCATTCTGGGTTCACTGCGGGATCACTGGGGACACTCTGTGGGCTACTTGCCGCCATCTGACCAAGATGGCGGCAGCGGCGCAGCCGCCATTTTTCCAAAATGTAGGCCTGGCTGTCCTCCATTTTGTCCAAGGTGGTGGCCAAGCTGGCCTCCATTTTGTCCAATGAGGTAGCCAAGCTGGCCTCCATTTTGTCCAAGGCGGGTGGCGACGCGGGCCTCATTTTGTACGGCATGGGAGCCGCGTGAGCGGCGAATTTTTTGAAAATGTTGGTCGCGCTCGCCCCCATTTTGTCCGGGACGGACTCCCCGCTGGCCTCCATTTGGTCCAAGCCCGGCTGCCGTCCCTGCAGCCGTGCTGCCCCTGTGCAAATACACTTCCAAATATACAAATACATCATAAATATACAGGTAATATATATATATTATAAACACAAGTTGTTGTTGTTGGTGGTGGTGGTCTGATGATAAAGACCGCCACTCTGGCATCACTCCGGCATGACTGGGTGCAACCTGGGAACCCTGGCTGCACCCTGGCATCATTCTGGGTTGACTGCGGGATCACTGGGGACACTCGGTTGGCTACTTGCCGCCATCTGACCAAGATGGCGGCAGCGGCGCAGCCGCCATTTTCCCAAAATGTTGGCCTGGCTGTCCTCCATTTCGTCCAATGAGGTAGCCAAGCTGGCCTCCATTTTGTCCAAGGCTGGTGGCGACGCGGGCCTCATTTTGTACGGCATGGGAGCCGCGTGAGCGGCGAATTTTTTGAAAATGTTGGTCGCGCTCGCCCCCATTTTGTCCGGGACGGACTCCCCGCTGGCCTCCATTTGGTCCAAGCCCGGCTGCCGTCCCTGCAGCCGTGCTGCCCCTGTGCAAATACACTTCCAAATATACAAATACATCATAAATATACAGGTAATATATATATATTATAAACACAAGTTGTTGTTGTTGGTGGTGGTGGTCTGATGATAAAGACCGCCACTCTGGCATCACTCCGGCATAACTGGGTGCAAGCTGGGAACGCTGGCTGCACCCTGGCATCATTCTGGGTTGACTGCGGGATCACTGGGGACACTCGGTTGGCTACTTGCCGCCATCTGACCAAGATGGCGGCAGCGGCGCAGCCGCCATTTTTCCAAAATGTAGGCCTGGCTGTCCTCCATTTTGTCCAAGGTGGTGGCCAAGCTGGCCTCCATTTTGTCCAATGAGGTAGCCAAGCTGGCCTCCATTTTGTCCAATGAGGTAGCCAAGCTGGCCTCCATTTTGTCCAAGGCGGTGGCGACGCGGTCCTCATTTTGTACGGCATGGGAGCCGCGTGAGCGGCGAATTTTTTGAAAATGTTGGTCGCGCTCGCCCCCATTTTGTCCGGGACGGACTCCCCGCTGGCCTCCATTTGGTCCAAGCCCGGCTGCCGTCCCTGCAGCCGTGCTGCCCCTGTGCAAATACACTTCCAAATATACAAATACATCATAAATATACAGGTAATATATATATATTATAAACACAAGTTGTTGTTGTTGGTGGTGGTGGTCTGATGATAAAGACCGCCACTCTGGCATCACTCCGGCATGACTGGGTGCAACCTGGGAACCCTGGCTGCACCCTGGCATCATTCTGGGTTGACTGCGGGATCACTGGGGACACTCGGTTGGCTACTTGCCGCCATCTGACCAAGATGGCGGCAGCGGCGCAGCCGCCATTTTCCCAAAATGTTGGCCTGGCTGTCCTCCATTTCGTCCAATGAGGTAGCCAAGCTGGCCTCCATTTTGTCCAAGGCGGGTGGCGACGCGGGCCTCATTTTGTACGGCATGGGAGCCGCGTGAGCGGCGAATTTTTTGAAAATGTTGGTCGCGCTCGCCCCCATTTTGTCCGGGACGGACTCCCCGCTGGCCTCCATTTGGTCCAAGCCCGGCTGCCGTCCCTGCAGCCGTGCTGCCCCTGTGCAAATACACTTCCAAATATACAAATACATCATAAATATACAGGTAATATATATATATTATAAACACAAGTTGTTGTTGTTGGTGGTGGTGGTCTGATGATAAAGACCGCCACTCTGGCATCACTCCGGCATAACTGGGTGCAAGCTGGGAACGCTGGCTGCACCCTGGCATCATTCTGGGTTGACTGCGGGATCACTGGGGACACTCGGTTGGCTACTTGCCGCCATCTGACCAAGATGGCGGCAGCGGCGCAGCCGCCATTTTTCCAAAATGTAGGCCTGGCTGTCCTCCATTTTGTCCAAGGTGGTGGCCAAGCTGGCCTCCATTTTGTCCAATGAGGTAGCCAAGCTGGCCTCCATTTTGTCCAATGAGGTAGCCAAGCTGGCCTCCATTTTGTCCAAGGCGGTGGCGACGCGGGCCTCATTTTGTACGGCATGGGAGCCGCGTGAGCGGCGAATTTTTTGAAAATGTTGGTCGCGCTCGCCCCCATTTTGTCCGGGACGGACTCCCCGCTGGCCTCCATTTGGTCCAAGCCCGGCTGCCGTCCCTGCAGCCGTGCTGCCCCTGTGCAAATACACTTCCAAATATACAAATACATCATAAATATACAGGTAATATATATATATTATAAACACAAGTTGTTGTTGTTGGTGGTGGTGGTCTGATGATAAAGACCGCCACTCTGGCATCACTCCGGCATGACTGGGTGCAACCTGGGAACCCTGGCTGCACCCTGGCATCATTCTGGGTTGACTGCGGGATCACTGGGGACACTCGGTTGGCTACTTGCCGCCATCTGACCAAGATGGCGGCAGCGGCGCAGCCGCCATTTTCCCAAAATGTTGGCCTGGCTGTCCTCCATTTCGTCCAATGAGGTAGCCAAGCTGGCCTCCATTTTGTCCAAGGCGGTGGCGACGCGGGCCTCATTTTGTACGGCATGGGAGCCGCGTGAGCGGCGAATTTTTTGAAAATGTTGGTCGCGCTCGCCCCCATTTTGTCCGGGACGGACTCCCCGCTGGCCTCCATTTGGTCCAAGCCCGGCTGCCGTCCCTGCAGCCGTGCTGCCCCTGTGCAAATACACTTCCAAATATACAAATACATCATAAATATACAGGTAATATATATATATTATAAACACAAGTTGTTGTTGTTGGTGGTGGTGGTCTGATGATAAAGACCGCCACTCTGGCATCACTCCGGCATAACTGGGTGCAAGCTGGGAACGCTGGCTGCACCCTGGCATCATTCTGGGTTGACTGCGGGATCACTGGGGACACTCGGTTGGCTACTTGCCGCCATCTGACCAAGATGGCGGCAGCGGCGCAGCCGCCATTTTTCCAAAATGTAGGCCTGGCTGTCCTCCATTTTGTCCAAGGTGGTGGCCAAGCTGGCCTCCATTTTGTCCAATGAGGTAGCCAAGCTGGCCTCCATTTTGTCCAATGAGGTAGCCAAGCTGGCCTCCATTTTGTCCAAGGCGGGTGGCGACGCGGGCCTCATTTTGTACGGCATGGGAGCCGCGTGAGCGGCGAATTTTTTGAAAATGTTGGTCGCGCTCGCCCCCATTTTGTCCGGGACGGACTCCCCGCTGGCCTCCATTTGGTCCAAGCCCGGCTGCCGTCCCTGCAGCCGTGCTGCCCCTGTGCAAATACACTTCCAAATATACAAATACATCATAAATATACAGGTAATATATATATATTATAAACACAAGTTGTTGTTGTTGGTGGTGGTGGTCTGATGATAAAGACCGCCACTCTGGCATCACTCCGGCATGACTGGGTGCAACCTGGGAACCCTGGCTGCACCCTGGCATCATTCTGGGTTGACTGCGGGATCACTGGGGACACTCGGTTGGCTACTTGCCGCCATCTGACCAAGATGGCGGCAGCGGCGCAGCCGCCATTTTCCCAAAATGTTGGCCTGGCTGTCCTCCATTTCGTCCAATGAGGTAGCCAAGCTGGCCTCCATTTTGTCCAAGGCGGGTGGCGACGCGGGCCTCATTTTGTACGGCATGGGAGCCGCGTGAGCGGCGAATTTTTTGAAAATGTTGGTCGCGCTCGCCCCCATTTTGTCCGGGACGGACTCCCCGCTGGCCTCCATTTGGTCCAAGCCCGGCTGCCGTCCCTGCAGCCGTGCTGCCCCTGTGCAAATACACTTCCAAATATACAAATACATCATAAATATACAGGTAATATATATATATTATAAACACAAGTTGTTGTTGTTGGTGGTGGTGGTCTGATGATAAAGACCGCCACTCTGGCATCACTCCGGCATAACTGGGTGCAAGCTGGGAACGCTGGCTGCACCCTGGCATCATTCTGGGTTGACTGCGGGATCACTGGGGACACTCGGTTGGCTACTTGCCGCCATCTGACCAAGATGGCGGCAGCGGCGCAGCCGCCATTTTTCCAAAATGTAGGCCTGGCTGTCCTCCATTTTGTCCAAGGTGGTGGCCAAGCTGGCCTCCATTTTGTCCAATGAGGTAGCCAAGCTGGCCTCCATTTTGTCCAATGAGGTAGCCAAGCTGGCCTCCATTTTGTCCAAGGCGGTGGCGACGCGGGCCTCATTTTGTACGGCATGGGAGCCGCGTGAGCGGCGAATTTTTTGAAAATGTTGGTCGCGCTCGCCCCCATTTTGTCCGGGACGGACTCCCCGCTGGCCTCCATTTGGTCCAAGCCCGGCTGCCGTCCCTGCAGCCGTGCTGCCCCTGTGCAAATACACTTCCAAATATACAAATACATCATAAATATACAGGTAATATATATATATTATAAACACAAGTTGTTGTTGTTGGTGGTGGTGGTCTGATGATAAAGACCGCCACTCTGGCATCACTCCGGCATGACTGGGTGCAACCTGGGAACCCTGGCTGCACCCTGGCATCATTCTGGGTTGACTGCGGGATCACTGGGGACACTCGGTTGGCTACTTGCCGCCATCTGACCAAGATGGCGGCAGCGGCGCAGCCGCCATTTTCCCAAAATGTTGGCCTGGCTGTCCTCCATTTCGTCCAATGAGGTAGCCAAGCTGGCCTCCATTTTGTCCAAGGCGGGTGGCGACGCGGGCCTCATTTTGTACGGCATGGGAGCCGCGTGAGCGGCGAATTTTTTGAAAATGTTGGTCGCGCTCGCCCCCATTTTGTCCGGGACGGACTCCCCGCTGGCCTCCATTTGGTCCAAGCCCGGCTGCCGTCCCTGCAGCCGTGCTGCCCCTGTGCAAATACACTTCCAAATATACAAATACATCATAAATATACAGGTAATATATATATATTATAAACACAAGTTGTTGTTGTTGGTGGTGGTGGTCTGATGATAAAGACCGCCACTCTGGCATCACTCCGGCATAACTGGGTGCAAGCTGGGAACGCTGGCTGCACCCTGGCATCATTCTGGGTTGACTGCGGGATCACTGGGGACACTCGGTTGGCTACTTGCCGCCATCTGACCAAGATGGCGGCAGCGGCGCAGCCGCCATTTTTCCAAAATGTAGGCCTGGCTGTCCTCCATTTTGTCCAAGGTGGTGGCCAAGCTGGCCTCCATTTTGTCCAATGAGGTAGCCAAGCTGGCCTCCATTTTGTCCAATGAGGTAGCCAAGCTGGCCTCCATTTTGTCCAAGGCGGTGGCGACGCGGGCCTCATTTTGTACGGCATGGGAGCCGCGTGAGCGGCGAATTTTTTGAAAATGTTGGTCGCGCTCGCCCCCATTTTGTCCGGGACGGACTCCCCGCTGGCCTCCATTTGGTCCAAGCCCGGCTGCCGTCCCTGCAGCCGTGCTGCCCCTGTGCAAATACACTTCCAAATATACAAATACATCATAAATATACAGGTAATATATATATATTATAAACACAAGTTGTTGTTGTTGGTGGTGGTGGTCTGATGATAAAGACCGCCACTCTGGCATCACTCCGGCATGACTGGGTGCAACCTGGGAACCCTGGCTGCACCCTGGCATCATTCTGGGTTGACTGCGGGATCACTGGGGACACTCGGTTGGCTACTTGCCGCCATCTGACCAAGATGGCGGCAGCGGCGCAGCCGCCATTTTCCCAAAATGTTGGCCTGGCTGTCCTCCATTTCGTCCAATGAGGTAGCCAAGCTGGCCTCCATTTTGTCCAAGGCGGTGGCGACGCGGGCCTCATTTTGTACGGCATGGGAGCCGCGTGAGCGGCGAATTTTTTGAAAATGTTGGTCGCGCTCGCCCCCATTTTGTCCGGGACGGACTCCCCGCTGGCCTCCATTTGGTCCAAGCCCGGCTGCCGTCCCTGCAGCCGTGCTGCCCCTGTGCAAATACACTTCCAAATATACAAATACATCATAAATATACAGGTAATATATATATATTATAAACACAAGTTGTTGTTGTTGGTGGTGGTGGTCTGATGATAAAGACCGCCACTCTGGCATCACTCCGGCATAACTGGGTGCAAGCTGGGAACGCTGGCTGCACCCTGGCATCATTCTGGGTTGACTGCGGGATCACTGGGGACACTCGGTTGGCTACTTGCCGCCATCTGACCAAGATGGCGGCAGCGGCGCAGCCGCCATTTTTCCAAAATGTAGGCCTGGCTGTCCTCCATTTTGTCCAAGGTGGTGGCCAAGCTGGCCTCCATTTTGTCCAATGAGGTAGCCAAGCTGGCCTCCATTTTGTCCAAGGCGGTGGCGACGCGGGCCTCATTTTGTACGGCATGGGAGCCGCGTGAGCGGCGAATTTTTTGAAAATGTTGGTCGCGCTCGCCCCCATTTTGTCCGGGACGGACTCCCCGCTGGCCTCCATTTGGTCCAAGCCCGGCTGCCGTCCCTGCAGCCGTGCTGCCCCTGTGCAAATACACTTCCAAATATACAAATACATCATAAATATACAGGTAATATATATATATTATAAACACAAGTTGTTGTTGTTGGTGGTGGTGGTCTGATGATAAAGACCGCCACTCTGGCATCACTCCGGCATAACTGGGTGCAAGCTGGGAACGCTGGCTGCACCCTGGCATCATTCTGGGTTGACTGCGGGATCACTGGGGACACTCGGTTGGCTACTTGCCGCCATCTGACCAAGATGGCGGCAGCGGCGCAGCCGCCATTTTTCCAAAATGTAGGCCTGGCTGTCCTCCATTTTGTCCAAGGTGGTGGCCAAGCTGGCCTCCATTTTGTCCAATGAGGTAGCCAAGCTGGCCTCCATTTTGTCCAATGAGGTAGCCAAGCTGGCCTCCATTTTGTCCAAGGCTGGTGGCGACGCGGGCCTCATTTTGTACGGCATGGGAGCCGCGTGAGCGGCGAATTTTTTGAAAATGTTGGTCGCGCTCGCCCCCATTTTGTCCGGGACGGACTCCCCGCTGGCCTCCATTTGGTCCAAGCCCGGCTGCCGTCCCTGCAGCCGTGCTGCCCCTGTGCAAATACACTTCCAAATATACAAATACATCATAAATATACAGGTAATATATATATATTATAAACACAAGTTGTTGTTGTTGGTGGTGGTGGTCTGATGATAAAGACCGCCACTCTGGCATCACTCCGGCATGACTGGGTGCAACCTGGGAACCCTGGCTGCACCCTGGCATCATTCTGGGTTGACTGCGGGATCACTGGGGACACTCGGTTGGCTACTTGCCGCCATCTGACCAAGATGGCGGCAGCGGCGCAGCCGCCATTTTCCCAAAATGTTGGCCTGGCTGTCCTCCATTTCGTCCAATGAGGTAGCCAAGCTGGCCTCCATTTTGTCCAAGGCGGGTGGCGACGCGGGCCTCATTTTGTACGGCATGGGAGCCGCGTGAGCGGCGAATTTTTTGAAAATGTTGGTCGCGCTCGCCCCCATTTTGTCCGGGACGGACTCCCCGCTGGCCTCCATTTGGTCCAAGCCCGGCTGCCGTCCCTGCAGCCGTGCTGCCCCTGTGCAAATACACTTCCAAATATACAAATACATCATAAATATACAGGTAATATATATATATTATAAACACAAGTTGTTGTTGTTGGTGGTGGTGGTCTGATGATAAAGACCGCCACTCTGGCATCACTCCGGCATGACTGGGTGCAACCTGGGAACCCTGGCTGCACCCTGGCATCATTCTGGGTTGACTGCGGGATCACTGGGGACACTCGGTTGGCTACTTGCCGCCATCTGACCAAGATGGCGGCAGCGGCGCAGCCGCCATTTTCCCAAAATGTTGGCCTGGCTGTCCTCCATTTCGTCCAATGAGGTAGCCAAGCTGGCCTCCATTTTGTCCAAGGCGGTGGCGACGCGGGCCTCATTTTGTACGGCATGGGAGCCGCGTGAGCGGCGAATTTTTTGAAAATGTTGGTCGCGCTCGCCCCCATTTTGTCCGGGACGGACTCCCCGCTGGCCTCCATTTGGTCCAAGCCCGGCTGCCGTCCCTGCAGCCGTGCTGCCCCTGTGCAAATACACTTCCAAATATACAAATACATCATAAATATACAGGTAATATATATATATTATAAACACAAGTTGTTGTTGTTGGTGGTGGTGGTCTGATGATAAAGACCGCCACTCTGGCATCACTCCGGCATGACTGGGTGCAACCTGGGAACCCTGGCTGCACCCTGGCATCATTCTGGGTTGACTGCGGGATCACTGGGGACACTCGGTTGGCTACTTGCCGCCATCTGACCAAGATGGCGGCAGCGGCGCAGCCGCCATTTTCCCAAAATGTTGGCCTGGCTGTCCTCCATTTCGTCCAATGAGGTAGCCAAGCTGGCCTCCATTTTGTCCAAGGCGGTGGCGACGCGGGCCTCATTTTGTACGGCATGGGAGCCGCGTGAGCGGCGAATTTTTTGAAAATGTTGGTCGCGCTCGCCCCCATTTTGTCCGGGACGGACTCCCCGCTGGCCTCCATTTGGTCCAAGCCCGGCTGCCGTCCCTGCAGCCGTGCTGCCCCTGTGCAAATACACTTCCAAATATACAAATACATCATAAATATACAGGTAATATATATATATTATAAACACAAGTTGTTGTTGTTGGTGGTGGTGGTCTGATGATAAAGACCGCCACTCTGGCATCACTCCGGCATGACTGGGTGCAACCTGGGAACCCTGGCTGCACCCTGGCATCATTCTGGGTTGACTGCGGGATCACTGGGGACACTCGGTTGGCTACTTGCCGCCATCTGACCAAGATGGCGGCAGCGGCGCAGCCGCCATTTTCCCAAAATGTTGGCCTGGCTGTCCTCCATTTCGTCCAATGAGGTAGCCAAGCTGGCCTCCATTTTGTCCAAGGCGGTGGCGACGCGGGCCTCATTTTGTACGGCATGGGAGCCGCGTGAGCGGCGAATTTTTTGAAAATGTTGGTCGCGCTCGCCCCCATTTTGTCCGGGACGGACTCCCCGCTGGCCTCCATTTGGTCCAAGCCCGGCTGCCGTCCCTGCAGCCGTGCTGCCCCTGTGCAAATACACTTCCAAATATACAAATACATCATAAATATACAGGTAATATATATATATTATAAACACAAGTTGTTGTTGTTGGTGGTGGTGGTCTGATGATAAAGACCGCCACTCTGGCATCACTCCGGCATAACTGGGTGCAAGCTGGGAACGCTGGCTGCACCCTGGCATCATTCTGGGTTGACTGCGGGATCACTGGGGACACTCGGTTGGCTACTTGCCGCCATCTGACCAAGATGGCGGCAGCGGCGCAGCCGCCATTTTTCCAAAATGTAGGCCTGGCTGTCCTCCATTTTGTCCAAGGTGGTGGCCAAGCTGGCCTCCATTTTGTCCAATGAGGTAGCCAAGCTGGCCTCCATTTTGTCCAATGAGGTAGCCAAGCTGGCCTCCATTTTGTCCAAGGCGGTGGCGACGCGGGCCTCATTTTGTACGGCATGGGAGCCGCGTGAGCGGCGAATTTTTTGAAAATGTTGGTCGCGCTCGCCCCCATTTTGTCCGGGACGGACTCCCCGCTGGCCTCCATTTGGTCCAAGCCCGGCTGCCGTCCCTGCAGCCGTGCTGCCCCTGTGCAAATACACTTCCAAATATACAAATACATCATAAATATACAGGTAATATATATATATTATAAACACAAGTTGTTGTTGTTGGTGGTGGTGGTCTGATGATAAAGACCGCCACTCTGGCATCACTCCGGCATGACTGGGTGCAACCTGGGAACCCTGGCTGCACCCTGGCATCATTCTGGGTTGACTGCGGGATCACTGGGGACACTCGGTTGGCTACTTGCCGCCATCTGACCAAGATGGCGGCAGCGGCGCAGCCGCCATTTTTCCAAAATGTAGGCCTGGCTGTCCTCCATTTTGTCCAAGGTGGTGGCCAAGCTGGCCTCCATTTTGTCCAATGAGGTAGCCAAGCTGGCCTCCATTTTGTCCAATGAGGTAGCCAAGCTGGCCTCCATTTTGTCCAAGGCGGTGGCGACGCGGGCCTCATTTTGTACGGCATGGGAGCCGCGTGAGCGGCGAATTTTTTGAAAATGTTGGTCGCGCTCGCCCCCATTTTGTCCGGGACGGACTCCCCGCTGGCCTCCATTTGGTCCAAGCCCGGCTGCCGTCCCTGCAGCCGTGCTGCCCCTGTGCAAATACACTTCCAAATATACAAATACATCATAAATATACAGGTAATATATATATATTATAAACACAAGTTGTTGTTGTTGGTGGTGGTGGTCTGATGATAAAGACCGCCACTCTGGCATCACTCCGGCATGACTGGGTGCAACCTGGGAACCCTGGCTGCACCCTGGCATCATTCTGGGTTGACTGCGGGATCACTGGGGACACTCGGTTGGCTACTTGCCGCCATCTGACCAAGATGGCGGCAGCGGCGCAGCCGCCATTTTCCCAAAATGTTGGCCTGGCTGTCCTCCATTTCGTCCAATGAGGTAGCCAAGCTGGCCTCCATTTTGTCCAAGGCGGGTGGCGACGCGGGCCTCATTTTGTACGGCATGGGAGCCGCGTGAGCGGCGAATTTTTTGAAAATGTTGGTCGCGCTCGCCCCCATTTTGTCCGGGACGGACTCCCCGCTGGCCTCCATTTGGTCCAAGCCCGGCTGCCGTCCCTGCAGCCGTGCTGCCCCTGTGCAAATACACTTCCAAATATACAAATACATCATAAATATACAGGTAATATATATATATTATAAACACAAGTTGTTGTTGTTGGTGGTGGTGGTCTGATGATAAAGACCGCCACTCTGGCATCACTCCGGCATAACTGGGTGCAAGCTGGGAACGCTGGCTGCACCCTGGCATCATTCTGGGTTGACTGCGGGATCACTGGGGACACTCGGTTGGCTACTTGCCGCCATCTGACCAAGATGGCGGCAGCGGCGCAGCCGCCATTTTTCCAAAATGTAGGCCTGGCTGTCCTCCATTTTGTCCAAGGTGGTGGCCAAGCTGGCCTCCATTTTGTCCAATGAGGTAGCCAAGCTGGCCTCCATTTTGTCCAATGAGGTAGCCAAGCTGGCCTCCATTTTGTCCAAGGCGGTGGCGACGCGGGCCTCATTTTGTACGGCATGGGAGCCGCGTGAGCGGCGAATTTTTTGAAAATGTTGGTCGCGCTCGCCCCCATTTTGTCCGGGACGGACTCCCCGCTGGCCTCCATTTGGTCCAAGCCCGGCTGCCGTCCCTGCAGCCGTGCTGCCCCTGTGCAAATACACTTCCAAATATACAAATACATCATAAATATACAGGTAATATATATATATTATAAACACAAGTTGTTGTTGTTGGTGGTGGTGGTCTGATGATAAAGACCGCCACTCTGGCATCACTCCGGCATGACTGGGTGCAACCTGGGAACCCTGGCTGCACCCTGGCATCATTCTGGGTTGACTGCGGGATCACTGGGGACACTCGGTTGGCTACTTGCCGCCATCTGACCAAGATGGCGGCAGCGGCGCAGCCGCCATTTTCCCAAAATGTTGGCCTGGCTGTCCTCCATTTCGTCCAATGAGGTAGCCAAGCTGGCCTCCATTTTGTCCAAGGCGGGTGGCGACGCGGGCCTCATTTTGTACGGCATGGGAGCCGCGTGAGCGGCGAATTTTTTGAAAATGTTGGTCGCGCTCGCCCCCATTTTGTCCGGGACGGACTCCCCGCTGGCCTCCATTTGGTCCAAGCCCGGCTGCCGTCCCTGCAGCCGTGCTGCCCCTGTGCAAATACACTTCCAAATATACAAATACATCATAAATATACAGGTAATATATATATATTATAAACACAAGTTGTTGTTGTTGGTGGTGGTGGTCTGATGATAAAGACCGCCACTCTGGCATCACTCCGGCATAACTGGGTGCAAGCTGGGAACGCTGGCTGCACCCTGGCATCATTCTGGGTTGACTGCGGGATCACTGGGGACACTCGGTTGGCTACTTGCCGCCATCTGACCAAGATGGCGGCAGCGGCGCAGCCGCCATTTTTCCAAAATGTAGGCCTGGCTGTCCTCCATTTTGTCCAAGGTGGTGGCCAAGCTGGCCTCCATTTTGTCCAATGAGGTAGCCAAGCTGGCCTCCATTTTGTCCAATGAGGTAGCCAAGCTGGCCTCCATTTTGTCCAAGGCGGTGGCGACGCGGGCCTCATTTTGTACGGCATGGGAGCCGCGTGAGCGGCGAATTTTTTGAAAATGTTGGTCGCGCTCGCCCCCATTTTGTCCGGGACGGACTCCCCGCTGGCCTCCATTTGGTCCAAGCCCGGCTGCCGTCCCTGCAGCCGTGCTGCCCCTGTGCAAATACACTTCCAAATATACAAATACATCATAAATATACAGGTAATATATATATATTATAAACACAAGTTGTTGTTGTTGGTGGTGGTGGTCTGATGATAAAGACCGCCACTCTGGCATCACTCCGGCATAACTGGGTGCAAGCTGGGAACGCTGGCTGCACCCTGGCATCATTCTGGGTTGACTGCGGGATCACTGGGGACACTCGGTTGGCTACTTGCCGCCATCTGACCAAGATGGCGGCAGCGGCGCAGCCGCCATTTTTCCAAAATGTAGGCCTGGCTGTCCTCCATTTTGTCCAAGGTGGTGGCCAAGCTGGCCTCCATTTTGTCCAATGAGGTAGCCAAGCTGGCCTCCATTTTGTCCAATGAGGTAGCCAAGCTGGCCTCCATTTTGTCCAAGGCGGTGGCGACGCGGGCCTCATTTTGTACGGCATGGGAGCCGCGTGAGCGGCGAATTTTTTGAAAATGTTGGTCGCGCTCGCCCCCATTTTGTCCGGGACGGACTCCCCGCTGGCCTCCATTTGGTCCAAGCCCGGCTGCCGTCCCTGCAGCCGTGCTGCCCCTGTGCAAATACACTTCCAAATATACAAATACATCATAAATATACAGGTAATATATATATATTATAAACACAAGTTGTTGTTGTTGGTGGTGGTGGTCTGATGATAAAGACCGCCACTCTGGCATCACTCCGGCATGACTGGGTGCAACCTGGGAACCCTGGCTGCACCCTGGCATCATTCTGGGTTGACTGCGGGATCACTGGGGACACTCGGTTGGCTACTTGCCGCCATCTGACCAAGATGGCGGCAGCGGCGCAGCCGCCATTTTTCCAAAATGTAGGCCTGGCTGTCCTCCATTTTGTCCAAGGTGGTGGCCAAGCTGGCCTCCATTTTGTCCAATGAGGTAGCCAAGCTGGCCTCCATTTTGTCCAATGAGGTAGCCAAGCTGGCCTCCATTTTGTCCAAGGCGGTGGCGACGCGGGCCTCATTTTGTACGGCATGGGAGCCGCGTGAGCGGCGAATTTTTTGAAAATGTTGGTCGCGCTCGCCCCCATTTTGTCCGGGACGGACTCCCCGCTGGCCTCCATTTGGTCCAAGCCCGGCTGCCGTCCCTGCAGCCGTGCTGCCCCTGTGCAAATACACTTCCAAATATACAAATACATCATAAATATACAGGTAATATATATATATTATAAACACAAGTTGTTGTTGTTGGTGGTGGTGGTCTGATGATAAAGACCGCCACTCTGGCATCACTCCGGCATGACTGGGTGCAACCTGGGAACCCTGGCTGCACCCTGGCATCATTCTGGGTTGACTGCGGGATCACTGGGGACACTCGGTTGGCTACTTGCCGCCATCTGACCAAGATGGCGGCAGCGGCGCAGCCGCCATTTTCCCAAAATGTTGGCCTGGCTGTCCTCCATTTCGTCCAATGAGGTAGCCAAGCTGGCCTCCATTTTGTCCAAGGCGGTGGCGACGCGGGCCTCATTTTGTACGGCATGGGAGCCGCGTGAGCGGCGAATTTTTTGAAAATGTTGGTCGCGCTCGCCCCCATTTTGTCCGGGACGGACTCCCCGCTGGCCTCCATTTGGTCCAAGCCCGGCTGCCGTCCCTGCAGCCGTGCTGCCCCTGTGCAAATACACTTCCAAATATACAAATACATCATAAATATACAGGTAATATATATATATTATAAACACAAGTTGTTGTTGTTGGTGGTGGTGGTCTGATGATAAAGACCGCCACTCTGGCATCACTCCGGCATAACTGGGTGCAAGCTGGGAACGCTGGCTGCACCCTGGCATCATTCTGGGTTGACTGCGGGATCACTGGGGACACTCGGTTGGCTACTTGCCGCCATCTGACCAAGATGGCGGCAGCGGCGCAGCCGCCATTTTTCCAAAATGTAGGCCTGGCTGTCCTCCATTTTGTCCAAGGTGGTGGCCAAGCTGGCCTCCATTTTGTCCAATGAGGTAGCCAAGCTGGCCTCCATTTTGTCCAATGAGGTAGCCAAGCTGGCCTCCATTTTGTCCAAGGCGGGTGGCGACGCGGGCCTCATTTTGTACGGCATGGGAGCCGCGTGAGCGGCGAATTTTTTGAAAATGTTGGTCGCGCTCGCCCCCATTTTGTCCGGGACGGACTCCCCGCTGGCCTCCATTTGGTCCAAGCCCGGCTGCCGTCCCTGCAGCCGTGCTGCCCCTGTGCAAATACACTTCCAAATATACAAATACATCATAAATATACAGGTAATATATATATATTATAAACACAAGTTGTTGTTGTTGGTGGTGGTGGTCTGATGATAAAGACCGCCACTCTGGCATCACTCCGGCATGACTGGGTGCAACCTGGGAACCCTGGCTGCACCCTGGCATCATTCTGGGTTGACTGCGGGATCACTGGGGACACTCGGTTGGCTACTTGCCGCCATCTGACCAAGATGGCGGCAGCGGCGCAGCCGCCATTTTCCCAAAATGTTGGCCTGGCTGTCCTCCATTTCGTCCAATGAGGTAGCCAAGCTGGCCTCCATTTTGTCCAAGGCGGTGGCGACGCGGGCCTCATTTTGTACGGCATGGGAGCCGCGTGAGCGGCGAATTTTTTGAAAATGTTGGTCGCGCTCGCCCCCATTTTGTCCGGGACGGACTCCCCGCTGGCCTCCATTTGGTCCAAGCCCGGCTGCCGTCCCTGCAGCCGTGCTGCCCCTGTGCAAATACACTTCCAAATATACAAATACATCATAAATATACAGGTAATATATATATATTATAAACACAAGTTGTTGTTGTTGGTGGTGGTGGTCTGATGATAAAGACCGCCACTCTGGCATCACTCCGGCATAACTGGGTGCAAGCTGGGAACGCTGGCTGCACCCTGGCATCATTCTGGGTTGACTGCGGGATCACTGGGGACACTCGGTTGGCTACTTGCCGCCATCTGACCAAGATGGCGGCAGCGGCGCAGCCGCCATTTTTCCAAAATGTAGGCCTGGCTGTCCTCCATTTTGTCCAAGGTGGTGGCCAAGCTGGCCTCCATTTTGTCCAATGAGGTAGCCAAGCTGGCCTCCATTTTGTCCAATGAGGTAGCCAAGCTGGCCTCCATTTTGTCCAAGGCGGTGGCGACGCGGGCCTCATTTTGTACGGCATGGGAGCCGCGTGAGCGGCGAATTTTTTGAAAATGTTGGTCGCGCTCGCCCCCATTTTGTCCGGGACGGACTCCCCGCTGGCCTCCATTTGGTCCAAGCCCGGCTGCCGTCCCTGCAGCCGTGCTGCCCCTGTGCAAATACACTTCCAAATATACAAATACATCATAAATATACAGGTAATATATATATATTATAAACACAAGTTGTTGTTGTTGGTGGTGGTGGTCTGATGATAAAGACCGCCACTCTGGCATCACTCCGGCATGACTGGGTGCAACCTGGGAACCCTGGCTGCACCCTGGCATCATTCTGGGTTGACTGCGGGATCACTGGGGACACTCGGTTGGCTACTTGCCGCCATCTGACCAAGATGGCGGCAGCGGCGCAGCCGCCATTTTCCCAAAATGTTGGCCTGGCTGTCCTCCATTTCGTCCAATGAGGTAGCCAAGCTGGCCTCCATTTTGTCCAAGGCGGTGGCGACGCGGGCCTCATTTTGTACGGCATGGGAGCCGCGTGAGCGGCGAATTTTTTGAAAATGTTGGTCGCGCTCGCCCCCATTTTGTCCGGGACGGACTCCCCGCTGGCCTCCATTTGGTCCAAGCCCGGCTGCCGTCCCTGCAGCCGTGCTGCCCCTGTGCAAATACACTTCCAAATATACAAATACATCATAAATATACAGGTAATATATATATATTATAAACACAAGTTGTTGTTGTTGGTGGTGGTGGTCTGATGATAAAGACCGCCACTCTGGCATCACTCCGGCATAACTGGGTGCAAGCTGGGAACGCTGGCTGCACCCTGGCATCATTCTGGGTTGACTGCGGGATCACTGGGGACACTCGGTTGGCTACTTGCCGCCATCTGACCAAGATGGCGGCAGCGGCGCAGCCGCCATTTTTCCAAAATGTAGGCCTGGCTGTCCTCCATTTTGTCCAAGGTGGTGGCCAAGCTGGCCTCCATTTTGTCCAATGAGGTAGCCAAGCTGGCCTCCATTTTGTCCAATGAGGTAGCCAAGCTGGCCTCCATTTTGTCCAAGGCGGTGGCGACGCGGGCCTCATTTTGTACGGCATGGGAGCCGCGTGAGCGGCGAATTTTTTGAAAATGTTGGTCGCGCTCGCCCCCATTTTGTCCGGGACGGACTCCCCGCTGGCCTCCATTTGGTCCAAGCCCGGCTGCCGTCCCTGCAGCCGTGCTGCCCCTGTGCAAATACACTTCCAAATATACAAATACATCATAAATATACAGGTAATATATATATATTATAAACACAAGTTGTTGTTGTTGGTGGTGGTGGTCTGATGATAAAGACCGCCACTCTGGCATCACTCCGGCATGACTGGGTGCAACCTGGGAACCCTGGCTGCACCCTGGCATCATTCTGGGTTGACTGCGGGATCACTGGGGACACTCGGTTGGCTACTTGCCGCCATCTGACCAAGATGGCGGCAGCGGCGCAGCCGCCATTTTTCCAAAATGTAGGCCTGGCTGTCCTCCATTTTGTCCAAGGTGGTGGCCAAGCTGGCCTCCATTTTGTCCAATGAGGTAGCCAAGCTGGCCTCCATTTTGTCCAATGAGGTAGCCAAGCTGGCCTCCATTTTGTCCAAGGCGGTGGCGACGCGGGCCTCATTTTGTACGGCATGGGAGCCGCGTGAGCGGCGAATTTTTTGAAAATGTTGGTCGCGCTCGCCCCCATTTTGTCCGGGACGGACTCCCCGCTGGCCTCCATTTGGTCCAAGCCCGGCTGCCGTCCCTGCAGCCGTGCTGCCCCTGTGCAAATACACTTCCAAATATACAAATACATCATAAATATACAGGTAATATATATATATTATAAACACAAGTTGTTGTTGTTGGTGGTGGTGGTCTGATGATAAAGACCGCCACTCTGGCATCACTCCGGCATGACTGGGTGCAACCTGGGAACCCTGGCTGCACCCTGGCATCATTCTGGGTTGACTGCGGGATCACTGGGGACACTCGGTTGGCTACTTGCCGCCATCTGACCAAGATGGCGGCAGCGGCGCAGCCGCCATTTTCCCAAAATGTTGGCCTGGCTGTCCTCCATTTCGTCCAATGAGGTAGCCAAGCTGGCCTCCATTTTGTCCAAGGCGGTGGCGACGCGGGCCTCATTTTGTACGGCATGGGAGCCGCGTGAGCGGCGAATTTTTTGAAAATGTTGGTCGCGCTCGCCCCCATTTTGTCCGGGACGGACTCCCCGCTGGCCTCCATTTGGTCCAAGCCCGGCTGCCGTCCCTGCAGCCGTGCTGCCCCTGTGCAAATACACTTCCAAATATACAAATACATCATAAATATACAGGTAATATATATATATTATAAACACAAGTTGTTGTTGTTGGTGGTGGTGGTCTGATGATAAAGACCGCCACTCTGGCATCACTCCGGCATGACTGGGTGCAACCTGGGAACCCTGGCTGCACCCTGGCATCATTCTGGGTTGACTGCGGGATCACTGGGGACACTCGGTTGGCTACTTGCCGCCATCTGACCAAGATGGCGGCAGCGGCGCAGCCGCCATTTTCCCAAAATGTTGGCCTGGCTGTCCTCCATTTCGTCCAATGAGGTAGCCAAGCTGGCCTCCATTTTGTCCAAGGCGGTGGCGACGCGGGCCTCATTTTGTACGGCATGGGAGCCGCGTGAGCGGCGAATTTTTTGAAAATGTTGGTCGCGCTCGCCCCCATTTTGTCCGGGACGGACTCCCCGCTGGCCTCCATTTGGTCCAAGCCCGGCTGCCGTCCCTGCAGCCGTGCTGCCCCTGTGCAAATACACTTCCAAATATACAAATACATCATAAATATACAGGTAATATATATATATTATAAACACAAGTTGTTGTTGTTGGTGGTGGTGGTCTGATGATAAAGACCGCCACTCTGGCATCACTCCGGCATAACTGGGTGCAAGCTGGGAACGCTGGCTGCACCCTGGCATCATTCTGGGTTGACTGCGGGATCACTGGGGACACTCGGTTGGCTACTTGCCGCCATCTGACCAAGATGGCGGCAGCGGCGCAGCCGCCATTTTTCCAAAATGTAGGCCTGGCTGTCCTCCATTTTGTCCAAGGTGGTGGCCAAGCTGGCCTCCATTTTGTCCAATGAGGTAGCCAAGCTGGCCTCCATTTTGTCCAATGAGGTAGCCAAGCTGGCCTCCATTTTGTCCAAGGCGGTGGCGACGCGGGCCTCATTTTGTACGGCATGGGAGCCGCGTGAGCGGCGAATTTTTTGAAAATGTTGGTCGCGCTCGCCCCCATTTTGTCCGGGACGGACTCCCCGCTGGCCTCCATTTGGTCCAAGCCCGGCTGCCGTCCCTGCAGCCGTGCTGCCCCTGTGCAAATACACTTCCAAATATACAAATACATCATAAATATACAGGTAATATATATATATTATAAACACAAGTTGTTGTTGTTGGTGGTGGTGGTCTGATGATAAAGACCGCCACTCTGGCATCACTCCGGCATAACTGGGTGCAAGCTGGGAACGCTGGCTGCACCCTGGCATCATTCTGGGTTGACTGCGGGATCACTGGGGACACTCGGTTGGCTACTTGCCGCCATCTGACCAAGATGGCGGCAGCGGCGCAGCCGCCATTTTTCCAAAATGTAGGCCTGGCTGTCCTCCATTTTGTCCAAGGTGGTGGCCAAGCTGGCCTCCATTTTGTCCAATGAGGTAGCCAAGCTGGCCTCCATTTTGTCCAATGAGGTAGCCAAGCTGGCCTCCATTTTGTCCAAGGCGGTGGCGACGCGGGCCTCATTTTGTACGGCATGGGAGCCGCGTGAGCGGCGAATTTTTTGAAAATGTTGGTCGCGCTCGCCCCCATTTTGTCCGGGACGGACTCCCCGCTGGCCTCCATTTGGTCCAAGCCCGGCTGCCGTCCCTGCAGCCGTGCTGCCCCTGTGCAAATACACTTCCAAATATACAAATACATCATAAATATACAGGTAATATATATATATTATAAACACAAGTTGTTGTTGTTGGTGGTGGTGGTCTGATGATAAAGACCGCCACTCTGGCATCACTCCGGCATGACTGGGTGCAACCTGGGAACCCTGGCTGCACCCTGGCATCATTCTGGGTTGACTGCGGGATCACTGGGGACACTCGGTTGGCTACTTGCCGCCATCTGACCAAGATGGCGGCAGCGGCGCAGCCGCCATTTTCCCAAAATGTTGGCCTGGCTGTCCTCCATTTCGTCCAATGAGGTAGCCAAGCTGGCCTCCATTTTGTCCAAGGCGGTGGCGACGCGGGCCTCATTTTGTACGGCATGGGAGCCGCGTGAGCGGCGAATTTTTTGAAAATGTTGGTCGCGCTCGCCCCCATTTTGTCCGGGACGGACTCCCCGCTGGCCTCCATTTGGTCCAAGCCCGGCTGCCGTCCCTGCAGCCGTGCTGCCCCTGTGCAAATACACTTCCAAATATACAAATACATCATAAATATACAGGTAATATATATATATTATAAACACAAGTTGTTGTTGTTGGTGGTGGTGGTCTGATGATAAAGACCGCCACTCTGGCATCACTCCGGCATGACTGGGTGCAACCTGGGAACCCTGGCTGCACCCTGGCATCATTCTGGGTTGACTGCGGGATCACTGGGGACACTCGGTTGGCTACTTGCCGCCATCTGACCAAGATGGCGGCAGCGGCGCAGCCGCCATTTTCCCAAAATGTTGGCCTGGCTGTCCTCCATTTCGTCCAATGAGGTAGCCAAGCTGGCCTCCATTTTGTCCAAGGCGGTGGCGACGCGGGCCTCATTTTGTACGGCATGGGAGCCGCGTGAGCGGCGAATTTTTTGAAAATGTTGGTCGCGCTCGCCCCCATTTTGTCCGGGACGGACTCCCCGCTGGCCTCCATTTGGTCCAAGCCCGGCTGCCGTCCCTGCAGCCGTGCTGCCCCTGTGCAAATACACTTCCAAATATACAAATACATCATAAATATACAGGTAATATATATATATTATAAACACAAGTTGTTGTTGTTGGTGGTGGTGGTCTGATGATAAAGACCGCCACTCTGGCATCACTCCGGCATAACTGGGTGCAAGCTGGGAACGCTGGCTGCACCCTGGCATCATTCTGGGTTGACTGCGGGATCACTGGGGACACTCGGTTGGCTACTTGCCGCCATCTGACCAAGATGGCGGCAGCGGCGCAGCCGCCATTTTTCCAAAATGTAGGCCTGGCTGTCCTCCATTTTGTCCAAGGTGGTGGCCAAGCTGGCCTCCATTTTGTCCAATGAGGTAGCCAAGCTGGCCTCCATTTTGTCCAATGAGGTAGCCAAGCTGGCCTCCATTTTGTCCAAGGCGGTGGCGACGCGGGCCTCATTTTGTACGGCATGGGAGCCGCGTGAGCGGCGAATTTTTTGAAAATGTTGGTCGCGCTCGCCCCCATTTTGTCCGGGACGGACTCCCCGCTGGCCTCCATTTGGTCCAAGCCCGGCTGCCGTCCCTGCAGCCGTGCTGCCCCTGTGCAAATACACTTCCAAATATACAAATACATCATAAATATACAGGTAATATATATATATTATAAACACAAGTTGTTGTTGTTGGTGGTGGTGGTCTGATGATAAAGACCGCCACTCTGGCATCACTCCGGCATGACTGGGTGCAACCTGGGAACCCTGGCTGCACCCTGGCATCATTCTGGGTTGACTGCGGGATCACTGGGGACACTCGGTTGGCTACTTGCCGCCATCTGACCAAGATGGCGGCAGCGGCGCAGCCGCCATTTTCCCAAAATGTTGGCCTGGCTGTCCTCCATTTCGTCCAATGAGGTAGCCAAGCTGGCCTCCATTTTGTCCAAGGCGGTGGCGACGCGGGCCTCATTTTGTACGGCATGGGAGCCGCGTGAGCGGCGAATTTTTTGAAAATGTTGGTCGCGCTCGCCCCCATTTTGTCCGGGACGGACTCCCCGCTGGCCTCCATTTGGTCCAAGCCCGGCTGCCGTCCCTGCAGCCGTGCTGCCCCTGTGCAAATACACTTCCAAATATACAAATACATCATAAATATACAGGTAATATATATATATTATAAACACAAGTTGTTGTTGTTGGTGGTGGTGGTCTGATGATAAAGACCGCCACTCTGGCATCACTCCGGCATGACTGGGTGCAACCTGGGAACCCTGGCTGCACCCTGGCATCATTCTGGGTTGACTGCGGGATCACTGGGGACACTCGGTTGGCTACTTGCCGCCATCTGACCAAGATGGCGGCAGCGGCGCAGCCGCCATTTTCCCAAAATGTTGGCCTGGCTGTCCTCCATTTCGTCCAATGAGGTAGCCAAGCTGGCCTCCATTTTGTCCAAGGCGGTGGCGACGCGGGCCTCATTTTGTACGGCATGGGAGCCGCGTGAGCGGCGAATTTTTTGAAAATGTTGGTCGCGCTCGCCCCCATTTTGTCCGGGACGGACTCCCCGCTGGCCTCCATTTGGTCCAAGCCCGGCTGCCGTCCCTGCAGCCGTGCTGCCCCTGTGCAAATACACTTCCAAATATACAAATACATCATAAATATACAGGTAATATATATATATTATAAACACAAGTTGTTGTTGTTGGTGGTGGTGGTCTGATGATAAAGACCGCCACTCTGGCATCACTCCGGCATGACTGGGTGCAACCTGGGAACCCTGGCTGCACCCTGGCATCATTCTGGGTTGACTGCGGGATCACTGGGGACACTCGGTTGGCTACTTGCCGCCATCTGACCAAGATGGCGGCAGCGGCGCAGCCGCCATTTTCCCAAAATGTTGGCCTGGCTGTCCTCCATTTCGTCCAATGAGGTAGCCAAGCTGGCCTCCATTTTGTCCAAGGCGGTGGCGACGCGGGCCTCATTTTGTACGGCATGGGAGCCGCGTGAGCGGCGAATTTTTTGAAAATGTTGGTCGCGCTCGCCCCCATTTTGTCCGGGACGGACTCCCCGCTGGCCTCCATTTGGTCCAAGCCCGGCTGCCGTCCCTGCAGCCGTGCTGCCCCTGTGCAAATACACTTCCAAATATACAAATACATCATAAATATACAGGTAATATATATATATTATAAACACAAGTTGTTGTTGTTGGTGGTGGTGGTCTGATGATAAAGACCGCCACTCTGGCATCACTCCGGCATAACTGGGTGCAAGCTGGGAACGCTGGCTGCACCCTGGCATCATTCTGGGTTGACTGCGGGATCACTGGGGACACTCGGTTGGCTACTTGCCGCCATCTGACCAAGATGGCGGCAGCGGCGCAGCCGCCATTTTTCCAAAATGTAGGCCTGGCTGTCCTCCATTTTGTCCAAGGTGGTGGCCAAGCTGGCCTCCATTTTGTCCAATGAGGTAGCCAAGCTGGCCTCCATTTTGTCCAATGAGGTAGCCAAGCTGGCCTCCATTTTGTCCAAGGCGGTGGCGACGCGGGCCTCATTTTGTACGGCATGGGAGCCGCGTGAGCGGCGAATTTTTTGAAAATGTTGGTCGCGCTCGCCCCCATTTTGTCCGGGACGGACTCCCCGCTGGCCTCCATTTGGTCCAAGCCCGGCTGCCGTCCCTGCAGCCGTGCTGCCCCTGTGCAAATACACTTCCAAATATACAAATACATCATAAATATACAGGTAATATATATATATTATAAACACAAGTTGTTGTTGTTGGTGGTGGTGGTCTGATGATAAAGACCGCCACTCTGGCATCACTCCGGCATGACTGGGTGCAACCTGGGAACCCTGGCTGCACCCTGGCATCATTCTGGGTTGACTGCGGGATCACTGGGGACACTCGGTTGGCTACTTGCCGCCATCTGACCAAGATGGCGGCAGCGGCGCAGCCGCCATTTTCCCAAAATGTTGGCCTGGCTGTCCTCCATTTCGTCCAATGAGGTAGCCAAGCTGGCCTCCATTTTGTCCAAGGCGGTGGCGACGCGGGCCTCATTTTGTACGGCATGGGAGCCGCGTGAGCGGCGAATTTTTTGAAAATGTTGGTCGCGCTCGCCCCCATTTTGTCCGGGACGGACTCCCCGCTGGCCTCCATTTGGTCCAAGCCCGGCTGCCGTCCCTGCAGCCGTGCTGCCCCTGTGCAAATACACTTCCAAATATACAAATACATCATAAATATACAGGTAATATATATATATTATAAACACAAGTTGTTGTTGTTGGTGGTGGTGGTCTGATGATAAAGACCGCCACTCTGGCATCACTCCGGCATAACTGGGTGCAAGCTGGGAACGCTGGCTGCACCCTGGCATCATTCTGGGTTGACTGCGGGATCACTGGGGACACTCGGTTGGCTACTTGCCGCCATCTGACCAAGATGGCGGCAGCGGCGCAGCCGCCATTTTTCCAAAATGTAGGCCTGGCTGTCCTCCATTTTGTCCAAGGTGGTGGCCAAGCTGGCCTCCATTTTGTCCAATGAGGTAGCCAAGCTGGCCTCCATTTTGTCCAATGAGGTAGCCAAGCTGGCCTCCATTTTGTCCAAGGCGGTGGCGACGCGGGCCTCATTTTGTACGGCATGGGAGCCGCGTGAGCGGCGAATTTTTTGAAAATGTTGGTCGCGCTCGCCCCCATTTTGTCCGGGACGGACTCCCCGC
The DNA here is from genome assembly GCF_035084215.1 of Heptranchias perlo. NCBI lineage: Eukaryota > Metazoa > Chordata > Chondrichthyes > Hexanchiformes > Hexanchidae > Heptranchias > Heptranchias perlo. The sequence continues at coordinate 14,809,375 of NC_090363.1, forward strand.
TGGCCTCCATTTGGTCCAAGCCCGGCTGCCGTCCCTGCAGCCGTGCTGCCCCTGTGCAAATACACTTCCAAATATACAAATACATCATAAATATACAGGTAATATATATATATTATAAACACAAGTTGTTGTTGTTGGTGGTGGTGGTCTGATGATAAAGACCGCCACTCTGGCATCACTCCGGCATGACTGGGTGCAACCTGGGAACCCTGGCTGCACCCTGGCATCATTCTGGGTTGACTGCGGGATCACTGGGGACACTCGGTTGGCTACTTGCCGCCATCTGACCAAGATGGCGGCAGCGGCGCAGCCGCCATTTTCCCAAAATGTTGGCCTGGCTGTCCTCCATTTCGTCCAATGAGGTAGCCAAGCTGGCCTCCATTTTGTCCAAGGCGGTGGCGACGCGGGCCTCATTTTGTACGGCATGGGAGCCGCGTGAGCGGCGAATTTTTTGAAAATGTTGGTCGCGCTCGCCCCCATTTTGTCCGGGACGGACTCCCCGCTGGCCTCCATTTGGTCCAAGCCCGGCTGCCGTCCCTGCAGCCGTGCTGCCCCTGTGCAAATACACTTCCAAATATACAAATACATCATAAATATACAGGTAATATATATATATTATAAACACAAGTTGTTGTTGTTGGTGGTGGTGGTCTGATGATAAAGACCGCCACTCTGGCATCACTCCGGCATGACTGGGTGCAACCTGGGAACCCTGGCTGCACCCTGGCATCATTCTGGGTTGACTGCGGGATCACTGGGGACACTCGGTTGGCTACTTGCCGCCATCTGACCAAGATGGCGGCAGCGGCGCAGCCGCCATTTTCCCAAAATGTTGGCCTGGCTGTCCTCCATTTCGTCCAATGAGGTAGCCAAGCTGGCCTCCATTTTGTCCAAGGCGGTGGCGACGCGGGCCTCATTTTGTACGGCATGGGAGCCGCGTGAGCGGCGAATTTTTTGAAAATGTTGGTCGCGCTCGCCCCCATTTTGTCCGGGACGGACTCCCCGCTGGCCTCCATTTGGTCCAAGCCCGGCTGCCGTCCCTGCAGCCGTGCTGCCCCTGTGCAAATACACTTCCAAATATACAAATACATCATAAATATACAGGTAATATATATATATTATAAACACAAGTTGTTGTTGTTGGTGGTGGTGGTCTGATGATAAAGACCGCCACTCTGGCATCACTCCGGCATAACTGGGTGCAAGCTGGGAACGCTGGCTGCACCCTGGCATCATTCTGGGTTGACTGCGGGATCACTGGGGACACTCGGTTGGCTACTTGCCGCCATCTGACCAAGATGGCGGCAGCGGCGCAGCCGCCATTTTTCCAAAATGTAGGCCTGGCTGTCCTCCATTTTGTCCAAGGTGGTGGCCAAGCTGGCCTCCATTTTGTCCAATGAGGTAGCCAAGCTGGCCTCCATTTTGTCCAATGAGGTAGCCAAGCTGGCCTCCATTTTGTCCAAGGCGGTGGCGACGCGGGCCTCATTTTGTACGGCATGGGAGCCGCGTGAGCGGCGAATTTTTTGAAAATGTTGGTCGCGCTCGCCCCCATTTTGTCCGGGACGGACTCCCCGCTGGCCTCCATTTGGTCCAAGCCCGGCTGCCGTCCCTGCAGCCGTGCTGCCCCTGTGCAAATACACTTCCAAATATACAAATACATCATAAATATACAGGTAATATATATATATTATAAACACAAGTTGTTGTTGTTGGTGGTGGTGGTCTGATGATAAAGACCGCCACTCTGGCATCACTCCGGCATGACTGGGTGCAACCTGGGAACCCTGGCTGCACCCTGGCATCATTCTGGGTTGACTGCGGGATCACTGGGGACACTCGGTTGGCTACTTGCCGCCATCTGACCAAGATGGCGGCAGCGGCGCAGCCGCCATTTTCCCAAAATGTTGGCCTGGCTGTCCTCCATTTCGTCCAATGAGGTAGCCAAGCTGGCCTCCATTTTGTCCAAGGCGGTGGCGACGCGGGCCTCATTTTGTACGGCATGGGAGCCGCGTGAGCGGCGAATTTTTTGAAAATGTTGGTCGCGCTCGCCCCCATTTTGTCCGGGACGGACTCCCCGCTGGCCTCCATTTGGTCCAAGCCCGGCTGCCGTCCCTGCAGCCGTGCTGCCCCTGTGCAAATACACTTCCAAATATACAAATACATCATAAATATACAGGTAATATATATATATTATAAACACAAGTTGTTGTTGTTGGTGGTGGTGGTCTGATGATAAAGACCGCCACTCTGGCATCACTCCGGCATAACTGGGTGCAAGCTGGGAACGCTGGCTGCACCCTGGCATCATTCTGGGTTGACTGCGGGATCACTGGGGACACTCGGTTGGCTACTTGCCGCCATCTGACCAAGATGGCGGCAGCGGCGCAGCCGCCATTTTTCCAAAATGTAGGCCTGGCTGTCCTCCATTTTGTCCAAGGTGGTGGCCAAGCTGGCCTCCATTTTGTCCAATGAGGTAGCCAAGCTGGCCTCCATTTTGTCCAATGAGGTAGCCAAGCTGGCCTCCATTTTGTCCAAGGCGGTGGCGACGCGGGCCTCATTTTGTACGGCATGGGAGCCGCGTGAGCGGCGAATTTTTTGAAAATGTTGGTCGCGCTCGCCCCCATTTTGTCCGGGACGGACTCCCCGCTGGCCTCCATTTGGTCCAAGCCCGGCTGCCGTCCCTGCAGCCGTGCTGCCCCTGTGCAAATACACTTCCAAATATACAAATACATCATAAATATACAGGTAATATATATATATTATAAACACAAGTTGTTGTTGTTGGTGGTGGTGGTCTGATGATAAAGACCGCCACTCTGGCATCACTCCGGCATAACTGGGTGCAAGCTGGGAACGCTGGCTGCACCCTGGCATCATTCTGGGTTGACTGCGGGATCACTGGGGACACTCGGTTGGCTACTTGCCGCCATCTGACCAAGATGGCGGCAGCGGCGCAGCCGCCATTTTTCCAAAATGTAGGCCTGGCTGTCCTCCATTTTGTCCAAGGTGGTGGCCAAGCTGGCCTCCATTTTGTCCAATGAGGTAGCCAAGCTGGCCTCCATTTTGTCCAATGAGGTAGCCAAGCTGGCCTCCATTTTGTCCAAGGCGGTGGCGACGCGGGCCTCATTTTGTACGGCATGGGAGCCGCGTGAGCGGCGAATTTTTTGAAAATGTTGGTCGCGCTCGCCCCCATTTTGTCCGGGACGGACTCCCCGCTGGCCTCCATTTGGTCCAAGCCCGGCTGCCGTCCCTGCAGCCGTGCTGCCCCTGTGCAAATACACTTCCAAATATACAAATACATCATAAATATACAGGTAATATATATATATTATAAACACAAGTTGTTGTTGTTGGTGGTGGTGGTCTGATGATAAAGACCGCCACTCTGGCATCACTCCGGCATGACTGGGTGCAACCTGGGAACCCTGGCTGCACCCTGGCATCATTCTGGGTTGACTGCGGGATCACTGGGGACACTCGGTTGGCTACTTGCCGCCATCTGACCAAGATGGCGGCAGCGGCGCAGCCGCCATTTTCCCAAAATGTTGGCCTGGCTGTCCTCCATTTCGTCCAATGAGGTAGCCAAGCTGGCCTCCATTTTGTCCAAGGCGGTGGCGACGCGGGCCTCATTTTGTACGGCATGGGAGCCGCGTGAGCGGCGAATTTTTTGAAAATGTTGGTCGCGCTCGCCCCCATTTTGTCCGGGACGGACTCCCCGCTGGCCTCCATTTGGTCCAAGCCCGGCTGCCGTCCCTGCAGCCGTGCTGCCCCTGTGCAAATACACTTCCAAATATACAAATACATCATAAATATACAGGTAATATATATATATTATAAACACAAGTTGTTGTTGTTGGTGGTGGTGGTCTGATGATAAAGACCGCCACTCTGGCATCACTCCGGCATGACTGGGTGCAACCTGGGAACCCTGGCTGCACCCTGGCATCATTCTGGGTTGACTGCGGGATCACTGGGGACACTCGGTTGGCTACTTGCCGCCATCTGACCAAGATGGCGGCAGCGGCGCAGCCGCCATTTTCCCAAAATGTTGGCCTGGCTGTCCTCCATTTCGTCCAATGAGGTAGCCAAGCTGGCCTCCATTTTGTCCAAGGCGGTGGCGACGCGGGCCTCATTTTGTACGGCATGGGAGCCGCGTGAGCGGCGAATTTTTTGAAAATGTTGGTCGCGCTCGCCCCCATTTTGTCCGGGACGGACTCCCCGCTGGCCTCCATTTGGTCCAAGCCCGGCTGCCGTCCCTGCAGCCGTGCTGCCCCTGTGCAAATACACTTCCAAATATACAAATACATCATAAATATACAGGTAATATATATATATTATAAACACAAGTTGTTGTTGTTGGTGGTGGTGGTCTGATGATAAAGACCGCCACTCTGGCATCACTCCGGCATAACTGGGTGCAAGCTGGGAACGCTGGCTGCACCCTGGCATCATTCTGGGTTGACTGCGGGATCACTGGGGACACTCGGTTGGCTACTTGCCGCCATCTGACCAAGATGGCGGCAGCGGCGCAGCCGCCATTTTTCCAAAATGTAGGCCTGGCTGTCCTCCATTTTGTCCAAGGTGGTGGCCAAGCTGGCCTCCATTTTGTCCAATGAGGTAGCCAAGCTGGCCTCCATTTTGTCCAATGAGGTAGCCAAGCTGGCCTCCATTTTGTCCAAGGCGGTGGCGACGCGGGCCTCATTTTGTACGGCATGGGAGCCGCGTGAGCGGCGAATTTTTTGAAAATGTTGGTCGCGCTCGCCCCCATTTTGTCCGGGACGGACTCCCCGCTGGCCTCCATTTGGTCCAAGCCCGGCTGCCGTCCCTGCAGCCGTGCTGCCCCTGTGCAAATACACTTCCAAATATACAAATACATCATAAATATACAGGTAATATATATATATTATAAACACAAGTTGTTGTTGTTGGTGGTGGTGGTCTGATGATAAAGACCGCCACTCTGGCATCACTCCGGCATGACTGGGTGCAACCTGGGAACCCTGGCTGCACCCTGGCATCATTCTGGGTTGACTGCGGGATCACTGGGGACACTCGGTTGGCTACTTGCCGCCATCTGACCAAGATGGCGGCAGCGGCGCAGCCGCCATTTTCCCAAAATGTTGGCCTGGCTGTCCTCCATTTCGTCCAATGAGGTAGCCAAGCTGGCCTCCATTTTGTCCAAGGCGGTGGCGACGCGGGCCTCATTTTGTACGGCATGGGAGCCGCGTGAGCGGCGAATTTTTTGAAAATGTTGGTCGCGCTCGCCCCCATTTTGTCCGGGACGGACTCCCCGCTGGCCTCCATTTGGTCCAAGCCCGGCTGCCGTCCCTGCAGCCGTGCTGCCCCTGTGCAAATACACTTCCAAATATACAAATACATCATAAATATACAGGTAATATATATATATTATAAACACAAGTTGTTGTTGTTGGTGGTGGTGGTCTGATGATAAAGACCGCCACTCTGGCATCACTCCGGCATAACTGGGTGCAAGCTGGGAACGCTGGCTGCACCCTGGCATCATTCTGGGTTGACTGCGGGATCACTGGGGACACTCGGTTGGCTACTTGCCGCCATCTGACCAAGATGGCGGCAGCGGCGCAGCCGCCATTTTTCCAAAATGTAGGCCTGGCTGTCCTCCATTTTGTCCAAGGTGGTGGCCAAGCTGGCCTCCATTTTGTCCAATGAGGTAGCCAAGCTGGCCTCCATTTTGTCCAATGAGGTAGCCAAGCTGGCCTCCATTTTGTCCAAGGCGGTGGCGACGCGGGCCTCATTTTGTACGGCATGGGAGCCGCGTGAGCGGCGAATTTTTTGAAAATGTTGGTCGCGCTCGCCCCCATTTTGTCCGGGACGGACTCCCCGCTGGCCTCCATTTGGTCCAAGCCCGGCTGCCGTCCCTGCAGCCGTGCTGCCCCTGTGCAAATACACTTCCAAATATACAAATACATCATAAATATACAGGTAATATATATATATTATAAACACAAGTTGTTGTTGTTGGTGGTGGTGGTCTGATGATAAAGACCGCCACTCTGGCATCACTCCGGCATAACTGGGTGCAAGCTGGGAACGCTGGCTGCACCCTGGCATCATTCTGGGTTGACTGCGGGATCACTGGGGACACTCGGTTGGCTACTTGCCGCCATCTGACCAAGATGGCGGCAGCGGCGCAGCCGCCATTTTTCCAAAATGTAGGCCTGGCTGTCCTCCATTTTGTCCAAGGTGGTGGCCAAGCTGGCCTCCATTTTGTCCAATGAGGTAGCCAAGCTGGCCTCCATTTTGTCCAATGAGGTAGCCAAGCTGGCCTCCATTTTGTCCAAGGCGGTGGCGACGCGGGCCTCATTTTGTACGGCATGGGAGCCGCGTGAGCGGCGAATTTTTTGAAAATGTTGGTCGCGCTCGCCCCCATTTTGTCCGGGACGGACTCCCCGCTGGCCTCCATTTGGTCCAAGCCCGGCTGCCGTCCCTGCAGCCGTGCTGCCCCTGTGCAAATACACTTCCAAATATACAAATACATCATAAATATACAGGTAATATATATATATTATAAACACAAGTTGTTGTTGTTGGTGGTGGTGGTCTGATGATAAAGACCGCCACTCTGGCATCACTCCGGCATGACTGGGTGCAACCTGGGAACCCTGGCTGCACCCTGGCATCATTCTGGGTTGACTGCGGGATCACTGGGGACACTCGGTTGGCTACTTGCCGCCATCTGACCAAGATGGCGGCAGCGGCGCAGCCGCCATTTTCCCAAAATGTTGGCCTGGCTGTCCTCCATTTCGTCCAATGAGGTAGCCAAGCTGGCCTCCATTTTGTCCAAGGCGGTGGCGACGCGGGCCTCATTTTGTACGGCATGGGAGCCGCGTGAGCGGCGAATTTTTTGAAAATGTTGGTCGCGCTCGCCCCCATTTTGTCCGGGACGGACTCCCCGCTGGCCTCCATTTGGTCCAAGCCCGGCTGCCGTCCCTGCAGCCGTGCTGCCCCTGTGCAAATACACTTCCAAATATACAAATACATCATAAATATACAGGTAATATATATATATTATAAACACAAGTTGTTGTTGTTGGTGGTGGTGGTCTGATGATAAAGACCGCCACTCTGGCATCACTCCGGCATGACTGGGTGCAACCTGGGAACCCTGGCTGCACCCTGGCATCATTCTGGGTTGACTGCGGGATCACTGGGGACACTCGGTTGGCTACTTGCCGCCATCTGACCAAGATGGCGGCAGCGGCGCAGCCGCCATTTTCCCAAAATGTTGGCCTGGCTGTCCTCCATTTCGTCCAATGAGGTAGCCAAGCTGGCCTCCATTTTGTCCAAGGCGGTGGCGACGCGGGCCTCATTTTGTACGGCATGGGAGCCGCGTGAGCGGCGAATTTTTTGAAAATGTTGGTCGCGCTCGCCCCCATTTTGTCCGGGACGGACTCCCCGCTGGCCTCCATTTGGTCCAAGCCCGGCTGCCGTCCCTGCAGCCGTGCTGCCCCTGTGCAAATACACTTCCAAATATACAAATACATCATAAATATACAGGTAATATATATATATTATAAACACAAGTTGTTGTTGTTGGTGGTGGTGGTCTGATGATAAAGACCGCCACTCTGGCATCACTCCGGCATAACTGGGTGCAAGCTGGGAACGCTGGCTGCACCCTGGCATCATTCTGGGTTGACTGCGGGATCACTGGGGACACTCGGTTGGCTACTTGCCGCCATCTGACCAAGATGGCGGCAGCGGCGCAGCCGCCATTTTTCCAAAATGTAGGCCTGGCTGTCCTCCATTTTGTCCAAGGTGGTGGCCAAGCTGGCCTCCATTTTGTCCAATGAGGTAGCCAAGCTGGCCTCCATTTTGTCCAATGAGGTAGCCAAGCTGGCCTCCATTTTGTCCAAGGCGGTGGCGACGCGGGCCTCATTTTGTACGGCATGGGAGCCGCGTGAGCGGCGAATTTTTTGAAAATGTTGGTCGCGCTCGCCCCCATTTTGTCCGGGACGGACTCCCCGCTGGCCTCCATTTGGTCCAAGCCCGGCTGCCGTCCCTGCAGCCGTGCTGCCCCTGTGCAAATACACTTCCAAATATACAAATACATCATAAATATACAGGTAATATATATATATTATAAACACAAGTTGTTGTTGTTGGTGGTGGTGGTCTGATGATAAAGACCGCCACTCTGGCATCACTCCGGCATAACTGGGTGCAAGCTGGGAACGCTGGCTGCACCCTGGCATCATTCTGGGTTGACTGCGGGATCACTGGGGACACTCGGTTGGCTACTTGCCGCCATCTGACCAAGATGGCGGCAGCGGCGCAGCCGCCATTTTTCCAAAATGTAGGCCTGGCTGTCCTCCATTTTGTCCAAGGTGGTGGCCAAGCTGGCCTCCATTTTGTCCAATGAGGTAGCCAAGCTGGCCTCCATTTTGTCCAATGAGGTAGCCAAGCTGGCCTCCATTTTGTCCAAGGCGGTGGCGACGCGGGCCTCATTTTGTACGGCATGGGAGCCGCGTGAGCGGCGAATTTTTTGAAAATGTTGGTCGCGCTCGCCCCCATTTTGTCCGGGACGGACTCCCCGCTGGCCTCCATTTGGTCCAAGCCCGGCTGCCGTCCCTGCAGCCGTGCTGCCCCTGTGCAAATACACTTCCAAATATACAAATACATCATAAATATACAGGTAATATATATATATTATAAACACAAGTTGTTGTTGTTGGTGGTGGTGGTCTGATGATAAAGACCGCCACTCTGGCATCACTCCGGCATGACTGGGTGCAACCTGGGAACCCTGGCTGCACCCTGGCATCATTCTGGGTTGACTGCGGGATCACTGGGGACACTCGGTTGGCTACTTGCCGCCATCTGACCAAGATGGCGGCAGCGGCGCAGCCGCCATTTTCCCAAAATGTTGGCCTGGCTGTCCTCCATTTCGTCCAATGAGGTAGCCAAGCTGGCCTCCATTTTGTCCAAGGCGGTGGCGACGCGGGCCTCATTTTGTACGGCATGGGAGCCGCGTGAGCGGCGAATTTTTTGAAAATGTTGGTCGCGCTCGCCCCCATTTTGTCCGGGACGGACTCCCCGCTGGCCTCCATTTGGTCCAAGCCCGGCTGCCGTCCCTGCAGCCGTGCTGCCCCTGTGCAAATACACTTCCAAATATACAAATACATCATAAATATACAGGTAATATATATATATTATAAACACAAGTTGTTGTTGTTGGTGGTGGTGGTCTGATGATAAAGACCGCCACTCTGGCATCACTCCGGCATAACTGGGTGCAAGCTGGGAACGCTGGCTGCACCCTGGCATCATTCTGGGTTGACTGCGGGATCACTGGGGACACTCGGTTGGCTACTTGCCGCCATCTGACCAAGATGGCGGCAGCGGCGCAGCCGCCATTTTTCCAAAATGTAGGCCTGGCTGTCCTCCATTTTGTCCAAGGTGGTGGCCAAGCTGGCCTCCATTTTGTCCAATGAGGTAGCCAAGCTGGCCTCCATTTTGTCCAATGAGGTAGCCAAGCTGGCCTCCATTTTGTCCAAGGCGGTGGCGACGCGGGCCTCATTTTGTACGGCATGGGAGCCGCGTGAGCGGCGAATTTTTTGAAAATGTTGGTCGCGCTCGCCCCCATTTTGTCCGGGACGGACTCCCCGCTGGCCTCCATTTGGTCCAAGCCCGGCTGCCGTCCCTGCAGCCGTGCTGCCCCTGTGCAAATACACTTCCAAATATACAAATACATCATAAATATACAGGTAATATATATATATTATAAACACAAGTTGTTGTTGTTGGTGGTGGTGGTCTGATGATAAAGACCGCCACTCTGGCATCACTCCGGCATGACTGGGTGCAACCTGGGAACCCTGGCTGCACCCTGGCATCATTCTGGGTTGACTGCGGGATCACTGGGGACACTCGGTTGGCTACTTGCCGCCATCTGACCAAGATGGCGGCAGCGGCGCAGCCGCCATTTTCCCAAAATGTTGGCCTGGCTGTCCTCCATTTCGTCCAATGAGGTAGCCAAGCTGGCCTCCATTTTGTCCAAGGCGGTGGCGACGCGGGCCTCATTTTGTACGGCATGGGAGCCGCGTGAGCGGCGAATTTTTTGAAAATGTTGGTCGCGCTCGCCCCCATTTTGTCCGGGACGGACTCCCCGCTGGCCTCCATTTGGTCCAAGCCCGGCTGCCGTCCCTGCAGCCGTGCTGCCCCTGTGCAAATACACTTCCAAATATACAAATACATCATAAATATACAGGTAATATATATATATTATAAACACAAGTTGTTGTTGTTGGTGGTGGTGGTCTGATGATAAAGACCGCCACTCTGGCATCACTCCGGCATAACTGGGTGCAAGCTGGGAACGCTGGCTGCACCCTGGCATCATTCTGGGTTGACTGCGGGATCACTGGGGACACTCGGTTGGCTACTTGCCGCCATCTGACCAAGATGGCGGCAGCGGCGCAGCCGCCATTTTTCCAAAATGTAGGCCTGGCTGTCCTCCATTTTGTCCAAGGTGGTGGCCAAGCTGGCCTCCATTTTGTCCAATGAGGTAGCCAAGCTGGCCTCCATTTTGTCCAATGAGGTAGCCAAGCTGGCCTCCATTTTGTCCAAGGCGGGTGGCGACGCGGGCCTCATTTTGTACGGCATGGGAGCCGCGTGAGCGGCGAATTTTTTGAAAATGTTGGTCGCGCTCGCCCCCATTTTGTCCGGGACGGACTCCCCGCTGGCCTCCATTTGGTCCAAGCCCGGCTGCCGTCCCTGCAGCCGTGCTGCCCCTGTGCAAATACACTTCCAAATATACAAATACATCATAAATATACAGGTAATATATATATATTATAAACACAAGTTGTTGTTGTTGGTGGTGGTGGTCTGATGATAAAGACCGCCACTCTGGCATCACTCCGGCATGACTGGGTGCAACCTGGGAACCCTGGCTGCACCCTGGCATCATTCTGGGTTGACTGCGGGATCACTGGGGACACTCGGTTGGCTACTTGCCGCCATCTGACCAAGATGGCGGCAGCGGCGCAGCCGCCATTTTCCCAAAATGTTGGCCTGGCTGTCCTCCATTTCGTCCAATGAGGTAGCCAAGCTGGCCTCCATTTTGTCCAAGGCGGTGGCGACGCGGGCCTCATTTTGTACGGCATGGGAGCCGCGTGAGCGGCGAATTTTTTGAAAATGTTGGTCGCGCTCGCCCCCATTTTGTCCGGGACGGACTCCCCGCTGGCCTCCATTTGGTCCAAGCCCGGCTGCCGTCCCTGCAGCCGTGCTGCCCCTGTGCAAATACACTTCCAAATATACAAATACATCATAAATATACAGGTAATATATATATATTATAAACACAAGTTGTTGTTGTTGGTGGTGGTGGTCTGATGATAAAGACCGCCACTCTGGCATCACTCCGGCATAACTGGGTGCAAGCTGGGAACGCTGGCTGCACCCTGGCATCATTCTGGGTTGACTGCGGGATCACTGGGGACACTCGGTTGGCTACTTGCCGCCATCTGACCAAGATGGCGGCAGCGGCGCAGCCGCCATTTTTCCAAAATGTAGGCCTGGCTGTCCTCCATTTTGTCCAAGGTGGTGGCCAAGCTGGCCTCCATTTTGTCCAATGAGGTAGCCAAGCTGGCCTCCATTTTGTCCAATGAGGTAGCCAAGCTGGCCTCCATTTTGTCCAAGGCGGGTGGCGACGCGGGCCTCATTTTGTACGGCATGGGAGCCGCGTGAGCGGCGAATTTTTTGAAAATGTTGGTCGCGCTCGCCCCCATTTTGTCCGGGACGGACTCCCCGCTGGCCTCCATTTGGTCCAAGCCCGGCTGCCGTCCCTGCAGCCGTGCTGCCCCTGTGCAAATACACTTCCAAATATACAAATACATCATAAATATACAGGTAATATATATATATTATAAACACAAGTTGTTGTTGTTGGTGGTGGTGGTCTGATGATAAAGACCGCCACTCTGGCATCACTCCGGCATGACTGGGTGCAACCTGGGAACCCTGGCTGCACCCTGGCATCATTCTGGGTTGACTGCGGGATCACTGGGGACACTCGGTTGGCTACTTGCCGCCATCTGACCAAGATGGCGGCAGCGGCGCAGCCGCCATTTTCCCAAAATGTTGGCCTGGCTGTCCTCCATTTCGTCCAATGAGGTAGCCAAGCTGGCCTCCATTTTGTCCAAGGCGGGTGGCGACGCGGGCCTCATTTTGTACGGCATGGGAGCCGCGTGAGCGGCGAATTTTTTGAAAATGTTGGTCGCGCTCGCCCCCATTTTGTCCGGGACGGACTCCCCGCTGGCCTCCATTTGGTCCAAGCCCGGCTGCCGTCCCTGCAGCCGTGCTGCCCCTGTGCAAATACACTTCCAAATATACAAATACATCATAAATATACAGGTAATATATATATATTATAAACACAAGTTGTTGTTGTTGGTGGTGGTGGTCTGATGATAAAGACCGCCACTCTGGCATCACTCCGGCATAACTGGGTGCAAGCTGGGAACGCTGGCTGCACCCTGGCATCATTCTGGGTTGACTGCGGGATCACTGGGGACACTCGGTTGGCTACTTGCCGCCATCTGACCAAGATGGCGGCAGCGGCGCAGCCGCCATTTTTCCAAAATGTAGGCCTGGCTGTCCTCCATTTTGTCCAAGGTGGTGGCCAAGCTGGCCTCCATTTTGTCCAATGAGGTAGCCAAGCTGGCCTCCATTTTGTCCAATGAGGTAGCCAAGCTGGCCTCCATTTTGTCCAAGGCGGTGGCGACGCGGGCCTCATTTTGTACGGCATGGGAGCCGCGTGAGCGGCGAATTTTTTGAAAATGTTGGTCGCGCTCGCCCCCATTTTGTCCGGGACGGACTCCCCGCTGGCCTCCATTTGGTCCAAGCCCGGCTGCCGTCCCTGCAGCCGTGCTGCCCCTGTGCAAATACACTTCCAAATATACAAATACATCATAAATATACAGGTAATATATATATATTATAAACACAAGTTGTTGTTGTTGGTGGTGGTGGTCTGATGATAAAGACCGCCACTCTGGCATCACTCCGGCATGACTGGGTGCAACCTGGGAACCCTGGCTGCACCCTGGCATCATTCTGGGTTGACTGCGGGATCACTGGGGACACTCGGTTGGCTACTTGCCGCCATCTGACCAAGATGGCGGCAGCGGCGCAGCCGCCATTTTCCCAAAATGTTGGCCTGGCTGTCCTCCATTTCGTCCAATGAGGTAGCCAAGCTGGCCTCCATTTTGTCCAAGGCGGTGGCGACGCGGGCCTCATTTTGTACGGCATGGGAGCCGCGTGAGCGGCGAATTTTTTGAAAATGTTGGTCGCGCTCGCCCCCATTTTGTCCGGGACGGACTCCCCGCTGGCCTCCATTTGGTCCAAGCCCGGCTGCCGTCCCTGCAGCCGTGCTGCCCCTGTGCAAATACACTTCCAAATATACAAATACATCATAAATATACAGGTAATATATATATATTATAAACACAAGTTGTTGTTGTTGGTGGTGGTGGTCTGATGATAAAGACCGCCACTCTGGCATCACTCCGGCATGACTGGGTGCAACCTGGGAACCCTGGCTGCACCCTGGCATCATTCTGGGTTGACTGCGGGATCACTGGGGACACTCGGTTGGCTACTTGCCGCCATCTGACCAAGATGGCGGCAGCGGCGCAGCCGCCATTTTCCCAAAATGTTGGCCTGGCTGTCCTCCATTTCGTCCAATGAGGTAGCCAAGCTGGCCTCCATTTTGTCCAAGGCGGTGGCGACGCGGGCCTCATTTTGTACGGCATGGGAGCCGCGTGAGCGGCGAATTTTTTGAAAATGTTGGTCGCGCTCGCCCCCATTTTGTCCGGGACGGACTCCCCGCTGGCCTCCATTTGGTCCAAGCCCGGCTGCCGTCCCTGCAGCCGTGCTGCCCCTGTGCAAATACACTTCCAAATATACAAATACATCATAAATATACAGGTAATATATATATATTATAAACACAAGTTGTTGTTGTTGGTGGTGGTGGTCTGATGATAAAGACCGCCACTCTGGCATCACTCCGGCATGACTGGGTGCAACCTGGGAACCCTGGCTGCACCCTGGCATCATTCTGGGTTGACTGCGGGATCACTGGGGACACTCGGTTGGCTACTTGCCGCCATCTGACCAAGATGGCGGCAGCGGCGCAGCCGCCATTTTCCCAAAATGTTGGCCTGGCTGTCCTCCATTTCGTCCAATGAGGTAGCCAAGCTGGCCTCCATTTTGTCCAAGGCGGTGGCGACGCGGGCCTCATTTTGTACGGCATGGGAGCCGCGTGAGCGGCGAATTTTTTGAAAATGTTGGTCGCGCTCGCCCCCATTTTGTCCGGGACGGACTCCCCGCTGGCCTCCATTTGGTCCAAGCCCGGCTGCCGTCCCTGCAGCCGTGCTGCCCCTGTGCAAATACACTTCCAAATATACAAATACATCATAAATATACAGGTAATATATATATATTATAAACACAAGTTGTTGTTGTTGGTGGTGGTGGTCTGATGATAAAGACCGCCACTCTGGCATCACTCCGGCATGACTGGGTGCAACCTGGGAACCCTGGCTGCACCCTGGCATCATTCTGGGTTGACTGCGGGATCACTGGGGACACTCGGTTGGCTACTTGCCGCCATCTGACCAAGATGGCGGCAGCGGCGCAGCCGCCATTTTCCCAAAATGTTGGCCTGGCTGTCCTCCATTTCGTCCAATGAGGTAGCCAAGCTGGCCTCCATTTTGTCCAAGGCGGTGGCGACGCGGGCCTCATTTTGTACGGCATGGGAGCCGCGTGAGCGGCGAATTTTTTGAAAATGTTGGTCGCGCTCGCCCCCATTTTGTCCGGGACGGACTCCCCGCTGGCCTCCATTTGGTCCAAGCCCGGCTGCCGTCCCTGCAGCCGTGCTGCCCCTGTGCAAATACACTTCCAAATATACAAATACATCATAAATATACAGGTAATATATATATATTATAAACACAAGTTGTTGTTGTTGGTGGTGGTGGTCTGATGATAAAGACCGCCACTCTGGCATCACTCCGGCATAACTGGGTGCAAGCTGGGAACGCTGGCTGCACCCTGGCATCATTCTGGGTTGACTGCGGGATCACTGGGGACACTCGGTTGGCTACTTGCCGCCATCTGACCAAGATGGCGGCAGCGGCGCAGCCGCCATTTTTCCAAAATGTAGGCCTGGCTGTCCTCCATTTTGTCCAAGGTGGTGGCCAAGCTGGCCTCCATTTTGTCCAATGAGGTAGCCAAGCTGGCCTCCATTTTGTCCAATGAGGTAGCCAAGCTGGCCTCCATTTTGTCCAAGGCGGTGGCGACGCGGGCCTCATTTTGTACGGCATGGGAGCCGCGTGAGCGGCGAATTTTTTGAAAATGTTGGTCGCGCTCGCCCCCATTTTGTCCGGGACGGACTCCCCGCTGGCCTCCATTTGGTCCAAGCCCGGCTGCCGTCCCTGCAGCCGTGCTGCCCCTGTGCAAATACACTTCCAAATATACAAATACATCATAAATATACAGGTAATATATATATATTATAAACACAAGTTGTTGTTGTTGGTGGTGGTGGTGGTCTGATGATAAAGACCGCCACTCTGGCATCACTCCGGCATGACTGGGTGCAACCTGGGAACCCTGGCTGCACCCTGGCATCATTCTGGGTTGACTGCGGGATCACTGGGGACACTCGGTTGGCTACTTGCCGCCATCTGACCAAGATGGCGGCAGCGGCGCAGCCGCCATTTTCCCAAAATGTTGGCCTGGCTGTCCTCCATTTCGTCCAATGAGGTAGCCAAGCTGGCCTCCATTTTGTCCAAGGCGGTGGCGACGCGGGCCTCATTTTGTACGGCATGGGAGCCGCGTGAGCGGCGAATTTTTTGAAAATGTTGGTCGCGCTCGCCCCCATTTTGTCCGGGACGGACTCCCCGCTGGCCTCCATTTGGTCCAAGCCCGGCTGCCGTCCCTGCAGCCGTGCTGCCCCTGTGCAAATACACTTCCAAATATACAAATACATCATAAATATACAGGTAATATATATATATTATAAACACAAGTTGTTGTTGTTGGTGGTGGTGGTCTGATGATAAAGACCGCCACTCTGGCATCACTCCGGCATAACTGGGTGCAAGCTGGGAACGCTGGCTGCACCCTGGCATCATTCTGGGTTGACTGCGGGATCACTGGGGACACTCGGTTGGCTACTTGCCGCCATCTGACCAAGATGGCGGCAGCGGCGCAGCCGCCATTTTTCCAAAATGTAGGCCTGGCTGTCCTCCATTTTGTCCAAGGTGGTGGCCAAGCTGGCCTCCATTTTGTCCAATGAGGTAGCCAAGCTGGCCTCCATTTTGTCCAATGAGGTAGCCAAGCTGGCCTCCATTTTGTCCAAGGCGGTGGCGACGCGGGCCTCATTTTGTACGGCATGGGAGCCGCGTGAGCGGCGAATTTTTTGAAAATGTTGGTCGCGCTCGCCCCCATTTTGTCCGGGACGGACTCCCCGCTGGCCTCCATTTGGTCCAAGCCCGGCTGCCGTCCCTGCAGCCGTGCTGCCCCTGTGCAAATACACTTCCAAATATACAAATACATCATAAATATACAGGTAATATATATATATTATAAACACAAGTTGTTGTTGTTGGTGGTGGTGGTCTGATGATAAAGACCGCCACTCTGGCATCACTCCGGCATGACTGGGTGCAACCTGGGAACCCTGGCTGCACCCTGGCATCATTCTGGGTTGACTGCGGGATCACTGGGGACACTCGGTTGGCTACTTGCCGCCATCTGACCAAGATGGCGGCAGCGGCGCAGCCGCCATTTTCCCAAAATGTTGGCCTGGCTGTCCTCCATTTCGTCCAATGAGGTAGCCAAGCTGGCCTCCATTTTGTCCAAGGCGGTGGCGACGCGGGCCTCATTTTGTACGGCATGGGAGCCGCGTGAGCGGCGAATTTTTTGAAAATGTTGGTCGCGCTCGCCCCCATTTTGTCCGGGACGGACTCCCCGCTGGCCTCCATTTGGTCCAAGCCCGGCTGCCGTCCCTGCAGCCGTGCTGCCCCTGTGCAAATACACTTCCAAATATACAAATACATCATAAATATACAGGTAATATATATATATTATAAACACAAGTTGTTGTTGTTGGTGGTGGTGGTCTGATGATAAAGACCGCCACTCTGGCATCACTCCGGCATGACTGGGTGCAACCTGGGAACCCTGGCTGCACCCTGGCATCATTCTGGGTTGACTGCGGGATCACTGGGGACACTCGGTTGGCTACTTGCCGCCATCTGACCAAGATGGCGGCAGCGGCGCAGCCGCCATTTTCCCAAAATGTTGGCCTGGCTGTCCTCCATTTCGTCCAATGAGGTAGCCAAGCTGGCCTCCATTTTGTCCAAGGCGGGTGGCGACGCGGGCCTCATTTTGTACGGCATGGGAGCCGCGTGAGCGGCGAATTTTTTGAAAATGTTGGTCGCGCTCGCCCCCATTTTGTCCGGGACGGACTCCCCGCTGGCCTCCATTTGGTCCAAGCCCGGCTGCCGTCCCTGCAGCCGTGCTGCCCCTGTGCAAATACACTTCCAAATATACAAATACATCATAAATATACAGGTAATATATATATATTATAAACACAAGTTGTTGTTGTTGGTGGTGGTGGTCTGATGATAAAGACCGCCACTCTGGCATCACTCCGGCATAACTGGGTGCAAGCTGGGAACGCTGGCTGCACCCTGGCATCATTCTGGGTTGACTGCGGGATCACTGGGGACACTCGGTTGGCTACTTGCCGCCATCTGACCAAGATGGCGGCAGCGGCGCAGCCGCCATTTTTCCAAAATGTAGGCCTGGCTGTCCTCCATTTTGTCCAAGGTGGTGGCCAAGCTGGCCTCCATTTTGTCCAATGAGGTAGCCAAGCTGGCCTCCATTTTGTCCAATGAGGTAGCCAAGCTGGCCTCCATTTTGTCCAAGGCGGTGGCGACGCGGGCCTCATTTTGTACGGCATGGGAGCCGCGTGAGCGGCGAATTTTTTGAAAATGTTGGTCGCGCTCGCCCCCATTTTGTCCGGGACGGACTCCCCGCTGGCCTCCATTTGGTCCAAGCCCGGCTGCCGTCCCTGCAGCCGTGCTGCCCCTGTGCAAATACACTTCCAAATATACAAATACATCATAAATATACAGGTAATATATATATATTATAAACACAAGTTGTTGTTGTTGGTGGTGGTGGTGGTCTGATGATAAAGACCGCCACTCTGGCATCACTCCGGCATGACTGGGTGCAACCTGGGAACCCTGGCTGCACCCTGGCATCATTCTGGGTTGACTGCGGGATCACTGGGGACACTCGGTTGGCTACTTGCCGCCATCTGACCAAGATGGCGGCAGCGGCGCAGCCGCCATTTTCCCAAAATGTTGGCCTGGCTGTCCTCCATTTCGTCCAATGAGGTAGCCAAGCTGGCCTCCATTTTGTCCAAGGCGGTGGCGACGCGGGCCTCATTTTGTACGGCATGGGAGCCGCGTGAGCGGCGAATTTTTTGAAAATGTTGGTCGCGCTCGCCCCCATTTTGTCCGGGACGGACTCCCCGCTGGCCTCCATTTGGTCCAAGCCCGGCTGCCGTCCCTGCAGCCGTGCTGCCCCTGTGCAAATACACTTCCAAATATACAAATACATCATAAATATACAGGTAATATATATATATTATAAACACAAGTTGTTGTTGTTGGTGGTGGTGGTCTGATGATAAAGACCGCCACTCTGGCATCACTCCGGCATAACTGGGTGCAAGCTGGGAACGCTGGCTGCACCCTGGCATCATTCTGGGTTGACTGCGGGATCACTGGGGACACTCGGTTGGCTACTTGCCGCCATCTGACCAAGATGGCGGCAGCGGCGCAGCCGCCATTTTTCCAAAATGTAGGCCTGGCTGTCCTCCATTTTGTCCAAGGTGGTGGCCAAGCTGGCCTCCATTTTGTCCAATGAGGTAGCCAAGCTGGCCTCCATTTTGTCCAATGAGGTAGCCAAGCTGGCCTCCATTTTGTCCAAGGCGGTGGCGACGCGGGCCTCATTTTGTACGGCATGGGAGCCGCGTGAGCGGCGAATTTTTTGAAAATGTTGGTCGCGCTCGCCCCCATTTTGTCCGGGACGGACTCCCCGCTGGCCTCCATTTGGTCCAAGCCCGGCTGCCGTCCCTGCAGCCGTGCTGCCCCTGTGCAAATACACTTCCAAATATACAAATACATCA
Source organism: Heptranchias perlo (assembly GCF_035084215.1). Classification (NCBI taxonomy): domain Eukaryota; kingdom Metazoa; phylum Chordata; class Chondrichthyes; order Hexanchiformes; family Hexanchidae; genus Heptranchias; species Heptranchias perlo. The sequence goes on from NC_090363.1 coordinate 14,828,636, forward strand.
TAAATATACAGGTAATATATATATATTATAAACACAAGTTGTTGTTGTTGGTGGTGGTGGTCTGATGATAAAGACCGCCACTCTGGCATCACTCCGGCATGACTGGGTGCAACCTGGGAACCCTGGCTGCACCCTGGCATCATTCTGGGTTGACTGCGGGATCACTGGGGACACTCGGTTGGCTACTTGCCGCCATCTGACCAAGATGGCGGCAGCGGCGCAGCCGCCATTTTCCCAAAATGTTGGCCTGGCTGTCCTCCATTTCGTCCAATGAGGTAGCCAAGCTGGCCTCCATTTTGTCCAAGGCGGTGGCGACGCGGGCCTCATTTTGTACGGCATGGGAGCCGCGTGAGCGGCGAATTTTTTGAAAATGTTGGTCGCGCTCGCCCCCATTTTGTCCGGGACGGACTCCCCGCTGGCCTCCATTTGGTCCAAGCCCGGCTGCCGTCCCTGCAGCCGTGCTGCCCCTGTGCAAATACACTTCCAAATATACAAATACATCATAAATATACAGGTAATATATATATATTATAAACACAAGTTGTTGTTGTTGGTGGTGGTGGTCTGATGATAAAGACCGCCACTCTGGCATCACTCCGGCATGACTGGGTGCAACCTGGGAACCCTGGCTGCACCCTGGCATCATTCTGGGTTGACTGCGGGATCACTGGGGACACTCGGTTGGCTACTTGCCGCCATCTGACCAAGATGGCGGCAGCGGCGCAGCCGCCATTTTCCCAAAATGTTGGCCTGGCTGTCCTCCATTTCGTCCAATGAGGTAGCCAAGCTGGCCTCCATTTTGTCCAAGGCGGTGGCGACGCGGGCCTCATTTTGTACGGCATGGGAGCCGCGTGAGCGGCGAATTTTTTGAAAATGTTGGTCGCGCTCGCCCCCATTTTGTCCGGGACGGACTCCCCGCTGGCCTCCATTTGGTCCAAGCCCGGCTGCCGTCCCTGCAGCCGTGCTGCCCCTGTGCAAATACACTTCCAAATATACAAATACATCATAAATATACAGGTAATATATATATATTATAAACACAAGTTGTTGTTGTTGGTGGTGGTGGTCTGATGATAAAGACCGCCACTCTGGCATCACTCCGGCATGACTGGGTGCAACCTGGGAACCCTGGCTGCACCCTGGCATCATTCTGGGTTGACTGCGGGATCACTGGGGACACTCGGTTGGCTACTTGCCGCCATCTGACCAAGATGGCGGCAGCGGCGCAGCCGCCATTTTCCCAAAATGTTGGCCTGGCTGTCCTCCATTTCGTCCAATGAGGTAGCCAAGCTGGCCTCCATTTTGTCCAAGGCGGTGGCGACGCGGGCCTCATTTTGTACGGCATGGGAGCCGCGTGAGCGGCGAATTTTTTGAAAATGTTGGTCGCGCTCGCCCCCATTTTGTCCGGGACGGACTCCCCGCTGGCCTCCATTTGGTCCAAGCCCGGCTGCCGTCCCTGCAGCCGTGCTGCCCCTGTGCAAATACACTTCCAAATATACAAATACATCATAAATATACAGGTAATATATATATATTATAAACACAAGTTGTTGTTGTTGGTGGTGGTGGTCTGATGATAAAGACCGCCACTCTGGCATCACTCCGGCATGACTGGGTGCAACCTGGGAACCCTGGCTGCACCCTGGCATCATTCTGGGTTGACTGCGGGATCACTGGGGACACTCGGTTGGCTACTTGCCGCCATCTGACCAAGATGGCGGCAGCGGCGCAGCCGCCATTTTCCCAAAATGTTGGCCTGGCTGTCCTCCATTTCGTCCAATGAGGTAGCCAAGCTGGCCTCCATTTTGTCCAAGGCGGTGGCGACGCGGGCCTCATTTTGTACGGCATGGGAGCCGCGTGAGCGGCGAATTTTTTGAAAATGTTGGTCGCGCTCGCCCCCATTTTGTCCGGGACGGACTCCCCGCTGGCCTCCATTTGGTCCAAGCCCGGCTGCCGTCCCTGCAGCCGTGCTGCCCCTGTGCAAATACACTTCCAAATATACAAATACATCATAAATATACAGGTAATATATATATATTATAAACACAAGTTGTTGTTGTTGGTGGTGGTGGTCTGATGATAAAGACCGCCACTCTGGCATCACTCCGGCATGACTGGGTGCAACCTGGGAACCCTGGCTGCACCCTGGCATCATTCTGGGTTGACTGCGGGATCACTGGGGACACTCGGTTGGCTACTTGCCGCCATCTGACCAAGATGGCGGCAGCGGCGCAGCCGCCATTTTCCCAAAATGTTGGCCTGGCTGTCCTCCATTTCGTCCAATGAGGTAGCCAAGCTGGCCTCCATTTTGTCCAAGGCGGTGGCGACGCGGGCCTCATTTTGTACGGCATGGGAGCCGCGTGAGCGGCGAATTTTTTGAAAATGTTGGTCGCGCTCGCCCCCATTTTGTCCGGGACGGACTCCCCGCTGGCCTCCATTTGGTCCAAGCCCGGCTGCCGTCCCTGCAGCCGTGCTGCCCCTGTGCAAATACACTTCCAAATATACAAATACATCATAAATATACAGGTAATATATATATATTATAAACACAAGTTGTTGTTGTTGGTGGTGGTGGTCTGATGATAAAGACCGCCACTCTGGCATCACTCCGGCATAACTGGGTGCAAGCTGGGAACGCTGGCTGCACCCTGGCATCATTCTGGGTTGACTGCGGGATCACTGGGGACACTCGGTTGGCTACTTGCCGCCATCTGACCAAGATGGCGGCAGCGGCGCAGCCGCCATTTTTCCAAAATGTAGGCCTGGCTGTCCTCCATTTTGTCCAAGGTGGTGGCCAAGCTGGCCTCCATTTTGTCCAATGAGGTAGCCAAGCTGGCCTCCATTTTGTCCAATGAGGTAGCCAAGCTGGCCTCCATTTTGTCCAAGGCGGTGGCGACGCGGGCCTCATTTTGTACGGCATGGGAGCCGCGTGAGCGGCGAATTTTTTGAAAATGTTGGTCGCGCTCGCCCCCATTTTGTCCGGGACGGACTCCCCGCTGGCCTCCATTTGGTCCAAGCCCGGCTGCCGTCCCTGCAGCCGTGCTGCCCCTGTGCAAATACACTTCCAAATATACAAATACATCATAAATATACAGGTAATATATATATATTATAAACACAAGTTGTTGTTGTTGGTGGTGGTGGTCTGATGATAAAGACCGCCACTCTGGCATCACTCCGGCATGACTGGGTGCAACCTGGGAACCCTGGCTGCACCCTGGCATCATTCTGGGTTGACTGCGGGATCACTGGGGACACTCGGTTGGCTACTTGCCGCCATCTGACCAAGATGGCGGCAGCGGCGCAGCCGCCATTTTCCCAAAATGTTGGCCTGGCTGTCCTCCATTTCGTCCAATGAGGTAGCCAAGCTGGCCTCCATTTTGTCCAAGGCGGTGGCGACGCGGGCCTCATTTTGTACGGCATGGGAGCCGCGTGAGCGGCGAATTTTTTGAAAATGTTGGTCGCGCTCGCCCCCATTTTGTCCGGGACGGACTCCCCGCTGGCCTCCATTTGGTCCAAGCCCGGCTGCCGTCCCTGCAGCCGTGCTGCCCCTGTGCAAATACACTTCCAAATATACAAATACATCATAAATATACAGGTAATATATATATATTATAAACACAAGTTGTTGTTGTTGGTGGTGGTGGTCTGATGATAAAGACCGCCACTCTGGCATCACTCCGGCATGACTGGGTGCAACCTGGGAACCCTGGCTGCACCCTGGCATCATTCTGGGTTGACTGCGGGATCACTGGGGACACTCGGTTGGCTACTTGCCGCCATCTGACCAAGATGGCGGCAGCGGCGCAGCCGCCATTTTCCCAAAATGTTGGCCTGGCTGTCCTCCATTTCGTCCAATGAGGTAGCCAAGCTGGCCTCCATTTTGTCCAAGGCGGTGGCGACGCGGGCCTCATTTTGTACGGCATGGGAGCCGCGTGAGCGGCGAATTTTTTGAAAATGTTGGTCGCGCTCGCCCCCATTTTGTCCGGGACGGACTCCCCGCTGGCCTCCATTTGGTCCAAGCCCGGCTGCCGTCCCTGCAGCCGTGCTGCCCCTGTGCAAATACACTTCCAAATATACAAATACATCATAAATATACAGGTAATATATATATATTATAAACACAAGTTGTTGTTGTTGGTGGTGGTGGTCTGATGATAAAGACCGCCACTCTGGCATCACTCCGGCATGACTGGGTGCAACCTGGGAACCCTGGCTGCACCCTGGCATCATTCTGGGTTGACTGCGGGATCACTGGGGACACTCGGTTGGCTACTTGCCGCCATCTGACCAAGATGGCGGCAGCGGCGCAGCCGCCATTTTCCCAAAATGTTGGCCTGGCTGTCCTCCATTTCGTCCAATGAGGTAGCCAAGCTGGCCTCCATTTTGTCCAAGGCGGTGGCGACGCGGGCCTCATTTTGTACGGCATGGGAGCCGCGTGAGCGGCGAATTTTTTGAAAATGTTGGTCGCGCTCGCCCCCATTTTGTCCGGGACGGACTCCCCGCTGGCCTCCATTTGGTCCAAGCCCGGCTGCCGTCCCTGCAGCCGTGCTGCCCCTGTGCAAATACACTTCCAAATATACAAATACATCATAAATATACAGGTAATATATATATATTATAAACACAAGTTGTTGTTGTTGGTGGTGGTGGTCTGATGATAAAGACCGCCACTCTGGCATCACTCCGGCATGACTGGGTGCAACCTGGGAACCCTGGCTGCACCCTGGCATCATTCTGGGTTGACTGCGGGATCACTGGGGACACTCGGTTGGCTACTTGCCGCCATCTGACCAAGATGGCGGCAGCGGCGCAGCCGCCATTTTCCCAAAATGTTGGCCTGGCTGTCCTCCATTTCGTCCAATGAGGTAGCCAAGCTGGCCTCCATTTTGTCCAAGGCGGTGGCGACGCGGGCCTCATTTTGTACGGCATGGGAGCCGCGTGAGCGGCGAATTTTTTGAAAATGTTGGTCGCGCTCGCCCCCATTTTGTCCGGGACGGACTCCCCGCTGGCCTCCATTTGGTCCAAGCCCGGCTGCCGTCCCTGCAGCCGTGCTGCCCCTGTGCAAATACACTTCCAAATATACAAATACATCATAAATATACAGGTAATATATATATATTATAAACACAAGTTGTTGTTGTTGGTGGTGGTGGTCTGATGATAAAGACCGCCACTCTGGCATCACTCCGGCATAACTGGGTGCAAGCTGGGAACGCTGGCTGCACCCTGGCATCATTCTGGGTTGACTGCGGGATCACTGGGGACACTCGGTTGGCTACTTGCCGCCATCTGACCAAGATGGCGGCAGCGGCGCAGCCGCCATTTTTCCAAAATGTAGGCCTGGCTGTCCTCCATTTTGTCCAAGGTGGTGGCCAAGCTGGCCTCCATTTTGTCCAATGAGGTAGCCAAGCTGGCCTCCATTTTGTCCAATGAGGTAGCCAAGCTGGCCTCCATTTTGTCCAAGGCGGTGGCGACGCGGGCCTCATTTTGTACGGCATGGGAGCCGCGTGAGCGGCGAATTTTTTGAAAATGTTGGTCGCGCTCGCCCCCATTTTGTCCGGGACGGACTCCCCGCTGGCCTCCATTTGGTCCAAGCCCGGCTGCCGTCCCTGCAGCCGTGCTGCCCCTGTGCAAATACACTTCCAAATATACAAATACATCATAAATATACAGGTAATATATATATATTATAAACACAAGTTGTTGTTGTTGGTGGTGGTGGTCTGATGATAAAGACCGCCACTCTGGCATCACTCCGGCATGACTGGGTGCAACCTGGGAACCCTGGCTGCACCCTGGCATCATTCTGGGTTGACTGCGGGATCACTGGGGACACTCGGTTGGCTACTTGCCGCCATCTGACCAAGATGGCGGCAGCGGCGCAGCCGCCATTTTCCCAAAATGTTGGCCTGGCTGTCCTCCATTTCGTCCAATGAGGTAGCCAAGCTGGCCTCCATTTTGTCCAAGGCGGTGGCGACGCGGGCCTCATTTTGTACGGCATGGGAGCCGCGTGAGCGGCGAATTTTTTGAAAATGTTGGTCGCGCTCGCCCCCATTTTGTCCGGGACGGACTCCCCGCTGGCCTCCATTTGGTCCAAGCCCGGCTGCCGTCCCTGCAGCCGTGCTGCCCCTGTGCAAATACACTTCCAAATATACAAATACATCATAAATATACAGGTAATATATATATATTATAAACACAAGTTGTTGTTGTTGGTGGTGGTGGTCTGATGATAAAGACCGCCACTCTGGCATCACTCCGGCATGACTGGGTGCAACCTGGGAACCCTGGCTGCACCCTGGCATCATTCTGGGTTGACTGCGGGATCACTGGGGACACTCGGTTGGCTACTTGCCGCCATCTGACCAAGATGGCGGCAGCGGCGCAGCCGCCATTTTCCCAAAATGTTGGCCTGGCTGTCCTCCATTTCGTCCAATGAGGTAGCCAAGCTGGCCTCCATTTTGTCCAAGGCGGTGGCGACGCGGGCCTCATTTTGTACGGCATGGGAGCCGCGTGAGCGGCGAATTTTTTGAAAATGTTGGTCGCGCTCGCCCCCATTTTGTCCGGGACGGACTCCCCGCTGGCCTCCATTTGGTCCAAGCCCGGCTGCCGTCCCTGCAGCCGTGCTGCCCCTGTGCAAATACACTTCCAAATATACAAATACATCATAAATATACAGGTAATATATATATATTATAAACACAAGTTGTTGTTGTTGGTGGTGGTGGTCTGATGATAAAGACCGCCACTCTGGCATCACTCCGGCATGACTGGGTGCAACCTGGGAACCCTGGCTGCACCCTGGCATCATTCTGGGTTGACTGCGGGATCACTGGGGACACTCGGTTGGCTACTTGCCGCCATCTGACCAAGATGGCGGCAGCGGCGCAGCCGCCATTTTCCCAAAATGTTGGCCTGGCTGTCCTCCATTTCGTCCAATGAGGTAGCCAAGCTGGCCTCCATTTTGTCCAAGGCGGTGGCGACGCGGGCCTCATTTTGTACGGCATGGGAGCCGCGTGAGCGGCGAATTTTTTGAAAATGTTGGTCGCGCTCGCCCCCATTTTGTCCGGGACGGACTCCCCGCTGGCCTCCATTTGGTCCAAGCCCGGCTGCCGTCCCTGCAGCCGTGCTGCCCCTGTGCAAATACACTTCCAAATATACAAATACATCATAAATATACAGGTAATATATATATATTATAAACACAAGTTGTTGTTGTTGGTGGTGGTGGTCTGATGATAAAGACCGCCACTCTGGCATCACTCCGGCATGACTGGGTGCAACCTGGGAACCCTGGCTGCACCCTGGCATCATTCTGGGTTGACTGCGGGATCACTGGGGACACTCGGTTGGCTACTTGCCGCCATCTGACCAAGATGGCGGCAGCGGCGCAGCCGCCATTTTCCCAAAATGTTGGCCTGGCTGTCCTCCATTTCGTCCAATGAGGTAGCCAAGCTGGCCTCCATTTTGTCCAAGGCGGTGGCGACGCGGGCCTCATTTTGTACGGCATGGGAGCCGCGTGAGCGGCGAATTTTTTGAAAATGTTGGTCGCGCTCGCCCCCATTTTGTCCGGGACGGACTCCCCGCTGGCCTCCATTTGGTCCAAGCCCGGCTGCCGTCCCTGCAGCCGTGCTGCCCCTGTGCAAATACACTTCCAAATATACAAATACATCATAAATATACAGGTAATATATATATATTATAAACACAAGTTGTTGTTGTTGGTGGTGGTGGTCTGATGATAAAGACCGCCACTCTGGCATCACTCCGGCATGACTGGGTGCAACCTGGGAACCCTGGCTGCACCCTGGCATCATTCTGGGTTGACTGCGGGATCACTGGGGACACTCGGTTGGCTACTTGCCGCCATCTGACCAAGATGGCGGCAGCGGCGCAGCCGCCATTTTCCCAAAATGTTGGCCTGGCTGTCCTCCATTTCGTCCAATGAGGTAGCCAAGCTGGCCTCCATTTTGTCCAAGGCGGTGGCGACGCGGGCCTCATTTTGTACGGCATGGGAGCCGCGTGAGCGGCGAATTTTTTGAAAATGTTGGTCGCGCTCGCCCCCATTTTGTCCGGGACGGACTCCCCGCTGGCCTCCATTTGGTCCAAGCCCGGCTGCCGTCCCTGCAGCCGTGCTGCCCCTGTGCAAATACACTTCCAAATATACAAATACATCATAAATATACAGGTAATATATATATATTATAAACACAAGTTGTTGTTGTTGGTGGTGGTGGTCTGATGATAAAGACCGCCACTCTGGCATCACTCCGGCATGACTGGGTGCAACCTGGGAACCCTGGCTGCACCCTGGCATCATTCTGGGTTGACTGCGGGATCACTGGGGACACTCGGTTGGCTACTTGCCGCCATCTGACCAAGATGGCGGCAGCGGCGCAGCCGCCATTTTCCCAAAATGTTGGCCTGGCTGTCCTCCATTTCGTCCAATGAGGTAGCCAAGCTGGCCTCCATTTTGTCCAAGGCGGTGGCGACGCGGGCCTCATTTTGTACGGCATGGGAGCCGCGTGAGCGGCGAATTTTTTGAAAATGTTGGTCGCGCTCGCCCCCATTTTGTCCGGGACGGACTCCCCGCTGGCCTCCATTTGGTCCAAGCCCGGCTGCCGTCCCTGCAGCCGTGCTGCCCCTGTGCAAATACACTTCCAAATATACAAATACATCATAAATATACAGGTAATATATATATATTATAAACACAAGTTGTTGTTGTTGGTGGTGGTGGTCTGATGATAAAGACCGCCACTCTGGCATCACTCCGGCATGACTGGGTGCAACCTGGGAACCCTGGCTGCACCCTGGCATCATTCTGGGTTGACTGCGGGATCACTGGGGACACTCGGTTGGCTACTTGCCGCCATCTGACCAAGATGGCGGCAGCGGCGCAGCCGCCATTTTCCCAAAATGTTGGCCTGGCTGTCCTCCATTTCGTCCAATGAGGTAGCCAAGCTGGCCTCCATTTTGTCCAAGGCGGTGGCGACGCGGGCCTCATTTTGTACGGCATGGGAGCCGCGTGAGCGGCGAATTTTTTGAAAATGTTGGTCGCGCTCGCCCCCATTTTGTCCGGGACGGACTCCCCGCTGGCCTCCATTTGGTCCAAGCCCGGCTGCCGTCCCTGCAGCCGTGCTGCCCCTGTGCAAATACACTTCCAAATATACAAATACATCATAAATATACAGGTAATATATATATATTATAAACACAAGTTGTTGTTGTTGGTGGTGGTGGTCTGATGATAAAGACCGCCACTCTGGCATCACTCCGGCATAACTGGGTGCAAGCTGGGAACGCTGGCTGCACCCTGGCATCATTCTGGGTTGACTGCGGGATCACTGGGGACACTCGGTTGGCTACTTGCCGCCATCTGACCAAGATGGCGGCAGCGGCGCAGCCGCCATTTTTCCAAAATGTAGGCCTGGCTGTCCTCCATTTTGTCCAAGGTGGTGGCCAAGCTGGCCTCCATTTTGTCCAATGAGGTAGCCAAGCTGGCCTCCATTTTGTCCAATGAGGTAGCCAAGCTGGCCTCCATTTTGTCCAAGGCGGTGGCGACGCGGGCCTCATTTTGTACGGCATGGGAGCCGCGTGAGCGGCGAATTTTTTGAAAATGTTGGTCGCGCTCGCCCCCATTTTGTCCGGGACGGACTCCCCGCTGGCCTCCATTTGGTCCAAGCCCGGCTGCCGTCCCTGCAGCCGTGCTGCCCCTGTGCAAATACACTTCCAAATATACAAATACATCATAAATATACAGGTAATATATATATATTATAAACACAAGTTGTTGTTGTTGGTGGTGGTGGTCTGATGATAAAGACCGCCACTCTGGCATCACTCCGGCATGACTGGGTGCAACCTGGGAACCCTGGCTGCACCCTGGCATCATTCTGGGTTGACTGCGGGATCACTGGGGACACTCGGTTGGCTACTTGCCGCCATCTGACCAAGATGGCGGCAGCGGCGCAGCCGCCATTTTCCCAAAATGTTGGCCTGGCTGTCCTCCATTTCGTCCAATGAGGTAGCCAAGCTGGCCTCCATTTTGTCCAAGGCGGTGGCGACGCGGGCCTCATTTTGTACGGCATGGGAGCCGCGTGAGCGGCGAATTTTTTGAAAATGTTGGTCGCGCTCGCCCCCATTTTGTCCGGGACGGACTCCCCGCTGGCCTCCATTTGGTCCAAGCCCGGCTGCCGTCCCTGCAGCCGTGCTGCCCCTGTGCAAATACACTTCCAAATATACAAATACATCATAAATATACAGGTAATATATATATATTATAAACACAAGTTGTTGTTGTTGGTGGTGGTGGTCTGATGATAAAGACCGCCACTCTGGCATCACTCCGGCATGACTGGGTGCAACCTGGGAACCCTGGCTGCACCCTGGCATCATTCTGGGTTGACTGCGGGATCACTGGGGACACTCGGTTGGCTACTTGCCGCCATCTGACCAAGATGGCGGCAGCGGCGCAGCCGCCATTTTCCCAAAATGTTGGCCTGGCTGTCCTCCATTTCGTCCAATGAGGTAGCCAAGCTGGCCTCCATTTTGTCCAAGGCGGTGGCGACGCGGGCCTCATTTTGTACGGCATGGGAGCCGCGTGAGCGGCGAATTTTTTGAAAATGTTGGTCGCGCTCGCCCCCATTTTGTCCGGGACGGACTCCCCGCTGGCCTCCATTTGGTCCAAGCCCGGCTGCCGTCCCTGCAGCCGTGCTGCCCCTGTGCAAATACACTTCCAAATATACAAATACATCATAAATATACAGGTAATATATATATATTATAAACACAAGTTGTTGTTGTTGGTGGTGGTGGTCTGATGATAAAGACCGCCACTCTGGCATCACTCCGGCATGACTGGGTGCAACCTGGGAACCCTGGCTGCACCCTGGCATCATTCTGGGTTGACTGCGGGATCACTGGGGACACTCGGTTGGCTACTTGCCGCCATCTGACCAAGATGGCGGCAGCGGCGCAGCCGCCATTTTCCCAAAATGTTGGCCTGGCTGTCCTCCATTTCGTCCAATGAGGTAGCCAAGCTGGCCTCCATTTTGTCCAAGGCGGTGGCGACGCGGGCCTCATTTTGTACGGCATGGGAGCCGCGTGAGCGGCGAATTTTTTGAAAATGTTGGTCGCGCTCGCCCCCATTTTGTCCGGGACGGACTCCCCGCTGGCCTCCATTTGGTCCAAGCCCGGCTGCCGTCCCTGCAGCCGTGCTGCCCCTGTGCAAATACACTTCCAAATATACAAATACATCATAAATATACAGGTAATATATATATATTATAAACACAAGTTGTTGTTGTTGGTGGTGGTGGTCTGATGATAAAGACCGCCACTCTGGCATCACTCCGGCATAACTGGGTGCAAGCTGGGAACGCTGGCTGCACCCTGGCATCATTCTGGGTTGACTGCGGGATCACTGGGGACACTCGGTTGGCTACTTGCCGCCATCTGACCAAGATGGCGGCAGCGGCGCAGCCGCCATTTTTCCAAAATGTAGGCCTGGCTGTCCTCCATTTTGTCCAAGGTGGTGGCCAAGCTGGCCTCCATTTTGTCCAATGAGGTAGCCAAGCTGGCCTCCATTTTGTCCAATGAGGTAGCCAAGCTGGCCTCCATTTTGTCCAAGGCGGTGGCGACGCGGGCCTCATTTTGTACGGCATGGGAGCCGCGTGAGCGGCGAATTTTTTGAAAATGTTGGTCGCGCTCGCCCCCATTTTGTCCGGGACGGACTCCCCGCTGGCCTCCATTTGGTCCAAGCCCGGCTGCCGTCCCTGCAGCCGTGCTGCCCCTGTGCAAATACACTTCCAAATATACAAATACATCATAAATATACAGGTAATATATATATATTATAAACACAAGTTGTTGTTGTTGGTGGTGGTGGTCTGATGATAAAGACCGCCACTCTGGCATCACTCCGGCATGACTGGGTGCAACCTGGGAACCCTGGCTGCACCCTGGCATCATTCTGGGTTGACTGCGGGATCACTGGGGACACTCGGTTGGCTACTTGCCGCCATCTGACCAAGATGGCGGCAGCGGCGCAGCCGCCATTTTCCCAAAATGTTGGCCTGGCTGTCCTCCATTTTGTCCAAGGTGGTGGCCAAGCTGGCCTCCATTTTGTCCAATGAGGTAGCCAAGCTGGCCTCCATTTTGTCCAATGAGGTAGCCAAGCTGGCCTCCATTTTGTCCAAGGCGGTGGCGACGCGGGCCTCATTTTGTACGGCATGGGAGCCGCGTGAGCGGCGAATTTTTTGAAAATGTTGGTCGCGCTCGCCCCCATTTTGTCCGGGACGGACTCCCCGCTGGCCTCCATTTGGTCCAAGCCCGGCTGCCGTCCCTGCAGCCGTGCTGCCCCTGTGCAAATACACTTCCAAATATACAAATACATCATAAATATACAGGTAATATATATATATTATAAACACAAGTTGTTGTTGTTGGTGGTGGTGGTCTGATGATAAAGACCGCCACTCTGGCATCACTCCGGCATGACTGGGTGCAACCTGGGAACCCTGGCTGCACCCTGGCATCATTCTGGGTTGACTGCGGGATCACTGGGGACACTCGGTTGGCTACTTGCCGCCATCTGACCAAGATGGCGGCAGCGGCGCAGCCGCCATTTTCCCAAAATGTTGGCCTGGCTGTCCTCCATTTCGTCCAATGAGGTAGCCAAGCTGGCCTCCATTTTGTCCAAGGCGGGTGGCGACGCGGGCCTCATTTTGTACGGCATGGGAGCCGCGTGAGCGGCGAATTTTTTGAAAATGTTGGTCGCGCTCGCCCCCATTTTGTCCGGGACGGACTCCCCGCTGGCCTCCATTTGGTCCAAGCCCGGCTGCCGTCCCTGCAGCCGTGCTGCCCCTGTGCAAATACACTTCCAAATATACAAATACATCATAAATATACAGGTAATATATATATATTATAAACACAAGTTGTTGTTGTTGGTGGTGGTGGTCTGATGATAAAGACCGCCACTCTGGCATCACTCCGGCATAACTGGGTGCAAGCTGGGAACGCTGGCTGCACCCTGGCATCATTCTGGGTTGACTGCGGGATCACTGGGGACACTCGGTTGGCTACTTGCCGCCATCTGACCAAGATGGCGGCAGCGGCGCAGCCGCCATTTTTCCAAAATGTAGGCCTGGCTGTCCTCCATTTTGTCCAAGGTGGTGGCCAAGCTGGCCTCCATTTTGTCCAATGAGGTAGCCAAGCTGGCCTCCATTTTGTCCAATGAGGTAGCCAAGCTGGCCTCCATTTTGTCCAAGGCGGTGGCGACGCGGGCCTCATTTTGTACGGCATGGGAGCCGCGTGAGCGGCGAATTTTTTGAAAATGTTGGTCGCGCTCGCCCCCATTTTGTCCGGGACGGACTCCCCGCTGGCCTCCATTTGGTCCAAGCCCGGCTGCCGTCCCTGCAGCCGTGCTGCCCCTGTGCAAATACACTTCCAAATATACAAATACATCATAAATATACAGGTAATATATATATATTATAAACACAAGTTGTTGTTGTTGGTGGTGGTGGTCTGATGATAAAGACCGCCACTCTGGCATCACTCCGGCATAACTGGGTGCAAGCTGGGAACGCTGGCTGCACCCTGGCATCATTCTGGGTTGACTGCGGGATCACTGGGGACACTCGGTTGGCTACTTGCCGCCATCTGACCAAGATGGCGGCAGCGGCGCAGCCGCCATTTTTCCAAAATGTAGGCCTGGCTGTCCTCCATTTTGTCCAAGGTGGTGGCCAAGCTGGCCTCCATTTTGTCCAATGAGGTAGCCAAGCTGGCCTCCATTTTGTCCAATGAGGTAGCCAAGCTGGCCTCCATTTTGTCCAAGGCGGGTGGCGACGCGGGCCTCATTTTGTACGGCATGGGAGCCGCGTGAGCGGCGAATTTTTTGAAAATGTTGGTCGCGCTCGCCCCCATTTTGTCCGGGACGGACTCCCCGCTGGCCTCCATTTGGTCCAAGCCCGGCTGCCGTCCCTGCAGCCGTGCTGCCCCTGTGCAAATACACTTCCAAATATACAAATACATCATAAATATACAGGTAATATATATATATTATAAACACAAGTTGTTGTTGTTGGTGGTGGTGGTGGTCTGATGATAAAGACCGCCACTCTGGCATCACTCCGGCATGACTGGGTGCAACCTGGGAACCCTGGCTGCACCCTGGCATCATTCTGGGTTGACTGCGGGATCACTGGGGACACTCGGTTGGCTACTTGCCGCCATCTGACCAAGATGGCGGCAGCGGCGCAGCCGCCATTTTCCCAAAATGTTGGCCTGGCTGTCCTCCATTTCGTCCAATGAGGTAGCCAAGCTGGCCTCCATTTTGTCCAAGGCGGGTGGCGACGCGGGCCTCATTTTGTACGGCATGGGAGCCGCGTGAGCGGCGAATTTTTTGAAAATGTTGGTCGCGCTCGCCCCCATTTTGTCCGGGACGGACTCCCCGCTGGCCTCCATTTGGTCCAAGCCCGGCTGCCGTCCCTGCAGCCGTGCTGCCCCTGTGCAAATACACTTCCAAATATACAAATACATCATAAATATACAGGTAATATATATATATTATAAACACAAGTTGTTGTTGTTGGTGGTGGTGGTCTGATGATAAAGACCGCCACTCTGGCATCACTCCGGCATGACTGGGTGCAACCTGGGAACCCTGGCTGCACCCTGGCATCATTCTGGGTTGACTGCGGGATCACTGGGGACACTCGGTTGGCTACTTGCCGCCATCTGACCAAGATGGCGGCAGCGGCGCAGCCGCCATTTTCCCAAAATGTTGGCCTGGCTGTCCTCCATTTCGTCCAATGAGGTAGCCAAGCTGGCCTCCATTTTGTCCAAGGCGGTGGCGACGCGGGCCTCATTTTGTACGGCATGGGAGCCGCGTGAGCGGCGAATTTTTTGAAAATGTTGGTCGCGCTCGCCCCCATTTTGTCCGGGACGGACTCCCCGCTGGCCTCCATTTGGTCCAAGCCCGGCTGCCGTCCCTGCAGCCGTGCTGCCCCTGTGCAAATACACTTCCAAATATACAAATACATCATAAATATACAGGTAATATATATATATTATAAACACAAGTTGTTGTTGTTGGTGGTGGTGGTCTGATGATAAAGACCGCCACTCTGGCATCACTCCGGCATGACTGGGTGCAACCTGGGAACCCTGGCTGCACCCTGGCATCATTCTGGGTTGACTGCGGGATCACTGGGGACACTCGGTTGGCTACTTGCCGCCATCTGACCAAGATGGCGGCAGCGGCGCAGCCGCCATTTTCCCAAAATGTTGGCCTGGCTGTCCTCCATTTCGTCCAATGAGGTAGCCAAGCTGGCCTCCATTTTGTCCAAGGCGGTGGCGACGCGGGCCTCATTTTGTACGGCATGGGAGCCGCGTGAGCGGCGAATTTTTTGAAAATGTTGGTCGCGCTCGCCCCCATTTTGTCCGGGACGGACTCCCCGCTGGCCTCCATTTGGTCCAAGCCCGGCTGCCGTCCCTGCAGCCGTGCTGCCCCTGTGCAAATACACTTCCAAATATACAAATACATCATAAATATACAGGTAATATATATATATTATAAACACAAGTTGTTGTTGTTGGTGGTGGTGGTCTGATGATAAAGACCGCCACTCTGGCATCACTCCGGCATAACTGGGTGCAAGCTGGGAACGCTGGCTGCACCCTGGCATCATTCTGGGTTGACTGCGGGATCACTGGGGACACTCGGTTGGCTACTTGCCGCCATCTGACCAAGATGGCGGCAGCGGCGCAGCCGCCATTTTTCCAAAATGTAGGCCTGGCTGTCCTCCATTTTGTCCAAGGTGGTGGCCAAGCTGGCCTCCATTTTGTCCAATGAGGTAGCCAAGCTGGCCTCCATTTTGTCCAATGAGGTAGCCAAGCTGGCCTCCATTTTGTCCAAGGCGGTGGCGACGCGGGCCTCATTTTGTACGGCATGGGAGCCGCGTGAGCGGCGAATTTTTTGAAAATGTTGGTCGCGCTCGCCCCCATTTTGTCCGGGACGGACTCCCCGCTGGCCTCCATTTGGTCCAAGCCCGGCTGCCGTCCCTGCAGCCGTGCTGCCCCTGTGCAAATACACTTCCAAATATACAAATACATCATAAATATACAGGTAATATATATATATTATAAACACAAGTTGTTGTTGTTGGTGGTGGTGGTCTGATGATAAAGACCGCCACTCTGGCATCACTCCGGCATAACTGGGTGCAAGCTGGGAACGCTGGCTGCACCCTGGCATCATTCTGGGTTGACTGCGGGATCACTGGGGACACTCGGTTGGCTACTTGCCGCCATCTGACCAAGATGGCGGCAGCGGCGCAGCCGCCATTTTTCCAAAATGTAGGCCTGGCTGTCCTCCATTTTGTCCAAGGTGGTGGCCAAGCTGGCCTCCATTTTGTCCAATGAGGTAGCCAAGCTGGCCTCCATTTTGTCCAATGAGGTAGCCAAGCTGGCCTCCATTTTGTCCAAGGCGGTGGCGACGCGGGCCTCATTTTGTACGGCATGGGAGCCGCGTGAGCGGCGAATTTTTTGAAAATGTTGGTCGCGCTCGCCCCCATTTTGTCCGGGACGGACTCCCCGCTGGCCTCCATTTGGTCCAAGCCCGGCTGCCGTCCCTGCAGCCGTGCTGCCCCTGTGCAAATACACTTCCAAATATACAAATACATCATAAATATACAGGTAATATATATATATTATAAACACAAGTTGTTGTTGTTGGTGGTGGTGGTGGTCTGATGATAAAGACCGCCACTCTGGCATCACTCCGGCATGACTGGGTGCAACCTGGGAACCCTGGCTGCACCCTGGCATCATTCTGGGTTGACTGCGGGATCACTGGGGACACTCGGTTGGCTACTTGCCGCCATCTGACCAAGATGGCGGCAGCGGCGCAGCCGCCATTTTCCCAAAATGTTGGCCTGGCTGTCCTCCATTTCGTCCAATGAGGTAGCCAAGCTGGCCTCCATTTTGTCCAAGGCGGGTGGCGACGCGGGCCTCATTTTGTACGGCATGGGAGCCGCGTGAGCGGCGAATTTTTTGAAAATGTTGGTCGCGCTCGCCCCCATTTTGTCCGGGACGGACTCCCCGCTGGCCTCCATTTGGTCCAAGCCCGGCTGCCGTCCCTGCAGCCGTGCTGCCCCTGTGCAAATACACTTCCAAATATACAAATACATCATAAATATACAGGTAATATATATATATTATAAACACAAGTTGTTGTTGTTGGTGGTGGTGGTCTGATGATAAAGACCGCCACTCTGGCATCACTCCGGCATGACTGGGTGCAACCTGGGAACCCTGGCTGCACCCTGGCATCATTCTGGGTTGACTGCGGGATCACTGGGGACACTCGGTTGGCTACTTGCCGCCATCTGACCAAGATGGCGGCAGCGGCGCAGCCGCCATTTTCCCAAAATGTTGGCCTGGCTGTCCTCCATTTCGTCCAATGAGGTAGCCAAGCTGGCCTCCATTTTGTCCAAGGCGGGTGGCGACGCGGGCCTCATTTTGTACGGCATGGGAGCCGCGTGAGCGGCGAATTTTTTGAAAATGTTGGTCGCGCTCGCCCCCATTTTGTCCGGGACGGACTCCCCGCTGGCCTCCATTTGGTCCAAGCCCGGCTGCCGTCCCTGCAGCCGTGCTGCCCCTGTGCAAATACACTTCCAAATATACAAATACATCATAAATATACAGGTAATATATATATATTATAAACACAAGTTGTTGTTGTTGGTGGTGGTGGTCTGATGATAAAGACCGCCACTCTGGCATCACTCCGGCATGACTGGGTGCAACCTGGGAACCCTGGCTGCACCCTGGCATCATTCTGGGTTGACTGCGGGATCACTGGGGACACTCGGTTGGCTACTTGCCGCCATCTGACCAAGATGGCGGCAGCGGCGCAGCCGCCATTTTCCCAAAATGTTGGCCTGGCTGTCCTCCATTTCGTCCAATGAGGTAGCCAAGCTGGCCTCCATTTTGTCCAAGGCGGTGGCGACGCGGGCCTCATTTTGTACGGCATGGGAGCCGCGTGAGCGGCGAATTTTTTGAAAATGTTGGTCGCGCTCGCCCCCATTTTGTCCGGGACGGACTCCCCGCTGGCCTCCATTTGGTCCAAGCCCGGCTGCCGTCCCTGCAGCCGTGCTGCCCCTGTGCAAATACACTTCCAAATATACAAATACATCATAAATATACAGGTAATATATATATATTATAAACACAAGTTGTTGTTGTTGGTGGTGGTGGTCTGATGATAAAGACCGCCACTCTGGCATCACTCCGGCATAACTGGGTGCAAGCTGGGAACGCTGGCTGCACCCTGGCATCATTCTGGGTTGACTGCGGGATCACTGGGGACACTCGGTTGGCTACTTGCCGCCATCTGACCAAGATGGCGGCAGCGGCGCAGCCGCCATTTTTCCAAAATGTAGGCCTGGCTGTCCTCCATTTTGTCCAAGGTGGTGGCCAAGCTGGCCTCCATTTTGTCCAATGAGGTAGCCAAGCTGGCCTCCATTTTGTCCAATGAGGTAGCCAAGCTGGCCTCCATTTTGTCCAAGGCGGTGGCGACGCGGGCCTCATTTTGTACGGCATGGGAGCCGCGTGAGCGGCGAATTTTTTGAAAATGTTGGTCGCGCTCGCCCCCATTTTGTCCGGGACGGACTCCCCGCTGGCCTCCATTTGGTCCAAGCCCGGCTGCCGTCCCTGCAGCCGTGCTGCCCCTGTGCAAATACACTTCCAAATATACAAATACATCATAAATATACAGGTAATATATATATATTATAAACACAAGTTGTTGTTGTTGGTGGTGGTGGTCTGATGATAAAGACCGCCACTCTGGCATCACTCCGGCATGACTGGGTGCAACCTGGGAACCCTGGCTGCACCCTGGCATCATTCTGGGTTGACTGCGGGATCACTGGGGACACTCGGTTGGCTACTTGCCGCCATCTGACCAAGATGGCGGCAGCGGCGCAGCCGCCATTTTTCCAAAATGTAGGCCTGGCTGTCCTCCATTTTGTCCAAGGTGGTGGCCAAGCTGGCCTCCATTTTGTCCAATGAGGTAGCCAAGCTGGCCTCCATTTTGTCCAATGAGGTAGCCAAGCTGGCCTCCATTTTGTCCAAGGCGGTGGCGACGCGGGCCTCATTTTGTACGGCATGGGAGCCGCGTGAGCGGCGAATTTTTTGAAAATGTTGGTCGCGCTCGCCCCCATTTTGTCCGGGACGGACTCCCCGCTGGCCTCCATTTGGTCCAAGCCCGGCTGCCGTCCCTGCAGCCGTGCTGCCCCTGTGCAAATACACTTCCAAATATACAAATACATCATAAATATACAGGTAATATATATATATTATAAACACAAGTTGTTGTTGTTGGTGGTGGTGGTCTGATGATAAAGACCGCCACTCTGGCATCACTCCGGCATGACTGGGTGCAACCTGGGAACCCTGGCTGCACCCTGGCATCATTCTGGGTTGACTGCGGGATCACTGGGGACACTCGGTTGGCTACTTGCCGCCATCTGACCAAGATGGCGGCAGCGGCGCAGCCGCCATTTTCCCAAAATGTTGGCCTGGCTGTCCTCCATTTCGTCCAATGAGGTAGCCAAGCTGGCCTCCATTTTGTCCAAGGCGGTGGCGACGCGGGCCTCATTTTGTACGGCATGGGAGCCGCGTGAGCGGCGAATTTTTTGAAAATGTTGGTCGCGCTCGCCCCCATTTTGTCCGGGACGGACTCCCCGCTGGCCTCCATTTGGTCCAAGCCCGGCTGCCGTCCCTGCAGCCGTGCTGCCCCTGTGCAAATACACTTCCAAATATACAAATACATCATAAATATACAGGTAATATATATATATTATAAACACAAGTTGTTGTTGTTGGTGGTGGTGGTCTGATGATAAAGACCGCCACTCTGGCATCACTCCGGCATGACTGGGTGCAACCTGGGAACCCTGGCTGCACCCTGGCATCATTCTGGGTTGACTGCGGGATCACTGGGGACACTCGGTTGGCTACTTGCCGCCATCTGACCAAGATGGCGGCAGCGGCGCAGCCGCCATTTTCCCAAAATGTTGGCCTGGCTGTCCTCCATTTCGTCCAATGAGGTAGCCAAGCTGGCCTCCATTTTGTCCAAGGCGGTGGCGACGCGGGCCTCATTTTGTACGGCATGGGAGCCGCGTGAGCGGCGAATTTTTTGAAAATGTTGGTCGCGCTCGCCCCCATTTTGTCCGGGACGGACTCCCCGCTGGCCTCCATTTGGTCCAAGCCCGGCTGCCGTCCCTGCAGCCGTGCTGCCCCTGTGCAAATACACTTCCAAATATACAAATACATCATAAATATACAGGTAATATATATATATTATAAACACAAGTTGTTGTTGTTGGTGGTGGTGGTCTGATGATAAAGACCGCCACTCTGGCATCACTCCGGCATAACTGGGTGCAAGCTGGGAACGCTGGCTGCACCCTGGCATCATTCTGGGTTGACTGCGGGATCACTGGGGACACTCGGTTGGCTACTTGCCGCCATCTGACCAAGATGGCGGCAGCGGCGCAGCCGCCATTTTTCCAAAATGTAGGCCTGGCTGTCCTCCATTTTGTCCAAGGTGGTGGCCAAGCTGGCCTCCATTTTGTCCAATGAGGTAGCCAAGCTGGCCTCCATTTTGTCCAATGAGGTAGCCAAGCTGGCCTCCATTTTGTCCAAGGCGGTGGCGACGCGGGCCTCATTTTGTACGGCATGGGAGCCGCGTGAGCGGCGAATTTTTTGAAAATGTTGGTCGCGCTCGCCCCCATTTTGTCCGGGACGGACTCCCCGCTGGCCTCCATTTGGTCCAAGCCCGGCTGCCGTCCCTGCAGCCGTGCTGCCCCTGTGCAAATACACTTCCAAATATACAAATACATCATAAATATACAGGTAATATATATATATTATAAACACAAGTTGTTGTTGTTGGTGGTGGTGGTCTGATGATAAAGACCGCCACTCTGGCATCACTCCGGCATAACTGGGTGCAAGCTGGGAACGCTGGCTGCACCCTGGCATCATTCTGGGTTGACTGCGGGATCACTGGGGACACTCGGTTGGCTACTTGCCGCCATCTGACCAAGATGGCGGCAGCGGCGCAGCCGCCATTTTTCCAAAATGTAGGCCTGGCTGTCCTCCATTTTGTCCAAGGTGGTGGCCAAGCTGGCCTCCATTTTGTCCAATGAGGTAGCCAAGCTGGCCTCCATTTTGTCCAATGAGGTAGCCAAGCTGGCCTCCATTTTGTCCAAGGCGGTGGCGACGCGGGCCTCATTTTGTACGGCATGGGAGCCGCGTGAGCGGCGAATTTTTTGAAAATGTTGGTCGCGCTCGCCCCCATTTTGTCCGGGACGGACTCCCCGCTGGCCTCCATTTGGTCCAAGCCCGGCTGCCGTCCCTGCAGCCGTGCTGCCCCTGTGCAAATACACTTCCAAATATACAAATACATCATAAATATACAGGTAATATATATATATTATAAACACAAGTTGTTGTTGTTGGTGGTGGTGGTGGTCTGATGATAAAGACCGCCACTCTGGCATCACTCCGGCATGACTGGGTGCAACCTGGGAACCCTGGCTGCACCCTGGCATCATTCTGGGTTGACTGCGGGATCACTGGGGACACTCGGTTGGCTACTTGCCGCCATCTGACCAAGATGGCGGCAGCGGCGCAGCCGCCATTTTCCCAAAATGTTGGCCTGGCTGTCCTCCATTTCGTCCAATGAGGTAGCCAAGCTGGCCTCCATTTTGTCCAAGGCGGTGGCGACGCGGGCCTCATTTTGTACGGCATGGGAGCCGCGTGAGCGGCGAATTTTTTGAAAATGTTGGTCGCGCTCGCCCCCATTTTGTCCGGGACGGACTCCCCGCTGGCCTCCATTTGGTCCAAGCCCGGCTGCCGTCCCTGCAGCCGTGCTGCCCCTGTGCAAATACACTTCCAAATATACAAATACATCATAAATATACAGGTAATATATATATATTATAAACACAAGTTGTTGTTGTTGGTGGTGGTGGTCTGATGATAAAGACCGCCACTCTGGCATCACTCCGGCATGACTGGGTGCAACCTGGGAACCCTGGCTGCACCCTGGCATCATTCTGGGTTGACTGCGGGATCACTGGGGACACTCGGTTGGCTACTTGCCGCCATCTGACCAAGATGGCGGCAGCGGCGCAGCCGCCATTTTCCCAAAATGTTGGCCTGGCTGTCCTCCATTTCGTCCAATGAGGTAGCCAAGCTGGCCTCCATTTTGTCCAAGGCGGTGGCGACGCGGGCCTCATTTTGTACGGCATGGGAGCCGCGTGAGCGGCGAATTTTTTGAAAATGTTGGTCGCGCTCGCCCCCATTTTGTCCGGGACGGACTCCCCGCTGGCCTCCATTTGGTCCAAGCCCGGCTGCCGTCCCTGCAGCCGTGCTGCCCCTGTGCAAATACACTTCCAAATATACAAATACATCATAAATATACAGGTAATATATATATATTATAAACACAAGTTGTTGTTGTTGGTGGTGGTGGTCTGATGATAAAGACCGCCACTCTGGCATCACTCCGGCATGACTGGGTGCAACCTGGGAACCCTGGCTGCACCCTGGCATCATTCTGGGTTGACTGCGGGATCACTGGGGACACTCGGTTGGCTACTTGCCGCCATCTGACCAAGATGGCGGCAGCGGCGCAGCCGCCATTTTCCCAAAATGTTGGCCTGGCTGTCCTCCATTTCGTCCAATGAGGTAGCCAAGCTGGCCTCCATTTTGTCCAAGGCGGTGGCGACGCGGGCCTCATTTTGTACGGCATGGGAGCCGCGTGAGCGGCGAATTTTTTGAAAATGTTGGTCGCGCTCGCCCCCATTTTGTCCGGGACGGACTCCCCGCTGGCCTCCATTTGGTCCAAGCCCGGCTGCCGTCCCTGCAGCCGTGCTGCCCCTGTGCAAATACACTTCCAAATATACAAATACATCATAAATATACAGGTAATATATATATATTATAAACACAAGTTGTTGTTGTTGGTGGTGGTGGTCTGATGATAAAGACCGCCACTCTGGCATCACTCCGGCATAACTGGGTGCAAGCTGGGAACGCTGGCTGCACCCTGGCATCATTCTGGGTTGACTGCGGGATCACTGGGGACACTCGGTTGGCTACTTGCCGCCATCTGACCAAGATGGCGGCAGCGGCGCAGCCGCCATTTTTCCAAAATGTAGGCCTGGCTGTCCTCCATTTTGTCCAAGGTGGTGGCCAAGCTGGCCTCCATTTTGTCCAATGAGGTAGCCAAGCTGGCCTCCATTTTGTCCAATGAGGTAGCCAAGCTGGCCTCCATTTTGTCCAAGGCGGTGGCGACGCGGGCCTCATTTTGTACGGCATGGGAGCCGCGTGAGCGGCGAATTTTTTGAAAATGTTGGTCGCGCTCGCCCCCATTTTGTCCGGGACGGACTCCCCGCTGGCCTCCATTTGGTCCAAGCCCGGCTGCCGTCCCTGCAGCCGTGCTGCCCCTGTGCAAATACACTTCCAAATATACAAATACATCATAAATATACAGGTAATATATATATATTATAAACACAAGTTGTTGTTGTTGGTGGTGGTGGTCTGATGATAAAGACCGCCACTCTGGCATCACTCCGGCATGACTGGGTGCAACCTGGGAACCCTGGCTGCACCCTGGCATCATTCTGGGTTGACTGCGGGATCACTGGGGACACTCGGTTGGCTACTTGCCGCCATCTGACCAAGATGGCGGCAGCGGCGCAGCCGCCATTTTTCCAAAATGTAGGCCTGGCTGTCCTCCATTTTGTCCAAGGTGGTGGCCAAGCTGGCCTCCATTTTGTCCAATGAGGTAGCCAAGCTGGCCTCCATTTTGTCCAATGAGGTAGCCAAGCTGGCCTCCATTTTGTCCAAGGCGGTGGCGACGCGGGCCTCATTTTGTACGGCATGGGAGCCGCGTGAGCGGCGAATTTTTTGAAAATGTTGGTCGCGCTCGCCCCCATTTTGTCCGGGACGGACTCCCCGCTGGCCTCCATTTGGTCCAAGCCCGGCTGCCGTCCCTGCAGCCGTGCTGCCCCTGTGCAAATACACTTCCAAATATACAAATACATCATAAATATACAGGTAATATATATATATTATAAACACAAGTTGTTGTTGTTGGTGGTGGTGGTCTGATGATAAAGACCGCCACTCTGGCATCACTCCGGCATGACTGGGTGCAACCTGGGAACCCTGGCTGCACCCTGGCATCATTCTGGGTTGACTGCGGGATCACTGGGGACACTCGGTTGGCTACTTGCCGCCATCTGACCAAGATGGCGGCAGCGGCGCAGCCGCCATTTTCCCAAAATGTTGGCCTGGCTGTCCTCCATTTCGTCCAATGAGGTAGCCAAGCTGGCCTCCATTTTGTCCAAGGCGGTGGCGACGCGGGCCTCATTTTGTACGGCATGGGAGCCGCGTGAGCGGCGAATTTTTTGAAAATGTTGGTCGCGCTCGCCCCCATTTTGTCCGGGACGGACTCCCCGCTGGCCTCCATTTGGTCCAAGCCCGGCTGCCGTCCCTGCAGCCGTGCTGCCCCTGTGCAAATACACTTCCAAATATACAAATACATCATAAATATACAGGTAATATATATATATTATAAACACAAGTTGTTGTTGTTGGTGGTGGTGGTCTGATGATAAAGACCGCCACTCTGGCATCACTCCGGCATGACTGGGTGCAACCTGGGAACCCTGGCTGCACCCTGGCATCATTCTGGGTTGACTGCGGGATCACTGGGGACACTCGGTTGGCTACTTGCCGCCATCTGACCAAGATGGCGGCAGCGGCGCAGCCGCCATTTTCCCAAAATGTTGGCCTGGCTGTCCTCCATTTCGTCCAATGAGGTAGCCAAGCTGGCCTCCATTTTGTCCAAGGCGGTGGCGACGCGGGCCTCATTTTGTACGGCATGGGAGCCGCGTGAGCGGCGAATTTTTTGAAAATGTTGGTCGCGCTCGCCCCCATTTTGTCCGGGACGGACTCCCCGCTGGCCTCCATTTGGTCCAAGCCCGGCTGCCGTCCCTGCAGCCGTGCTGCCCCTGTGCAAATACACTTCCAAATATACAAATACATCATAAATATACAGGTAATATATATATATTATAAACACAAGTTGTTGTTGTTGGTGGTGGTGGTCTGATGATAAAGACCGCCACTCTGGCATCACTCCGGCATAACTGGGTGCAAGCTGGGAACGCTGGCTGCACCCTGGCATCATTCTGGGTTGACTGCGGGATCACTGGGGACACTCGGTTGGCTACTTGCCGCCATCTGACCAAGATGGCGGCAGCGGCGCAGCCGCCATTTTTCCAAAATGTAGGCCTGGCTGTCCTCCATTTTGTCCAAGGTGGTGGCCAAGCTGGCCTCCATTTTGTCCAATGAGGTAGCCAAGCTGGCCTCCATTTTGTCCAATGAGGTAGCCAAGCTGGCCTCCATTTTGTCCAAGGCGGTGGCGACGCGGGCCTCATTTTGTACGGCATGGGAGCCGCGTGAGCGGCGAATTTTTTGAAAATGTTGGTCGCGCTCGCCCCCATTTTGTCCGGGACGGACTCCCCGCTGGCCTCCATTTGGTCCAAGCCCGGCTGCCGTCCCTGCAGCCGTGCTGCCCCTGTGCAAATACACTTCCAAATATACAAATACATCATAAATATACAGGTAATATATATATATTATAAACACAAGTTGTTGTTGTTGGTGGTGGTGGTCTGATGATAAAGACCGCCACTCTGGCATCACTCCGGCATGACTGGGTGCAACCTGGGAACCCTGGCTGCACCCTGGCATCATTCTGGGTTGACTGCGGGATCACTGGGGACACTCGGTTGGCTACTTGCCGCCATCTGACCAAGATGGCGGCAGCGGCGCAGCCGCCATTTTCCCAAAATGTTGGCCTGGCTGTCCTCCATTTCGTCCAATGAGGTAGCCAAGCTGGCCTCCATTTTGTCCAAGGCGGTGGCGACGCGGGCCTCATTTTGTACGGCATGGGAGCCGCGTGAGCGGCGAATTTTTTGAAAATGTTGGTCGCGCTCGCCCCCATTTTGTCCGGGACGGACTCCCCGCTGGCCTCCATTTGGTCCAAGCCCGGCTGCCGTCCCTGCAGCCGTGCTGCCCCTGTGCAAATACACTTCCAAATATACAAATACATCATAAATATACAGGTAATATATATATATTATAAACACAAGTTGTTGTTGTTGGTGGTGGTGGTCTGATGATAAAGACCGCCACTCTGGCATCACTCCGGCATGACTGGGTGCAACCTGGGAACCCTGGCTGCACCCTGGCATCATTCTGGGTTGACTGCGGGATCACTGGGGACACTCGGTTGGCTACTTGCCGCCATCTGACCAAGATGGCGGCAGCGGCGCAGCCGCCATTTTCCCAAAATGTTGGCCTGGCTGTCCTCCATTTCGTCCAATGAGGTAGCCAAGCTGGCCTCCATTTTGTCCAAGGCGGTGGCGACGCGGGCCTCATTTTGTACGGCATGGGAGCCGCGTGAGCGGCGAATTTTTTGAAAATGTTGGTCGCGCTCGCCCCCATTTTGTCCGGGACGGACTCCCCGCTGGCCTCCATTTGGTCCAAGCCCGGCTGCCGTCCCTGCAGCCGTGCTGCCCCTGTGCAAATACACTTCCAAATATACAAATACATCATAAATATACAGGTAATATATATATATTATAAACACAAGTTGTTGTTGTTGGTGGTGGTGGTCTGATGATAAAGACCGCCACTCTGGCATCACTCCGGCATAACTGGGTGCAAGCTGGGAACGCTGGCTGCACCCTGGCATCATTCTGGGTTGACTGCGGGATCACTGGGGACACTCGGTTGGCTACTTGCCGCCATCTGACCAAGATGGCGGCAGCGGCGCAGCCGCCATTTTTCCAAAATGTAGGCCTGGCTGTCCTCCATTTTGTCCAAGGTGGTGGCCAAGCTGGCCTCCATTTTGTCCAATGAGGTAGCCAAGCTGGCCTCCATTTTGTCCAATGAGGTAGCCAAGCTGGCCTCCATTTTGTCCAAGGCGGTGGCGACGCGGGCCTCATTTTGTACGGCATGGGAGCCGCGTGAGCGGCGAATTTTTTGAAAATGTTGGTCGCGCTCGCCCCCATTTTGTCCGGGACGGACTCCCCGCTGGCCTCCATTTGGTCCAAGCCCGGCTGCCGTCCCTGCAGCCGTGCTGCCCCTGTGCAAATACACTTCCAAATATACAAATACATCATAAATATACAGGTAATATATATATATTATAAACACAAGTTGTTGTTGTTGGTGGTGGTGGTCTGATGATAAAGACCGCCACTCTGGCATCACTCCGGCATGACTGGGTGCAACCTGGGAACCCTGGCTGCACCCTGGCATCATTCTGGGTTGACTGCGGGATCACTGGGGACACTCGGTTGGCTACTTGCCGCCATCTGACCAAGATGGCGGCAGCGGCGCAGCCGCCATTTTCCCAAAATGTTGGCCTGGCTGTCCTCCATTTCGTCCAATGAGGTAGCCAAGCTGGCCTCCATTTTGTCCAAGGCGGTGGCGACGCGGGCCTCATTTTGTACGGCATGGGAGCCGCGTGAGCGGCGAATTTTTTGAAAATGTTGGTCGCGCTCGCCCCCATTTTGTCCGGGACGGACTCCCCGCTGGCCTCCATTTGGTCCAAGCCCGGCTGCCGTCCCTGCAGCCGTGCTGCCCCTGTGCAAATACACTTCCAAATATACAAATACATCATAAATATACAGGTAATATATATATATTATAAACACAAGTTGTTGTTGTTGGTGGTGGTGGTCTGATGATAAAGACCGCCACTCTGGCATCACTCCGGCATGACTGGGTGCAACCTGGGAACCCTGGCTGCACCCTGGCATCATTCTGGGTTGACTGCGGGATCACTGGGGACACTCGGTTGGCTACTTGCCGCCATCTGACCAAGATGGCGGCAGCGGCGCAGCCGCCATTTTCCCAAAATGTTGGCCTGGCTGTCCTCCATTTCGTCCAATGAGGTAGCCAAGCTGGCCTCCATTTTGTCCAAGGCGGTGGCGACGCGGGCCTCATTTTGTACGGCATGGGAGCCGCGTGAGCGGCGAATTTTTTGAAAATGTTGGTCGCGCTCGCCCCCATTTTGTCCGGGACGGACTCCCCGCTGGCCTCCATTTGGTCCAAGCCCGGCTGCCGTCCCTGCAGCCGTGCTGCCCCTGTGCAAATACACTTCCAAATATACAAATACATCATAAATATACAGGTAATATATATATATTATAAACACAAGTTGTTGTTGTTGGTGGTGGTGGTCTGATGATAAAGACCGCCACTCTGGCATCACTCCGGCATGACTGGGTGCAACCTGGGAACCCTGGCTGCACCCTGGCATCATTCTGGGTTGACTGCGGGATCACTGGGGACACTCGGTTGGCTACTTGCCGCCATCTGACCAAGATGGCGGCAGCGGCGCAGCCGCCATTTTCCCAAAATGTTGGCCTGGCTGTCCTCCATTTCGTCCAATGAGGTAGCCAAGCTGGCCTCCATTTTGTCCAAGGCGGTGGCGACGCGGGCCTCATTTTGTACGGCATGGGAGCCGCGTGAGCGGCGAATTTTTTGAAAATGTTGGTCGCGCTCGCCCCCATTTTGTCCGGGACGGACTCCCCGCTGGCCTCCATTTGGTCCAAGCCCGGCTGCCGTCCCTGCAGCCGTGCTGCCCCTGTGCAAATACACTTCCAAATATACAAATACATCATAAATATACAGGTAATATATATATATTATAAACACAAGTTGTTGTTGTTGGTGGTGGTGGTCTGATGATAAAGACCGCCACTCTGGCATCACTCCGGCATGACTGGGTGCAACCTGGGAACCCTGGCTGCACCCTGGCATCATTCTGGGTTGACTGCGGGATCACTGGGGACACTCGGTTGGCTACTTGCCGCCATCTGACCAAGATGGCGGCAGCGGCGCAGCCGCCATTTTCCCAAAATGTTGGCCTGGCTGTCCTCCATTTCGTCCAATGAGGTAGCCAAGCTGGCCTCCATTTTGTCCAAGGCGGTGGCGACGCGGGCCTCATTTTGTACGGCATGGGAGCCGCGTGAGCGGCGAATTTTTTGAAAATGTTGGTCGCGCTCGCCCCCATTTTGTCCGGGACGGACTCCCCGCTGGCCTCCATTTGGTCCAAGCCCGGCTGCCGTCCCTGCAGCCGTGCTGCCCCTGTGCAAATACACTTCCAAATATACAAATACATCATAAATATACAGGTAATATATATATATTATAAACACAAGTTGTTGTTGTTGGTGGTGGTGGTCTGATGATAAAGACCGCCACTCTGGCATCACTCCGGCATGACTGGGTGCAACCTGGGAACCCTGGCTGCACCCTGGCATCATTCTGGGTTGACTGCGGGATCACTGGGGACACTCGGTTGGCTACTTGCCGCCATCTGACCAAGATGGCGGCAGCGGCGCAGCCGCCATTTTCCCAAAATGTTGGCCTGGCTGTCCTCCATTTCGTCCAATGAGGTAGCCAAGCTGGCCTCCATTTTGTCCAAGGCGGTGGCGACGCGGGCCTCATTTTGTACGGCATGGGAGCCGCGTGAGCGGCGAATTTTTTGAAAATGTTGGTCGCGCTCGCCCCCATTTTGTCCGGGACGGACTCCCCGCTGGCCTCCATTTGGTCCAAGCCCGGCTGCCGTCCCTGCAGCCGTGCTGCCCCTGTGCAAATACACTTCCAAATATACAAATACATCATAAATATACAGGTAATATATATATATTATAAACACAAGTTGTTGTTGTTGGTGGTGGTGGTCTGATGATAAAGACCGCCACTCTGGCATCACTCCGGCATGACTGGGTGCAACCTGGGAACCCTGGCTGCACCCTGGCATCATTCTGGGTTGACTGCGGGATCACTGGGGACACTCGGTTGGCTACTTGCCGCCATCTGACCAAGATGGCGGCAGCGGCGCAGCCGCCATTTTCCCAAAATGTTGGCCTGGCTGTCCTCCATTTCGTCCAATGAGGTAGCCAAGCTGGCCTCCATTTTGTCCAAGGCGGTGGCGACGCGGGCCTCATTTTGTACGGCATGGGAGCCGCGTGAGCGGCGAATTTTTTGAAAATGTTGGTCGCGCTCGCCCCCATTTTGTCCGGGACGGACTCCCCGCTGGCCTCCATTTGGTCCAAGCCCGGCTGCCGTCCCTGCAGCCGTGCTGCCCCTGTGCAAATACACTTCCAAATATACAAATACATCATAAATATACAGGTAATATATATATATTATAAACACAAGTTGTTGTTGTTGGTGGTGGTGGTCTGATGATAAAGACCGCCACTCTGGCATCACTCCGGCATAACTGGGTGCAAGCTGGGAACGCTGGCTGCACCCTGGCATCATTCTGGGTTGACTGCGGGATCACTGGGGACACTCGGTTGGCTACTTGCCGCCATCTGACCAAGATGGCGGCAGCGGCGCAGCCGCCATTTTTCCAAAATGTAGGCCTGGCTGTCCTCCATTTTGTCCAAGGTGGTGGCCAAGCTGGCCTCCATTTTGTCCAATGAGGTAGCCAAGCTGGCCTCCATTTTGTCCAATGAGGTAGCCAAGCTGGCCTCCATTTTGTCCAAGGCGGTGGCGACGCGGGCCTCATTTTGTACGGCATGGGAGCCGCGTGAGCGGCGAATTTTTTGAAAATGTTGGTCGCGCTCGCCCCCATTTTGTCCGGGACGGACTCCCCGCTGGCCTCCATTTGGTCCAAGCCCGGCTGCCGTCCCTGCAGCCGTGCTGCCCCTGTGCAAATACACTTCCAAATATACAAATACATCATAAATATACAGGTAATATATATATATTATAAACACAAGTTGTTGTTGTTGGTGGTGGTGGTCTGATGATAAAGACCGCCACTCTGGCATCACTCCGGCATGACTGGGTGCAACCTGGGAACCCTGGCTGCACCCTGGCATCATTCTGGGTTGACTGCGGGATCACTGGGGACACTCGGTTGGCTACTTGCCGCCATCTGACCAAGATGGCGGCAGCGGCGCAGCCGCCATTTTCCCAAAATGTTGGCCTGGCTGTCCTCCATTTCGTCCAATGAGGTAGCCAAGCTGGCCTCCATTTTGTCCAAGGCGGTGGCGACGCGGGCCTCATTTTGTACGGCATGGGAGCCGCGTGAGCGGCGAATTTTTTGAAAATGTTGGTCGCGCTCGCCCCCATTTTGTCCGGGACGGACTCCCCGCTGGCCTCCATTTGGTCCAAGCCCGGCTGCCGTCCCTGCAGCCGTGCTGCCCCTGTGCAAATACACTTCCAAATATACAAATACATCATAAATATACAGGTAATATATATATATTATAAACACAAGTTGTTGTTGTTGGTGGTGGTGGTCTGATGATAAAGACCGCCACTCTGGCATCACTCCGGCATAACTGGGTGCAAGCTGGGAACGCTGGCTGCACCCTGGCATCATTCTGGGTTGACTGCGGGATCACTGGGGACACTCGGTTGGCTACTTGCCGCCATCTGACCAAGATGGCGGCAGCGGCGCAGCCGCCATTTTTCCAAAATGTAGGCCTGGCTGTCCTCCATTTTGTCCAAGGTGGTGGCCAAGCTGGCCTCCATTTTGTCCAATGAGGTAGCCAAGCTGGCCTCCATTTTGTCCAATGAGGTAGCCAAGCTGGCCTCCATTTTGTCCAAGGCGGTGGCGACGCGGGCCTCATTTTGTACGGCATGGGAGCCGCGTGAGCGGCGAATTTTTTGAAAATGTTGGTCGCGCTCGCCCCCATTTTGTCCGGGACGGACTCCCCGCTGGCCTCCATTTGGTCCAAGCCCGGCTGCCGTCCCTGCAGCCGTGCTGCCCCTGTGCAAATACACTTCCAAATATACAAATACATCATAAATATACAGGTAATATATATATATTATAAACACAAGTTGTTGTTGTTGGTGGTGGTGGTCTGATGATAAAGACCGCCACTCTGGCATCACTCCGGCATGACTGGGTGCAACCTGGGAACCCTGGCTGCACCCTGGCATCATTCTGGGTTGACTGCGGGATCACTGGGGACACTCGGTTGGCTACTTGCCGCCATCTGACCAAGATGGCGGCAGCGGCGCAGCCGCCATTTTCCCAAAATGTTGGCCTGGCTGTCCTCCATTTCGTCCAATGAGGTAGCCAAGCTGGCCTCCATTTTGTCCAAGGCGGTGGCGACGCGGGCCTCATTTTGTACGGCATGGGAGCCGCGTGAGCGGCGAATTTTTTGAAAATGTTGGTCGCGCTCGCCCCCATTTTGTCCGGGACGGACTCCCCGCTGGCCTCCATTTGGTCCAAGCCCGGCTGCCGTCCCTGCAGCCGTGCTGCCCCTGTGCAAATACACTTCCAAATATACAAATACATCATAAATATACAGGTAATATATATATATTATAAACACAAGTTGTTGTTGTTGGTGGTGGTGGTCTGATGATAAAGACCGCCACTCTGGCATCACTCCGGCATGACTGGGTGCAACCTGGGAACCCTGGCTGCACCCTGGCATCATTCTGGGTTGACTGCGGGATCACTGGGGACACTCGGTTGGCTACTTGCCGCCATCTGACCAAGATGGCGGCAGCGGCGCAGCCGCCATTTTCCCAAAATGTTGGCCTGGCTGTCCTCCATTTCGTCCAATGAGGTAGCCAAGCTGGCCTCCATTTTGTCCAAGGCGGTGGCGACGCGGGCCTCATTTTGTACGGCATGGGAGCCGCGTGAGCGGCGAATTTTTTGAAAATGTTGGTCGCGCTCGCCCCCATTTTGTCCGGGACGGACTCCCCGCTGGCCTCCATTTGGTCCAAGCCCGGCTGCCGTCCCTGCAGCCGTGCTGCCCCTGTGCAAATACACTTCCAAATATACAAATACATCATAAATATACAGGTAATATATATATATTATAAACACAAGTTGTTGTTGTTGGTGGTGGTGGTCTGATGATAAAGACCGCCACTCTGGCATCACTCCGGCATAACTGGGTGCAAGCTGGGAACGCTGGCTGCACCCTGGCATCATTCTGGGTTGACTGCGGGATCACTGGGGACACTCGGTTGGCTACTTGCCGCCATCTGACCAAGATGGCGGCAGCGGCGCAGCCGCCATTTTTCCAAAATGTAGGCCTGGCTGTCCTCCATTTTGTCCAAGGTGGTGGCCAAGCTGGCCTCCATTTTGTCCAATGAGGTAGCCAAGCTGGCCTCCATTTTGTCCAATGAGGTAGCCAAGCTGGCCTCCATTTTGTCCAAGGCGGTGGCGACGCGGGCCTCATTTTGTACGGCATGGGAGCCGCGTGAGCGGCGAATTTTTTGAAAATGTTGGTCGCGCTCGCCCCCATTTTGTCCGGGACGGACTCCCCGCTGGCCTCCATTTGGTCCAAGCCCGGCTGCCGTCCCTGCAGCCGTGCTGCCCCTGTGCAAATACACTTCCAAATATACAAATACATCATAAATATACAGGTAATATATATATATTATAAACACAAGTTGTTGTTGTTGGTGGTGGTGGTCTGATGATAAAGACCGCCACTCTGGCATCACTCCGGCATGACTGGGTGCAACCTGGGAACCCTGGCTGCACCCTGGCATCATTCTGGGTTGACTGCGGGATCACTGGGGACACTCGGT
Source organism: Heptranchias perlo (assembly GCF_035084215.1). Taxonomy (NCBI): domain Eukaryota; kingdom Metazoa; phylum Chordata; class Chondrichthyes; order Hexanchiformes; family Hexanchidae; genus Heptranchias; species Heptranchias perlo. Next base: position 14,862,341 of record NC_090363.1, read on the forward strand.
TGGCTACTTGCCGCCATCTGACCAAGATGGCGGCAGCGGCGCAGCCGCCATTTTCCCAAAATGTTGGCCTGGCTGTCCTCCATTTCGTCCAATGAGGTAGCCAAGCTGGCCTCCATTTTGTCCAAGGCGGTGGCGACGCGGGCCTCATTTTGTACGGCATGGGAGCCGCGTGAGCGGCGAATTTTTTGAAAATGTTGGTCGCGCTCGCCCCCATTTTGTCCGGGACGGACTCCCCGCTGGCCTCCATTTGGTCCAAGCCCGGCTGCCGTCCCTGCAGCCGTGCTGCCCCTGTGCAAATACACTTCCAAATATACAAATACATCATAAATATACAGGTAATATATATATATTATAAACACAAGTTGTTGTTGTTGGTGGTGGTGGTCTGATGATAAAGACCGCCACTCTGGCATCACTCCGGCATGACTGGGTGCAACCTGGGAACCCTGGCTGCACCCTGGCATCATTCTGGGTTGACTGCGGGATCACTGGGGACACTCGGTTGGCTACTTGCCGCCATCTGACCAAGATGGCGGCAGCGGCGCAGCCGCCATTTTCCCAAAATGTTGGCCTGGCTGTCCTCCATTTCGTCCAATGAGGTAGCCAAGCTGGCCTCCATTTTGTCCAAGGCGGTGGCGACGCGGGCCTCATTTTGTACGGCATGGGAGCCGCGTGAGCGGCGAATTTTTTGAAAATGTTGGTCGCGCTCGCCCCCATTTTGTCCGGGACGGACTCCCCGCTGGCCTCCATTTGGTCCAAGCCCGGCTGCCGTCCCTGCAGCCGTGCTGCCCCTGTGCAAATACACTTCCAAATATACAAATACATCATAAATATACAGGTAATATATATATATTATAAACACAAGTTGTTGTTGTTGGTGGTGGTGGTCTGATGATAAAGACCGCCACTCTGGCATCACTCCGGCATAACTGGGTGCAAGCTGGGAACGCTGGCTGCACCCTGGCATCATTCTGGGTTGACTGCGGGATCACTGGGGACACTCGGTTGGCTACTTGCCGCCATCTGACCAAGATGGCGGCAGCGGCGCAGCCGCCATTTTTCCAAAATGTAGGCCTGGCTGTCCTCCATTTTGTCCAAGGTGGTGGCCAAGCTGGCCTCCATTTTGTCCAATGAGGTAGCCAAGCTGGCCTCCATTTTGTCCAATGAGGTAGCCAAGCTGGCCTCCATTTTGTCCAAGGCGGTGGCGACGCGGGCCTCATTTTGTACGGCATGGGAGCCGCGTGAGCGGCGAATTTTTTGAAAATGTTGGTCGCGCTCGCCCCCATTTTGTCCGGGACGGACTCCCCGCTGGCCTCCATTTGGTCCAAGCCCGGCTGCCGTCCCTGCAGCCGTGCTGCCCCTGTGCAAATACACTTCCAAATATACAAATACATCATAAATATACAGGTAATATATATATATTATAAACACAAGTTGTTGTTGTTGGTGGTGGTGGTCTGATGATAAAGACCGCCACTCTGGCATCACTCCGGCATGACTGGGTGCAACCTGGGAACCCTGGCTGCACCCTGGCATCATTCTGGGTTGACTGCGGGATCACTGGGGACACTCGGTTGGCTACTTGCCGCCATCTGACCAAGATGGCGGCAGCGGCGCAGCCGCCATTTTCCCAAAATGTTGGCCTGGCTGTCCTCCATTTCGTCCAATGAGGTAGCCAAGCTGGCCTCCATTTTGTCCAAGGCGGTGGCGACGCGGGCCTCATTTTGTACGGCATGGGAGCCGCGTGAGCGGCGAATTTTTTGAAAATGTTGGTCGCGCTCGCCCCCATTTTGTCCGGGACGGACTCCCCGCTGGCCTCCATTTGGTCCAAGCCCGGCTGCCGTCCCTGCAGCCGTGCTGCCCCTGTGCAAATACACTTCCAAATATACAAATACATCATAAATATACAGGTAATATATATATATTATAAACACAAGTTGTTGTTGTTGGTGGTGGTGGTCTGATGATAAAGACCGCCACTCTGGCATCACTCCGGCATGACTGGGTGCAACCTGGGAACCCTGGCTGCACCCTGGCATCATTCTGGGTTGACTGCGGGATCACTGGGGACACTCGGTTGGCTACTTGCCGCCATCTGACCAAGATGGCGGCAGCGGCGCAGCCGCCATTTTCCCAAAATGTTGGCCTGGCTGTCCTCCATTTCGTCCAATGAGGTAGCCAAGCTGGCCTCCATTTTGTCCAAGGCGGTGGCGACGCGGGCCTCATTTTGTACGGCATGGGAGCCGCGTGAGCGGCGAATTTTTTGAAAATGTTGGTCGCGCTCGCCCCCATTTTGTCCGGGACGGACTCCCCGCTGGCCTCCATTTGGTCCAAGCCCGGCTGCCGTCCCTGCAGCCGTGCTGCCCCTGTGCAAATACACTTCCAAATATACAAATACATCATAAATATACAGGTAATATATATATATTATAAACACAAGTTGTTGTTGTTGGTGGTGGTGGTCTGATGATAAAGACCGCCACTCTGGCATCACTCCGGCATGACTGGGTGCAACCTGGGAACCCTGGCTGCACCCTGGCATCATTCTGGGTTGACTGCGGGATCACTGGGGACACTCGGTTGGCTACTTGCCGCCATCTGACCAAGATGGCGGCAGCGGCGCAGCCGCCATTTTCCCAAAATGTTGGCCTGGCTGTCCTCCATTTCGTCCAATGAGGTAGCCAAGCTGGCCTCCATTTTGTCCAAGGCGGTGGCGACGCGGGCCTCATTTTGTACGGCATGGGAGCCGCGTGAGCGGCGAATTTTTTGAAAATGTTGGTCGCGCTCGCCCCCATTTTGTCCGGGACGGACTCCCCGCTGGCCTCCATTTGGTCCAAGCCCGGCTGCCGTCCCTGCAGCCGTGCTGCCCCTGTGCAAATACACTTCCAAATATACAAATACATCATAAATATACAGGTAATATATATATATTATAAACACAAGTTGTTGTTGTTGGTGGTGGTGGTCTGATGATAAAGACCGCCACTCTGGCATCACTCCGGCATGACTGGGTGCAACCTGGGAACCCTGGCTGCACCCTGGCATCATTCTGGGTTGACTGCGGGATCACTGGGGACACTCGGTTGGCTACTTGCCGCCATCTGACCAAGATGGCGGCAGCGGCGCAGCCGCCATTTTCCCAAAATGTTGGCCTGGCTGTCCTCCATTTCGTCCAATGAGGTAGCCAAGCTGGCCTCCATTTTGTCCAAGGCGGTGGCGACGCGGGCCTCATTTTGTACGGCATGGGAGCCGCGTGAGCGGCGAATTTTTTGAAAATGTTGGTCGCGCTCGCCCCCATTTTGTCCGGGACGGACTCCCCGCTGGCCTCCATTTGGTCCAAGCCCGGCTGCCGTCCCTGCAGCCGTGCTGCCCCTGTGCAAATACACTTCCAAATATACAAATACATCATAAATATACAGGTAATATATATATATTATAAACACAAGTTGTTGTTGTTGGTGGTGGTGGTCTGATGATAAAGACCGCCACTCTGGCATCACTCCGGCATGACTGGGTGCAACCTGGGAACCCTGGCTGCACCCTGGCATCATTCTGGGTTGACTGCGGGATCACTGGGGACACTCGGTTGGCTACTTGCCGCCATCTGACCAAGATGGCGGCAGCGGCGCAGCCGCCATTTTCCCAAAATGTTGGCCTGGCTGTCCTCCATTTCGTCCAATGAGGTAGCCAAGCTGGCCTCCATTTTGTCCAAGGCGGTGGCGACGCGGGCCTCATTTTGTACGGCATGGGAGCCGCGTGAGCGGCGAATTTTTTGAAAATGTTGGTCGCGCTCGCCCCCATTTTGTCCGGGACGGACTCCCCGCTGGCCTCCATTTGGTCCAAGCCCGGCTGCCGTCCCTGCAGCCGTGCTGCCCCTGTGCAAATACACTTCCAAATATACAAATACATCATAAATATACAGGTAATATATATATATTATAAACACAAGTTGTTGTTGTTGGTGGTGGTGGTCTGATGATAAAGACCGCCACTCTGGCATCACTCCGGCATGACTGGGTGCAACCTGGGAACCCTGGCTGCACCCTGGCATCATTCTGGGTTGACTGCGGGATCACTGGGGACACTCGGTTGGCTACTTGCCGCCATCTGACCAAGATGGCGGCAGCGGCGCAGCCGCCATTTTCCCAAAATGTTGGCCTGGCTGTCCTCCATTTCGTCCAATGAGGTAGCCAAGCTGGCCTCCATTTTGTCCAAGGCGGTGGCGACGCGGGCCTCATTTTGTACGGCATGGGAGCCGCGTGAGCGGCGAATTTTTTGAAAATGTTGGTCGCGCTCGCCCCCATTTTGTCCGGGACGGACTCCCCGCTGGCCTCCATTTGGTCCAAGCCCGGCTGCCGTCCCTGCAGCCGTGCTGCCCCTGTGCAAATACACTTCCAAATATACAAATACATCATAAATATACAGGTAATATATATATATTATAAACACAAGTTGTTGTTGTTGGTGGTGGTGGTCTGATGATAAAGACCGCCACTCTGGCATCACTCCGGCATGACTGGGTGCAACCTGGGAACCCTGGCTGCACCCTGGCATCATTCTGGGTTGACTGCGGGATCACTGGGGACACTCGGTTGGCTACTTGCCGCCATCTGACCAAGATGGCGGCAGCGGCGCAGCCGCCATTTTCCCAAAATGTTGGCCTGGCTGTCCTCCATTTCGTCCAATGAGGTAGCCAAGCTGGCCTCCATTTTGTCCAAGGCGGTGGCGACGCGGGCCTCATTTTGTACGGCATGGGAGCCGCGTGAGCGGCGAATTTTTTGAAAATGTTGGTCGCGCTCGCCCCCATTTTGTCCGGGACGGACTCCCCGCTGGCCTCCATTTGGTCCAAGCCCGGCTGCCGTCCCTGCAGCCGTGCTGCCCCTGTGCAAATACACTTCCAAATATACAAATACATCATAAATATACAGGTAATATATATATATTATAAACACAAGTTGTTGTTGTTGGTGGTGGTGGTCTGATGATAAAGACCGCCACTCTGGCATCACTCCGGCATAACTGGGTGCAAGCTGGGAACGCTGGCTGCACCCTGGCATCATTCTGGGTTGACTGCGGGATCACTGGGGACACTCGGTTGGCTACTTGCCGCCATCTGACCAAGATGGCGGCAGCGGCGCAGCCGCCATTTTTCCAAAATGTAGGCCTGGCTGTCCTCCATTTTGTCCAAGGTGGTGGCCAAGCTGGCCTCCATTTTGTCCAATGAGGTAGCCAAGCTGGCCTCCATTTTGTCCAATGAGGTAGCCAAGCTGGCCTCCATTTTGTCCAAGGCGGTGGCGACGCGGGCCTCATTTTGTACGGCATGGGAGCCGCGTGAGCGGCGAATTTTTTGAAAATGTTGGTCGCGCTCGCCCCCATTTTGTCCGGGACGGACTCCCCGCTGGCCTCCATTTGGTCCAAGCCCGGCTGCCGTCCCTGCAGCCGTGCTGCCCCTGTGCAAATACACTTCCAAATATACAAATACATCATAAATATACAGGTAATATATATATATTATAAACACAAGTTGTTGTTGTTGGTGGTGGTGGTCTGATGATAAAGACCGCCACTCTGGCATCACTCCGGCATGACTGGGTGCAACCTGGGAACCCTGGCTGCACCCTGGCATCATTCTGGGTTGACTGCGGGATCACTGGGGACACTCGGTTGGCTACTTGCCGCCATCTGACCAAGATGGCGGCAGCGGCGCAGCCGCCATTTTCCCAAAATGTTGGCCTGGCTGTCCTCCATTTCGTCCAATGAGGTAGCCAAGCTGGCCTCCATTTTGTCCAAGGCGGTGGCGACGCGGGCCTCATTTTGTACGGCATGGGAGCCGCGTGAGCGGCGAATTTTTTGAAAATGTTGGTCGCGCTCGCCCCCATTTTGTCCGGGACGGACTCCCCGCTGGCCTCCATTTGGTCCAAGCCCGGCTGCCGTCCCTGCAGCCGTGCTGCCCCTGTGCAAATACACTTCCAAATATACAAATACATCATAAATATACAGGTAATATATATATATTATAAACACAAGTTGTTGTTGTTGGTGGTGGTGGTCTGATGATAAAGACCGCCACTCTGGCATCACTCCGGCATGACTGGGTGCAACCTGGGAACCCTGGCTGCACCCTGGCATCATTCTGGGTTGACTGCGGGATCACTGGGGACACTCGGTTGGCTACTTGCCGCCATCTGACCAAGATGGCGGCAGCGGCGCAGCCGCCATTTTCCCAAAATGTTGGCCTGGCTGTCCTCCATTTCGTCCAATGAGGTAGCCAAGCTGGCCTCCATTTTGTCCAAGGCGGTGGCGACGCGGGCCTCATTTTGTACGGCATGGGAGCCGCGTGAGCGGCGAATTTTTTGAAAATGTTGGTCGCGCTCGCCCCCATTTTGTCCGGGACGGACTCCCCGCTGGCCTCCATTTGGTCCAAGCCCGGCTGCCGTCCCTGCAGCCGTGCTGCCCCTGTGCAAATACACTTCCAAATATACAAATACATCATAAATATACAGGTAATATATATATATTATAAACACAAGTTGTTGTTGTTGGTGGTGGTGGTCTGATGATAAAGACCGCCACTCTGGCATCACTCCGGCATGACTGGGTGCAACCTGGGAACCCTGGCTGCACCCTGGCATCATTCTGGGTTGACTGCGGGATCACTGGGGACACTCGGTTGGCTACTTGCCGCCATCTGACCAAGATGGCGGCAGCGGCGCAGCCGCCATTTTCCCAAAATGTTGGCCTGGCTGTCCTCCATTTCGTCCAATGAGGTAGCCAAGCTGGCCTCCATTTTGTCCAAGGCGGTGGCGACGCGGGCCTCATTTTGTACGGCATGGGAGCCGCGTGAGCGGCGAATTTTTTGAAAATGTTGGTCGCGCTCGCCCCCATTTTGTCCGGGACGGACTCCCCGCTGGCCTCCATTTGGTCCAAGCCCGGCTGCCGTCCCTGCAGCCGTGCTGCCCCTGTGCAAATACACTTCCAAATATACAAATACATCATAAATATACAGGTAATATATATATATTATAAACACAAGTTGTTGTTGTTGGTGGTGGTGGTCTGATGATAAAGACCGCCACTCTGGCATCACTCCGGCATAACTGGGTGCAAGCTGGGAACGCTGGCTGCACCCTGGCATCATTCTGGGTTGACTGCGGGATCACTGGGGACACTCGGTTGGCTACTTGCCGCCATCTGACCAAGATGGCGGCAGCGGCGCAGCCGCCATTTTTCCAAAATGTAGGCCTGGCTGTCCTCCATTTTGTCCAAGGTGGTGGCCAAGCTGGCCTCCATTTTGTCCAATGAGGTAGCCAAGCTGGCCTCCATTTTGTCCAATGAGGTAGCCAAGCTGGCCTCCATTTTGTCCAAGGCGGTGGCGACGCGGGCCTCATTTTGTACGGCATGGGAGCCGCGTGAGCGGCGAATTTTTTGAAAATGTTGGTCGCGCTCGCCCCCATTTTGTCCGGGACGGACTCCCCGCTGGCCTCCATTTGGTCCAAGCCCGGCTGCCGTCCCTGCAGCCGTGCTGCCCCTGTGCAAATACACTTCCAAATATACAAATACATCATAAATATACAGGTAATATATATATATTATAAACACAAGTTGTTGTTGTTGGTGGTGGTGGTCTGATGATAAAGACCGCCACTCTGGCATCACTCCGGCATGACTGGGTGCAACCTGGGAACCCTGGCTGCACCCTGGCATCATTCTGGGTTGACTGCGGGATCACTGGGGACACTCGGTTGGCTACTTGCCGCCATCTGACCAAGATGGCGGCAGCGGCGCAGCCGCCATTTTCCCAAAATGTTGGCCTGGCTGTCCTCCATTTCGTCCAATGAGGTAGCCAAGCTGGCCTCCATTTTGTCCAAGGCGGTGGCGACGCGGGCCTCATTTTGTACGGCATGGGAGCCGCGTGAGCGGCGAATTTTTTGAAAATGTTGGTCGCGCTCGCCCCCATTTTGTCCGGGACGGACTCCCCGCTGGCCTCCATTTGGTCCAAGCCCGGCTGCCGTCCCTGCAGCCGTGCTGCCCCTGTGCAAATACACTTCCAAATATACAAATACATCATAAATATACAGGTAATATATATATATTATAAACACAAGTTGTTGTTGTTGGTGGTGGTGGTCTGATGATAAAGACCGCCACTCTGGCATCACTCCGGCATAACTGGGTGCAAGCTGGGAACGCTGGCTGCACCCTGGCATCATTCTGGGTTGACTGCGGGATCACTGGGGACACTCGGTTGGCTACTTGCCGCCATCTGACCAAGATGGCGGCAGCGGCGCAGCCGCCATTTTTCCAAAATGTAGGCCTGGCTGTCCTCCATTTTGTCCAAGGTGGTGGCCAAGCTGGCCTCCATTTTGTCCAATGAGGTAGCCAAGCTGGCCTCCATTTTGTCCAATGAGGTAGCCAAGCTGGCCTCCATTTTGTCCAAGGCGGTGGCGACGCGGGCCTCATTTTGTACGGCATGGGAGCCGCGTGAGCGGCGAATTTTTTGAAAATGTTGGTCGCGCTCGCCCCCATTTTGTCCGGGACGGACTCCCCGCTGGCCTCCATTTGGTCCAAGCCCGGCTGCCGTCCCTGCAGCCGTGCTGCCCCTGTGCAAATACACTTCCAAATATACAAATACATCATAAATATACAGGTAATATATATATATTATTAACACAAGTTGTTGTTGTTGGTGGTGGTGGTGGTCTGATGATAAAGACCGCCACTCTGGCATCACTCCGGCATGACTGGGTGCAACCTGGGAACCCTGGCTGCACCCTGGCATCATTCTGGGTTGACTGCGGGATCACTGGGGACACTCGGTTGGCTACTTGCCGCCATCTGACCAAGATGGCGGCAGCGGCGCAGCCGCCATTTTCCCAAAATGTTGGCCTGGCTGTCCTCCATTTCGTCCAATGAGGTAGCCAAGCTGGCCTCCATTTTGTCCAAGGCGGTGGCGACGCGGGCCTCATTTTGTACGGCATGGGAGCCGCGTGAGCGGCGAATTTTTTGAAAATGTTGGTCGCGCTCGCCCCCATTTTGTCCGGGACGGACTCCCCGCTGGCCTCCATTTGGTCCAAGCCCGGCTGCCGTCCCTGCAGCCGTGCTGCCCCTGTGCAAATACACTTCCAAATATACAAATACATCATAAATATACAGGTAATATATATATATTATAAACACAAGTTGTTGTTGTTGGTGGTGGTGGTCTGATGATAAAGACCGCCACTCTGGCATCACTCCGGCATAACTGGGTGCAAGCTGGGAACGCTGGCTGCACCCTGGCATCATTCTGGGTTGACTGCGGGATCACTGGGGACACTCGGTTGGCTACTTGCCGCCATCTGACCAAGATGGCGGCAGCGGCGCAGCCGCCATTTTTCCAAAATGTAGGCCTGGCTGTCCTCCATTTTGTCCAAGGTGGTGGCCAAGCTGGCCTCCATTTTGTCCAATGAGGTAGCCAAGCTGGCCTCCATTTTGTCCAATGAGGTAGCCAAGCTGGCCTCCATTTTGTCCAAGGCGGTGGCGACGCGGGCCTCATTTTGTACGGCATGGGAGCCGCGTGAGCGGCGAATTTTTTGAAAATGTTGGTCGCGCTCGCCCCCATTTTGTCCGGGACGGACTCCCCGCTGGCCTCCATTTGGTCCAAGCCCGGCTGCCGTCCCTGCAGCCGTGCTGCCCCTGTGCAAATACACTTCCAAATATACAAATACATCATAAATATACAGGTAATATATATATATTATAAACACAAGTTGTTGTTGTTGGTGGTGGTGGTGGTCTGATGATAAAGACCGCCACTCTGGCATCACTCCGGCATGACTGGGTGCAACCTGGGAACCCTGGCTGCACCCTGGCATCATTCTGGGTTGACTGCGGGATCACTGGGGACACTCGGTTGGCTACTTGCCGCCATCTGACCAAGATGGCGGCAGCGGCGCAGCCGCCATTTTCCCAAAATGTTGGCCTGGCTGTCCTCCATTTCGTCCAATGAGGTAGCCAAGCTGGCCTCCATTTTGTCCAAGGCGGTGGCGACGCGGGCCTCATTTTGTACGGCATGGGAGCCGCGTGAGCGGCGAATTTTTTGAAAATGTTGGTCGCGCTCGCCCCCATTTTGTCCGGGACGGACTCCCCGCTGGCCTCCATTTGGTCCAAGCCCGGCTGCCGTCCCTGCAGCCGTGCTGCCCCTGTGCAAATACACTTCCAAATATACAAATACATCATAAATATACAGGTAATATATATATATTATAAACACAAGTTGTTGTTGTTGGTGGTGGTGGTCTGATGATAAAGACCGCCACTCTGGCATCACTCCGGCATAACTGGGTGCAAGCTGGGAACGCTGGCTGCACCCTGGCATCATTCTGGGTTGACTGCGGGATCACTGGGGACACTCGGTTGGCTACTTGCCGCCATCTGACCAAGATGGCGGCAGCGGCGCAGCCGCCATTTTTCCAAAATGTAGGCCTGGCTGTCCTCCATTTTGTCCAAGGTGGTGGCCAAGCTGGCCTCCATTTTGTCCAATGAGGTAGCCAAGCTGGCCTCCATTTTGTCCAATGAGGTAGCCAAGCTGGCCTCCATTTTGTCCAAGGCGGTGGCGACGCGGGCCTCATTTTGTACGGCATGGGAGCCGCGTGAGCGGCGAATTTTTTGAAAATGTTGGTCGCGCTCGCCCCCATTTTGTCCGGGACGGACTCCCCGCTGGCCTCCATTTGGTCCAAGCCCGGCTGCCGTCCCTGCAGCCGTGCTGCCCCTGTGCAAATACACTTCCAAATATACAAATACATCATAAATATACAGGTAATATATATATATTATAAACACAAGTTGTTGTTGTTGGTGGTGGTGGTCTGATGATAAAGACCGCCACTCTGGCATCACTCCGGCATGACTGGGTGCAACCTGGGAACCCTGGCTGCACCCTGGCATCATTCTGGGTTGACTGCGGGATCACTGGGGACACTCGGTTGGCTACTTGCCGCCATCTGACCAAGATGGCGGCAGCGGCGCAGCCGCCATTTTCCCAAAATGTTGGCCTGGCTGTCCTCCATTTCGTCCAATGAGGTAGCCAAGCTGGCCTCCATTTTGTCCAAGGCGGTGGCGACGCGGGCCTCATTTTGTACGGCATGGGAGCCGCGTGAGCGGCGAATTTTTTGAAAATGTTGGTCGCGCTCGCCCCCATTTTGTCCGGGACGGACTCCCCGCTGGCCTCCATTTGGTCCAAGCCCGGCTGCCGTCCCTGCAGCCGTGCTGCCCCTGTGCAAATACACTTCCAAATATACAAATACATCATAAATATACAGGTAATATATATATATTATAAACACAAGTTGTTGTTGTTGGTGGTGGTGGTCTGATGATAAAGACCGCCACTCTGGCATCACTCCGGCATAACTGGGTGCAAGCTGGGAACGCTGGCTGCACCCTGGCATCATTCTGGGTTGACTGCGGGATCACTGGGGACACTCGGTTGGCTACTTGCCGCCATCTGACCAAGATGGCGGCAGCGGCGCAGCCGCCATTTTTCCAAAATGTAGGCCTGGCTGTCCTCCATTTTGTCCAAGGTGGTGGCCAAGCTGGCCTCCATTTTGTCCAATGAGGTAGCCAAGCTGGCCTCCATTTTGTCCAATGAGGTAGCCAAGCTGGCCTCCATTTTGTCCAAGGCGGTGGCGACGCGGGCCTCATTTTGTACGGCATGGGAGCCGCGTGAGCGGCGAATTTTTTGAAAATGTTGGTCGCGCTCGCCCCCATTTTGTCCGGGACGGACTCCCCGCTGGCCTCCATTTGGTCCAAGCCCGGCTGCCGTCCCTGCAGCCGTGCTGCCCCTGTGCAAATACACTTCCAAATATACAAATACATCATAAATATACAGGTAATATATATATATTATAAACACAAGTTGTTGTTGTTGGTGGTGGTGGTCTGATGATAAAGACCGCCACTCTGGCATCACTCCGGCATGACTGGGTGCAACCTGGGAACCCTGGCTGCACCCTGGCATCATTCTGGGTTGACTGCGGGATCACTGGGGACACTCGGTTGGCTACTTGCCGCCATCTGACCAAGATGGCGGCAGCGGCGCAGCCGCCATTTTCCCAAAATGTTGGCCTGGCTGTCCTCCATTTCGTCCAATGAGGTAGCCAAGCTGGCCTCCATTTTGTCCAAGGCGGTGGCGACGCGGGCCTCATTTTGTACGGCATGGGAGCCGCGTGAGCGGCGAATTTTTTGAAAATGTTGGTCGCGCTCGCCCCCATTTTGTCCGGGACGGACTCCCCGCTGGCCTCCATTTGGTCCAAGCCCGGCTGCCGTCCCTGCAGCCGTGCTGCCCCTGTGCAAATACACTTCCAAATATACAAATACATCATAAATATACAGGTAATATATATATATTATAAACACAAGTTGTTGTTGTTGGTGGTGGTGGTCTGATGATAAAGACCGCCACTCTGGCATCACTCCGGCATAACTGGGTGCAAGCTGGGAACGCTGGCTGCACCCTGGCATCATTCTGGGTTGACTGCGGGATCACTGGGGACACTCGGTTGGCTACTTGCCGCCATCTGACCAAGATGGCGGCAGCGGCGCAGCCGCCATTTTTCCAAAATGTAGGCCTGGCTGTCCTCCATTTTGTCCAAGGTGGTGGCCAAGCTGGCCTCCATTTTGTCCAATGAGGTAGCCAAGCTGGCCTCCATTTTGTCCAATGAGGTAGCCAAGCTGGCCTCCATTTTGTCCAAGGCGGTGGCGACGCGGGCCTCATTTTGTACGGCATGGGAGCCGCGTGAGCGGCGAATTTTTTGAAAATGTTGGTCGCGCTCGCCCCCATTTTGTCCGGGACGGACTCCCCGCTGGCCTCCATTTGGTCCAAGCCCGGCTGCCGTCCCTGCAGCCGTGCTGCCCCTGTGCAAATACACTTCCAAATATACAAATACATCATAAATATACAGGTAATATATATATATTATAAACACAAGTTGTTGTTGTTGGTGGTGGTGGTCTGATGATAAAGACCGCCACTCTGGCATCACTCCGGCATGACTGGGTGCAACCTGGGAACCCTGGCTGCACCCTGGCATCATTCTGGGTTGACTGCGGGATCACTGGGGACACTCGGTTGGCTACTTGCCGCCATCTGACCAAGATGGCGGCAGCGGCGCAGCCGCCATTTTCCCAAAATGTTGGCCTGGCTGTCCTCCATTTCGTCCAATGAGGTAGCCAAGCTGGCCTCCATTTTGTCCAAGGCGGTGGCGACGCGGGCCTCATTTTGTACGGCATGGGAGCCGCGTGAGCGGCGAATTTTTTGAAAATGTTGGTCGCGCTCGCCCCCATTTTGTCCGGGACGGACTCCCCGCTGGCCTCCATTTGGTCCAAGCCCGGCTGCCGTCCCTGCAGCCGTGCTGCCCCTGTGCAAATACACTTCCAAATATACAAATACATCATAAATATACAGGTAATATATATATATTATAAACACAAGTTGTTGTTGTTGGTGGTGGTGGTCTGATGATAAAGACCGCCACTCTGGCATCACTCCGGCATAACTGGGTGCAAGCTGGGAACGCTGGCTGCACCCTGGCATCATTCTGGGTTGACTGCGGGATCACTGGGGACACTCGGTTGGCTACTTGCCGCCATCTGACCAAGATGGCGGCAGCGGCGCAGCCGCCATTTTTCCAAAATGTAGGCCTGGCTGTCCTCCATTTTGTCCAAGGTGGTGGCCAAGCTGGCCTCCATTTTGTCCAATGAGGTAGCCAAGCTGGCCTCCATTTTGTCCAATGAGGTAGCCAAGCTGGCCTCCATTTTGTCCAAGGCGGTGGCGACGCGGGCCTCATTTTGTACGGCATGGGAGCCGCGTGAGCGGCGAATTTTTTGAAAATGTTGGTCGCGCTCGCCCCCATTTTGTCCGGGACGGACTCCCCGCTGGCCTCCATTTGGTCCAAGCCCGGCTGCCGTCCCTGCAGCCGTGCTGCCCCTGTGCAAATACACTTCCAAATATACAAATACATCATAAATATACAGGTAATATATATATATTATAAACACAAGTTGTTGTTGTTGGTGGTGGTGGTCTGATGATAAAGACCGCCACTCTGGCATCACTCCGGCATGACTGGGTGCAACCTGGGAACCCTGGCTGCACCCTGGCATCATTCTGGGTTGACTGCGGGATCACTGGGGACACTCGGTTGGCTACTTGCCGCCATCTGACCAAGATGGCGGCAGCGGCGCAGCCGCCATTTTCCCAAAATGTTGGCCTGGCTGTCCTCCATTTCGTCCAATGAGGTAGCCAAGCTGGCCTCCATTTTGTCCAAGGCGGTGGCGACGCGGGCCTCATTTTGTACGGCATGGGAGCCGCGTGAGCGGCGAATTTTTTGAAAATGTTGGTCGCGCTCGCCCCCATTTTGTCCGGGACGGACTCCCCGCTGGCCTCCATTTGGTCCAAGCCCGGCTGCCGTCCCTGCAGCCGTGCTGCCCCTGTGCAAATACACTTCCAAATATACAAATACATCATAAATATACAGGTAATATATATATATTATAAACACAAGTTGTTGTTGTTGGTGGTGGTGGTCTGATGATAAAGACCGCCACTCTGGCATCACTCCGGCATAACTGGGTGCAAGCTGGGAACGCTGGCTGCACCCTGGCATCATTCTGGGTTGACTGCGGGATCACTGGGGACACTCGGTTGGCTACTTGCCGCCATCTGACCAAGATGGCGGCAGCGGCGCAGCCGCCATTTTTCCAAAATGTAGGCCTGGCTGTCCTCCATTTTGTCCAAGGTGGTGGCCAAGCTGGCCTCCATTTTGTCCAATGAGGTAGCCAAGCTGGCCTCCATTTTGTCCAATGAGGTAGCCAAGCTGGCCTCCATTTTGTCCAAGGCGGTGGCGACGCGGGCCTCATTTTGTACGGCATGGGAGCCGCGTGAGCGGCGAATTTTTTGAAAATGTTGGTCGCGCTCGCCCCCATTTTGTCCGGGACGGACTCCCCGCTGGCCTCCATTTGGTCCAAGCCCGGCTGCCGTCCCTGCAGCCGTGCTGCCCCTGTGCAAATACACTTCCAAATATACAAATACATCATAAATATACAGGTAATATATATATATTATAAACACAAGTTGTTGTTGTTGGTGGTGGTGGTCTGATGATAAAGACCGCCACTCTGGCATCACTCCGGCATGACTGGGTGCAACCTGGGAACCCTGGCTGCACCCTGGCATCATTCTGGGTTGACTGCGGGATCACTGGGGACACTCGGTTGGCTACTTGCCGCCATCTGACCAAGATGGCGGCAGCGGCGCAGCCGCCATTTTCCCAAAATGTTGGCCTGGCTGTCCTCCATTTCGTCCAATGAGGTAGCCAAGCTGGCCTCCATTTTGTCCAAGGCGGTGGCGACGCGGGCCTCATTTTGTACGGCATGGGAGCCGCGTGAGCGGCGAATTTTTTGAAAATGTTGGTCGCGCTCGCCCCCATTTTGTCCGGGACGGACTCCCCGCTGGCCTCCATTTGGTCCAAGCCCGGCTGCCGTCCCTGCAGCCGTGCTGCCCCTGTGCAAATACACTTCCAAATATACAAATACATCATAAATATACAGGTAATATATATATATTATAAACACAAGTTGTTGTTGTTGGTGGTGGTGGTCTGATGATAAAGACCGCCACTCTGGCATCACTCCGGCATAACTGGGTGCAAGCTGGGAACGCTGGCTGCACCCTGGCATCATTCTGGGTTGACTGCGGGATCACTGGGGACACTCGGTTGGCTACTTGCCGCCATCTGACCAAGATGGCGGCAGCGGCGCAGCCGCCATTTTTCCAAAATGTAGGCCTGGCTGTCCTCCATTTTGTCCAAGGTGGTGGCCAAGCTGGCCTCCATTTTGTCCAATGAGGTAGCCAAGCTGGCCTCCATTTTGTCCAATGAGGTAGCCAAGCTGGCCTCCATTTTGTCCAAGGCGGTGGCGACGCGGGCCTCATTTTGTACGGCATGGGAGCCGCGTGAGCGGCGAATTTTTTGAAAATGTTGGTCGCGCTCGCCCCCATTTTGTCCGGGACGGACTCCCCGCTGGCCTCCATTTGGTCCAAGCCCGGCTGCCGTCCCTGCAGCCGTGCTGCCCCTGTGCAAATACACTTCCAAATATACAAATACATCATAAATATACAGGTAATATATATATATTATAAACACAAGTTGTTGTTGTTGGTGGTGGTGGTCTGATGATAAAGACCGCCACTCTGGCATCACTCCGGCATGACTGGGTGCAACCTGGGAACCCTGGCTGCACCCTGGCATCATTCTGGGTTGACTGCGGGATCACTGGGGACACTCGGTTGGCTACTTGCCGCCATCTGACCAAGATGGCGGCAGCGGCGCAGCCGCCATTTTCCCAAAATGTTGGCCTGGCTGTCCTCCATTTCGTCCAATGAGGTAGCCAAGCTGGCCTCCATTTTGTCCAAGGCGGTGGCGACGCGGGCCTCATTTTGTACGGCATGGGAGCCGCGTGAGCGGCGAATTTTTTGAAAATGTTGGTCGCGCTCGCCCCCATTTTGTCCGGGACGGACTCCCCGCTGGCCTCCATTTGGTCCAAGCCCGGCTGCCGTCCCTGCAGCCGTGCTGCCCCTGTGCAAATACACTTCCAAATATACAAATACATCATAAATATACAGGTAATATATATATATTATAAACACAAGTTGTTGTTGTTGGTGGTGGTGGTCTGATGATAAAGACCGCCACTCTGGCATCACTCCGGCATAACTGGGTGCAAGCTGGGAACGCTGGCTGCACCCTGGCATCATTCTGGGTTGACTGCGGGATCACTGGGGACACTCGGTTGGCTACTTGCCGCCATCTGACCAAGATGGCGGCAGCGGCGCAGCCGCCATTTTTCCAAAATGTAGGCCTGGCTGTCCTCCATTTTGTCCAAGGTGGTGGCCAAGCTGGCCTCCATTTTGTCCAATGAGGTAGCCAAGCTGGCCTCCATTTTGTCCAATGAGGTAGCCAAGCTGGCCTCCATTTTGTCCAAGGCGGTGGCGACGCGGGCCTCATTTTGTACGGCATGGGAGCCGCGTGAGCGGCGAATTTTTTGAAAATGTTGGTCGCGCTCGCCCCCATTTTGTCCGGGACGGACTCCCCGCTGGCCTCCATTTGGTCCAAGCCCGGCTGCCGTCCCTGCAGCCGTGCTGCCCCTGTGCAAATACACTTCCAAATATACAAATACATCATAAATATACAGGTAATATATATATATTATAAACACAAGTTGTTGTTGTTGGTGGTGGTGGTCTGATGATAAAGACCGCCACTCTGGCATCACTCCGGCATGACTGGGTGCAACCTGGGAACCCTGGCTGCACCCTGGCATCATTCTGGGTTGACTGCGGGATCACTGGGGACACTCGGTTGGCTACTTGCCGCCATCTGACCAAGATGGCGGCAGCGGCGCAGCCGCCATTTTCCCAAAATGTTGGCCTGGCTGTCCTCCATTTCGTCCAATGAGGTAGCCAAGCTGGCCTCCATTTTGTCCAAGGCGGTGGCGACGCGGGCCTCATTTTGTACGGCATGGGAGCCGCGTGAGCGGCGAATTTTTTGAAAATGTTGGTCGCGCTCGCCCCCATTTTGTCCGGGACGGACTCCCCGCTGGCCTCCATTTGGTCCAAGCCCGGCTGCCGTCCCTGCAGCCGTGCTGCCCCTGTGCAAATACACTTCCAAATATACAAATACATCATAAATATACAGGTAATATATATATATTATAAACACAAGTTGTTGTTGTTGGTGGTGGTGGTCTGATGATAAAGACCGCCACTCTGGCATCACTCCGGCATGACTGGGTGCAACCTGGGAACCCTGGCTGCACCCTGGCATCATTCTGGGTTGACTGCGGGATCACTGGGGACACTCGGTTGGCTACTTGCCGCCATCTGACCAAGATGGCGGCAGCGGCGCAGCCGCCATTTTCCCAAAATGTTGGCCTGGCTGTCCTCCATTTCGTCCAATGAGGTAGCCAAGCTGGCCTCCATTTTGTCCAAGGCGGTGGCGACGCGGGCCTCATTTTGTACGGCATGGGAGCCGCGTGAGCGGCGAATTTTTTGAAAATGTTGGTCGCGCTCGCCCCCATTTTGTCCGGGACGGACTCCCCGCTGGCCTCCATTTGGTCCAAGCCCGGCTGCCGTCCCTGCAGCCGTGCTGCCCCTGTGCAAATACACTTCCAAATATACAAATACATCATAAATATACAGGTAATATATATATATTATAAACACAAGTTGTTGTTGTTGGTGGTGGTGGTCTGATGATAAAGACCGCCACTCTGGCATCACTCCGGCATAACTGGGTGCAAGCTGGGAACGCTGGCTGCACCCTGGCATCATTCTGGGTTGACTGCGGGATCACTGGGGACACTCGGTTGGCTACTTGCCGCCATCTGACCAAGATGGCGGCAGCGGCGCAGCCGCCATTTTTCCAAAATGTAGGCCTGGCTGTCCTCCATTTTGTCCAAGGTGGTGGCCAAGCTGGCCTCCATTTTGTCCAATGAGGTAGCCAAGCTGGCCTCCATTTTGTCCAATGAGGTAGCCAAGCTGGCCTCCATTTTGTCCAAGGCGGTGGCGACGCGGGCCTCATTTTGTACGGCATGGGAGCCGCGTGAGCGGCGAATTTTTTGAAAATGTTGGTCGCGCTCGCCCCCATTTTGTCCGGGACGGACTCCCCGCTGGCCTCCATTTGGTCCAAGCCCGGCTGCCGTCCCTGCAGCCGTGCTGCCCCTGTGCAAATACACTTCCAAATATACAAATACATCATAAATATACAGGTAATATATATATATTATAAACACAAGTTGTTGTTGTTGGTGGTGGTGGTCTGATGATAAAGACCGCCACTCTGGCATCACTCCGGCATAACTGGGTGCAAGCTGGGAACGCTGGCTGCACCCTGGCATCATTCTGGGTTGACTGCGGGATCACTGGGGACACTCGGTTGGCTACTTGCCGCCATCTGACCAAGATGGCGGCAGCGGCGCAGCCGCCATTTTTCCAAAATGTAGGCCTGGCTGTCCTCCATTTTGTCCAAGGTGGTGGCCAAGCTGGCCTCCATTTTGTCCAATGAGGTAGCCAAGCTGGCCTCCATTTTGTCCAATGAGGTAGCCAAGCTGGCCTCCATTTTGTCCAAGGCGGTGGCGACGCGGGCCTCATTTTGTACGGCATGGGAGCCGCGTGAGCGGCGAATTTTTTGAAAATGTTGGTCGCGCTCGCCCCCATTTTGTCCGGGACGGACTCCCCGCTGGCCTCCATTTGGTCCAAGCCCGGCTGCCGTCCCTGCAGCCGTGCTGCCCCTGTGCAAATACACTTCCAAATATACAAATACATCATAAATATACAGGTAATATATATATATTATAAACACAAGTTGTTGTTGTTGGTGGTGGTGGTCTGATGATAAAGACCGCCACTCTGGCATCACTCCGGCATGACTGGGTGCAACCTGGGAACCCTGGCTGCACCCTGGCATCATTCTGGGTTGACTGCGGGATCACTGGGGACACTCGGTTGGCTACTTGCCGCCATCTGACCAAGATGGCGGCAGCGGCGCAGCCGCCATTTTCCCAAAATGTTGGCCTGGCTGTCCTCCATTTCGTCCAATGAGGTAGCCAAGCTGGCCTCCATTTTGTCCAAGGCGGTGGCGACGCGGGCCTCATTTTGTACGGCATGGGAGCCGCGTGAGCGGCGAATTTTTTGAAAATGTTGGTCGCGCTCGCCCCCATTTTGTCCGGGACGGACTCCCCGCTGGCCTCCATTTGGTCCAAGCCCGGCTGCCGTCCCTGCAGCCGTGCTGCCCCTGTGCAAATACACTTCCAAATATACAAATACATCATAAATATACAGGTAATATATATATATTATAAACACAAGTTGTTGTTGTTGGTGGTGGTGGTCTGATGATAAAGACCGCCACTCTGGCATCACTCCGGCATAACTGGGTGCAAGCTGGGAACGCTGGCTGCACCCTGGCATCATTCTGGGTTGACTGCGGGATCACTGGGGACACTCGGTTGGCTACTTGCCGCCATCTGACCAAGATGGCGGCAGCGGCGCAGCCGCCATTTTTCCAAAATGTAGGCCTGGCTGTCCTCCATTTTGTCCAAGGTGGTGGCCAAGCTGGCCTCCATTTTGTCCAATGAGGTAGCCAAGCTGGCCTCCATTTTGTCCAATGAGGTAGCCAAGCTGGCCTCCATTTTGTCCAAGGCGGTGGCGACGCGGGCCTCATTTTGTACGGCATGGGAGCCGCGTGAGCGGCGAATTTTTTGAAAATGTTGGTCGCGCTCGCCCCCATTTTGTCCGGGACGGACTCCCCGCTGGCCTCCATTTGGTCCAAGCCCGGCTGCCGTCCCTGCAGCCGTGCTGCCCCTGTGCAAATACACTTCCAAATATACAAATACATCATAAATATACAGGTAATATATATATATTATAAACACAAGTTGTTGTTGTTGGTGGTGGTGGTCTGATGATAAAGACCGCCACTCTGGCATCACTCCGGCATAACTGGGTGCAAGCTGGGAACGCTGGCTGCACCCTGGCATCATTCTGGGTTGACTGCGGGATCACTGGGGACACTCGGTTGGCTACTTGCCGCCATCTGACCAAGATGGCGGCAGCGGCGCAGCCGCCATTTTTCCAAAATGTAGGCCTGGCTGTCCTCCATTTTGTCCAAGGTGGTGGCCAAGCTGGCCTCCATTTTGTCCAATGAGGTAGCCAAGCTGGCCTCCATTTTGTCCAATGAGGTAGCCAAGCTGGCCTCCATTTTGTCCAAGGCGGTGGCGACGCGGGCCTCATTTTGTACGGCATGGGAGCCGCGTGAGCGGCGAATTTTTTGAAAATGTTGGTCGCGCTCGCCCCCATTTTGTCCGGGACGGACTCCCCGCTGGCCTCCATTTGGTCCAAGCCCGGCTGCCGTCCCTGCAGCCGTGCTGCCCCTGTGCAAATACACTTCCAAATATACAAATACATCATAAATATACAGGTAATATATATATATTATAAACACAAGTTGTTGTTGTTGGTGGTGGTGGTCTGATGATAAAGACCGCCACTCTGGCATCACTCCGGCATGACTGGGTGCAACCTGGGAACCCTGGCTGCACCCTGGCATCATTCTGGGTTGACTGCGGGATCACTGGGGACACTCGGTTGGCTACTTGCCGCCATCTGACCAAGATGGCGGCAGCGGCGCAGCCGCCATTTTCCCAAAATGTTGGCCTGGCTGTCCTCCATTTCGTCCAATGAGGTAGCCAAGCTGGCCTCCATTTTGTCCAAGGCGGTGGCGACGCGGGCCTCATTTTGTACGGCATGGGAGCCGCGTGAGCGGCGAATTTTTTGAAAATGTTGGTCGCGCTCGCCCCCATTTTGTCCGGGACGGACTCCCCGCTGGCCTCCATTTGGTCCAAGCCCGGCTGCCGTCCCTGCAGCCGTGCTGCCCCTGTGCAAATACACTTCCAAATATACAAATACATCATAAATATACAGGTAATATATATATATTATAAACACAAGTTGTTGTTGTTGGTGGTGGTGGTCTGATGATAAAGACCGCCACTCTGGCATCACTCCGGCATAACTGGGTGCAAGCTGGGAACGCTGGCTGCACCCTGGCATCATTCTGGGTTGACTGCGGGATCACTGGGGACACTCGGTTGGCTACTTGCCGCCATCTGACCAAGATGGCGGCAGCGGCGCAGCCGCCATTTTTCCAAAATGTAGGCCTGGCTGTCCTCCATTTTGTCCAAGGTGGTGGCCAAGCTGGCCTCCATTTTGTCCAATGAGGTAGCCAAGCTGGCCTCCATTTTGTCCAATGAGGTAGCCAAGCTGGCCTCCATTTTGTCCAAGGCGGTGGCGACGCGGGCCTCATTTTGTACGGCATGGGAGCCGCGTGAGCGGCGAATTTTTTGAAAATGTTGGTCGCGCTCGCCCCCATTTTGTCCGGGACGGACTCCCCGCTGGCCTCCATTTGGTCCAAGCCCGGCTGCCGTCCCTGCAGCCGTGCTGCCCCTGTGCAAATACACTTCCAAATATACAAATACATCATAAATATACAGGTAATATATATATATTATAAACACAAGTTGTTGTTGTTGGTGGTGGTGGTGGTCTGATGATAAAGACCGCCACTCTGGCATCACTCCGGCATGACTGGGTGCAACCTGGGAACCCTGGCTGCACCCTGGCATCATTCTGGGTTGACTGCGGGATCACTGGGGACACTCGGTTGGCTACTTGCCGCCATCTGACCAAGATGGCGGCAGCGGCGCAGCCGCCATTTTCCCAAAATGTTGGCCTGGCTGTCCTCCATTTCGTCCAATGAGGTAGCCAAGCTGGCCTCCATTTTGTCCAAGGCGGTGGCGACGCGGGCCTCATTTTGTACGGCATGGGAGCCGCGTGAGCGGCGAATTTTTTGAAAATGTTGGTCGCGCTCGCCCCCATTTTGTCCGGGACGGACTCCCCGCTGGCCTCCATTTGGTCCAAGCCCGGCTGCCGTCCCTGCAGCCGTGCTGCCCCTGTGCAAATACACTTCCAAATATACAAATACATCATAAATATACAGGTAATATATATATATTATAAACACAAGTTGTTGTTGTTGGTGGTGGTGGTCTGATGATAAAGACCGCCACTCTGGCATCACTCCGGCATAACTGGGTGCAAGCTGGGAACGCTGGCTGCACCCTGGCATCATTCTGGGTTGACTGCGGGATCACTGGGGACACTCGGTTGGCTACTTGCCGCCATCTGACCAAGATGGCGGCAGCGGCGCAGCCGCCATTTTTCCAAAATGTAGGCCTGGCTGTCCTCCATTTTGTCCAAGGTGGTGGCCAAGCTGGCCTCCATTTTGTCCAATGAGGTAGCCAAGCTGGCCTCCATTTTGTCCAATGAGGTAGCCAAGCTGGCCTCCATTTTGTCCAAGGCGGTGGCGACGCGGGCCTCATTTTGTACGGCATGGGAGCCGCGTGAGCGGCGAATTTTTTGAAAATGTTGGTCGCGCTCGCCCCCATTTTGTCCGGGACGGACTCCCCGCTGGCCTCCATTTGGTCCAAGCCCGGCTGCCGTCCCTGCAGCCGTGCTGCCCCTGTGCAAATACACTTCCAAATATACAAATACATCATAAATATACAGGTAATATATATATATTATAAACACAAGTTGTTGTTGTTGGTGGTGGTGGTCTGATGATAAAGACCGCCACTCTGGCATCACTCCGGCATGACTGGGTGCAACCTGGGAACCCTGGCTGCACCCTGGCATCATTCTGGGTTGACTGCGGGATCACTGGGGACACTCGGTTGGCTACTTGCCGCCATCTGACCAAGATGGCGGCAGCGGCGCAGCCGCCATTTTCCCAAAATGTTGGCCTGGCTGTCCTCCATTTCGTCCAATGAGGTAGCCAAGCTGGCCTCCATTTTGTCCAAGGCGGTGGCGACGCGGGCCTCATTTTGTACGGCATGGGAGCCGCGTGAGCGGCGAATTTTTTGAAAATGTTGGTCGCGCTCGCCCCCATTTTGTCCGGGACGGACTCCCCGCTGGCCTCCATTTGGTCCAAGCCCGGCTGCCGTCCCTGCAGCCGTGCTGCCCCTGTGCAAATACACTTCCAAATATACAAATACATCATAAATATACAGGTAATATATATATATTATAAACACAAGTTGTTGTTGTTGGTGGTGGTGGTCTGATGATAAAGACCGCCACTCTGGCATCACTCCGGCATAACTGGGTGCAAGCTGGGAACGCTGGCTGCACCCTGGCATCATTCTGGGTTGACTGCGGGATCACTGGGGACACTCGGTTGGCTACTTGCCGCCATCTGACCAAGATGGCGGCAGCGGCGCAGCCGCCATTTTTCCAAAATGTAGGCCTGGCTGTCCTCCATTTTGTCCAAGGTGGTGGCCAAGCTGGCCTCCATTTTGTCCAATGAGGTAGCCAAGCTGGCCTCCATTTTGTCCAATGAGGTAGCCAAGCTGGCCTCCATTTTGTCCAAGGCGGTGGCGACGCGGGCCTCATTTTGTACGGCATGGGAGCCGCGTGAGCGGCGAATTTTTTGAAAATGTTGGTCGCGCTCGCCCCCATTTTGTCCGGGACGGACTCCCCGCTGGCCTCCATTTGGTCCAAGCCCGGCTGCCGTCCCTGCAGCCGTGCTGCCCCTGTGCAAATACACTTCCAAATATACAAATACATCATAAATATACAGGTAATATATATATATTATAAACACAAGTTGTTGTTGTTGGTGGTGGTGGTCTGATGATAAAGACCGCCACTCTGGCATCACTCCGGCATGACTGGGTGCAACCTGGGAACCCTGGCTGCACCCTGGCATCATTCTGGGTTGACTGCGGGATCACTGGGGACACTCGGTTGGCTACTTGCCGCCATCTGACCAAGATGGCGGCAGCGGCGCAGCCGCCATTTTCCCAAAATGTTGGCCTGGCTGTCCTCCATTTCGTCCAATGAGGTAGCCAAGCTGGCCTCCATTTTGTCCAAGGCGGTGGCGACGCGGGCCTCATTTTGTACGGCATGGGAGCCGCGTGAGCGGCGAATTTTTTGAAAATGTTGGTCGCGCTCGCCCCCATTTTGTCCGGGACGGACTCCCCGCTGGCCTCCATTTGGTCCAAGCCCGGCTGCCGTCCCTGCAGCCGTGCTGCCCCTGTGCAAATACACTTCCAAATATACAAATACATCATAAATATACAGGTAATATATATATATTATAAACACAAGTTGTTGTTGTTGGTGGTGGTGGTCTGATGATAAAGACCGCCACTCTGGCATCACTCCGGCATAACTGGGTGCAAGCTGGGAACGCTGGCTGCACCCTGGCATCATTCTGGGTTGACTGCGGGATCACTGGGGACACTCGGTTGGCTACTTGCCGCCATCTGACCAAGATGGCGGCAGCGGCGCAGCCGCCATTTTTCCAAAATGTAGGCCTGGCTGTCCTCCATTTTGTCCAAGGTGGTGGCCAAGCTGGCCTCCATTTTGTCCAATGAGGTAGCCAAGCTGGCCTCCATTTTGTCCAATGAGGTAGCCAAGCTGGCCTCCATTTTGTCCAAGGCGGTGGCGACGCGGGCCTCATTTTGTACGGCATGGGAGCCGCGTGAGCGGCGAATTTTTTGAAAATGTTGGTCGCGCTCGCCCCCATTTTGTCCGGGACGGACTCCCCGCTGGCCTCCATTTGGTCCAAGCCCGGCTGCCGTCCCTGCAGCCGTGCTGCCCCTGTGCAAATACACTTCCAAATATACAAATACATCATAAATATACAGGTAATATATATATATTATAAACACAAGTTGTTGTTGTTGGTGGTGGTGGTGGTCTGATGATAAAGACCGCCACTCTGGCATCACTCCGGCATGACTGGGTGCAACCTGGGAACCCTGGCTGCACCCTGGCATCATTCTGGGTTGACTGCGGGATCACTGGGGACACTCGGTTGGCTACTTGCCGCCATCTGACCAAGATGGCGGCAGCGGCGCAGCCGCCATTTTCCCAAAATGTTGGCCTGGCTGTCCTCCATTTCGTCCAATGAGGTAGCCAAGCTGGCCTCCATTTTGTCCAAGGCGGTGGCGACGCGGGCCTCATTTTGTACGGCATGGGAGCCGCGTGAGCGGCGAATTTTTTGAAAATGTTGGTCGCGCTCGCCCCCATTTTGTCCGGGACGGACTCCCCGCTGGCCTCCATTTGGTCCAAGCCCGGCTGCCGTCCCTGCAGCCGTGCTGCCCCTGTGCAAATACACTTCCAAATATACAAATACATCATAAATATACAGGTAATATATATATATTATAAACACAAGTTGTTGTTGTTGGTGGTGGTGGTCTGATGATAAAGACCGCCACTCTGGCATCACTCCGGCATAACTGGGTGCAAGCTGGGAACGCTGGCTGCACCCTGGCATCATTCTGGGTTGACTGCGGGATCACTGGGGACACTCGGTTGGCTACTTGCCGCCATCTGACCAAGATGGCGGCAGCGGCGCAGCCGCCATTTTTCCAAAATGTAGGCCTGGCTGTCCTCCATTTTGTCCAAGGTGGTGGCCAAGCTGGCCTCCATTTTGTCCAATGAGGTAGCCAAGCTGGCCTCCATTTTGTCCAATGAGGTAGCCAAGCTGGCCTCCATTTTGTCCAAGGCGGTGGCGACGCGGGCCTCATTTTGTACGGCATGGGAGCCGCGTGAGCGGCGAATTTTTTGAAAATGTTGGTCGCGCTCGCCCCCATTTTGTCCGGGACGGACTCCCCGCTGGCCTCCATTTGGTCCAAGCCCGGCTGCCGTCCCTGCAGCCGTGCTGCCCCTGT
Organism: Heptranchias perlo; assembly: GCF_035084215.1. Lineage (NCBI taxonomy): Eukaryota > Metazoa > Chordata > Chondrichthyes > Hexanchiformes > Hexanchidae > Heptranchias > Heptranchias perlo. The sequence continues at coordinate 14,888,678 of NC_090363.1, forward strand.
GCAAATACACTTCCAAATATACAAATACATCATAAATATACAGGTAATATATATATATTATAAACACAAGTTGTTGTTGTTGGTGGTGGTGGTCTGATGATAAAGACCGCCACTCTGGCATCACTCCGGCATGACTGGGTGCAACCTGGGAACCCTGGCTGCACCCTGGCATCATTCTGGGTTGACTGCGGGATCACTGGGGACACTCGGTTGGCTACTTGCCGCCATCTGACCAAGATGGCGGCAGCGGCGCAGCCGCCATTTTCCCAAAATGTTGGCCTGGCTGTCCTCCATTTCGTCCAATGAGGTAGCCAAGCTGGCCTCCATTTTGTCCAAGGCGGTGGCGACGCGGGCCTCATTTTGTACGGCATGGGAGCCGCGTGAGCGGCGAATTTTTTGAAAATGTTGGTCGCGCTCGCCCCCATTTTGTCCGGGACGGACTCCCCGCTGGCCTCCATTTGGTCCAAGCCCGGCTGCCGTCCCTGCAGCCGTGCTGCCCCTGTGCAAATACACTTCCAAATATACAAATACATCATAAATATACAGGTAATATATATATATTATAAACACAAGTTGTTGTTGTTGGTGGTGGTGGTCTGATGATAAAGACCGCCACTCTGGCATCACTCCGGCATAACTGGGTGCAAGCTGGGAACGCTGGCTGCACCCTGGCATCATTCTGGGTTGACTGCGGGATCACTGGGGACACTCGGTTGGCTACTTGCCGCCATCTGACCAAGATGGCGGCAGCGGCGCAGCCGCCATTTTTCCAAAATGTAGGCCTGGCTGTCCTCCATTTTGTCCAAGGTGGTGGCCAAGCTGGCCTCCATTTTGTCCAATGAGGTAGCCAAGCTGGCCTCCATTTTGTCCAATGAGGTAGCCAAGCTGGCCTCCATTTTGTCCAAGGCGGTGGCGACGCGGGCCTCATTTTGTACGGCATGGGAGCCGCGTGAGCGGCGAATTTTTTGAAAATGTTGGTCGCGCTCGCCCCCATTTTGTCCGGGACGGACTCCCCGCTGGCCTCCATTTGGTCCAAGCCCGGCTGCCGTCCCTGCAGCCGTGCTGCCCCTGTGCAAATACACTTCCAAATATACAAATACATCATAAATATACAGGTAATATATATATATTATAAACACAAGTTGTTGTTGTTGGTGGTGGTGGTGGTCTGATGATAAAGACCGCCACTCTGGCATCACTCCGGCATGACTGGGTGCAACCTGGGAACCCTGGCTGCACCCTGGCATCATTCTGGGTTGACTGCGGGATCACTGGGGACACTCGGTTGGCTACTTGCCGCCATCTGACCAAGATGGCGGCAGCGGCGCAGCCGCCATTTTCCCAAAATGTTGGCCTGGCTGTCCTCCATTTCGTCCAATGAGGTAGCCAAGCTGGCCTCCATTTTGTCCAAGGCGGTGGCGACGCGGGCCTCATTTTGTACGGCATGGGAGCCGCGTGAGCGGCGAATTTTTTGAAAATGTTGGTCGCGCTCGCCCCCATTTTGTCCGGGACGGACTCCCCGCTGGCCTCCATTTGGTCCAAGCCCGGCTGCCGTCCCTGCAGCCGTGCTGCCCCTGTGCAAATACACTTCCAAATATACAAATACATCATAAATATACAGGTAATATATATATATTATAAACACAAGTTGTTGTTGTTGGTGGTGGTGGTCTGATGATAAAGACCGCCACTCTGGCATCACTCCGGCATAACTGGGTGCAAGCTGGGAACGCTGGCTGCACCCTGGCATCATTCTGGGTTGACTGCGGGATCACTGGGGACACTCGGTTGGCTACTTGCCGCCATCTGACCAAGATGGCGGCAGCGGCGCAGCCGCCATTTTTCCAAAATGTAGGCCTGGCTGTCCTCCATTTTGTCCAAGGTGGTGGCCAAGCTGGCCTCCATTTTGTCCAATGAGGTAGCCAAGCTGGCCTCCATTTTGTCCAATGAGGTAGCCAAGCTGGCCTCCATTTTGTCCAAGGCGGTGGCGACGCGGGCCTCATTTTGTACGGCATGGGAGCCGCGTGAGCGGCGAATTTTTTGAAAATGTTGGTCGCGCTCGCCCCCATTTTGTCCGGGACGGACTCCCCGCTGGCCTCCATTTGGTCCAAGCCCGGCTGCCGTCCCTGCAGCCGTGCTGCCCCTGTGCAAATACACTTCCAAATATACAAATACATCATAAATATACAGGTAATATATATATATTATAAACACAAGTTGTTGTTGTTGGTGGTGGTGGTCTGATGATAAAGACCGCCACTCTGGCATCACTCCGGCATGACTGGGTGCAACCTGGGAACCCTGGCTGCACCCTGGCATCATTCTGGGTTGACTGCGGGATCACTGGGGACACTCGGTTGGCTACTTGCCGCCATCTGACCAAGATGGCGGCAGCGGCGCAGCCGCCATTTTCCCAAAATGTTGGCCTGGCTGTCCTCCATTTCGTCCAATGAGGTAGCCAAGCTGGCCTCCATTTTGTCCAAGGCGGTGGCGACGCGGGCCTCATTTTGTACGGCATGGGAGCCGCGTGAGCGGCGAATTTTTTGAAAATGTTGGTCGCGCTCGCCCCCATTTTGTCCGGGACGGACTCCCCGCTGGCCTCCATTTGGTCCAAGCCCGGCTGCCGTCCCTGCAGCCGTGCTGCCCCTGTGCAAATACACTTCCAAATATACAAATACATCATAAATATACAGGTAATATATATATATTATAAACACAAGTTGTTGTTGTTGGTGGTGGTGGTCTGATGATAAAGACCGCCACTCTGGCATCACTCCGGCATAACTGGGTGCAAGCTGGGAACGCTGGCTGCACCCTGGCATCATTCTGGGTTGACTGCGGGATCACTGGGGACACTCGGTTGGCTACTTGCCGCCATCTGACCAAGATGGCGGCAGCGGCGCAGCCGCCATTTTTCCAAAATGTAGGCCTGGCTGTCCTCCATTTTGTCCAAGGTGGTGGCCAAGCTGGCCTCCATTTTGTCCAATGAGGTAGCCAAGCTGGCCTCCATTTTGTCCAATGAGGTAGCCAAGCTGGCCTCCATTTTGTCCAAGGCGGTGGCGACGCGGGCCTCATTTTGTACGGCATGGGAGCCGCGTGAGCGGCGAATTTTTTGAAAATGTTGGTCGCGCTCGCCCCCATTTTGTCCGGGACGGACTCCCCGCTGGCCTCCATTTGGTCCAAGCCCGGCTGCCGTCCCTGCAGCCGTGCTGCCCCTGTGCAAATACACTTCCAAATATACAAATACATCATAAATATACAGGTAATATATATATATTATAAACACAAGTTGTTGTTGTTGGTGGTGGTGGTGGTCTGATGATAAAGACCGCCACTCTGGCATCACTCCGGCATGACTGGGTGCAACCTGGGAACCCTGGCTGCACCCTGGCATCATTCTGGGTTGACTGCGGGATCACTGGGGACACTCGGTTGGCTACTTGCCGCCATCTGACCAAGATGGCGGCAGCGGCGCAGCCGCCATTTTCCCAAAATGTTGGCCTGGCTGTCCTCCATTTCGTCCAATGAGGTAGCCAAGCTGGCCTCCATTTTGTCCAAGGCGGTGGCGACGCGGGCCTCATTTTGTACGGCATGGGAGCCGCGTGAGCGGCGAATTTTTTGAAAATGTTGGTCGCGCTCGCCCCCATTTTGTCCGGGACGGACTCCCCGCTGGCCTCCATTTGGTCCAAGCCCGGCTGCCGTCCCTGCAGCCGTGCTGCCCCTGTGCAAATACACTTCCAAATATACAAATACATCATAAATATACAGGTAATATATATATATTATAAACACAAGTTGTTGTTGTTGGTGGTGGTGGTCTGATGATAAAGACCGCCACTCTGGCATCACTCCGGCATAACTGGGTGCAAGCTGGGAACGCTGGCTGCACCCTGGCATCATTCTGGGTTGACTGCGGGATCACTGGGGACACTCGGTTGGCTACTTGCCGCCATCTGACCAAGATGGCGGCAGCGGCGCAGCCGCCATTTTTCCAAAATGTAGGCCTGGCTGTCCTCCATTTTGTCCAAGGTGGTGGCCAAGCTGGCCTCCATTTTGTCCAATGAGGTAGCCAAGCTGGCCTCCATTTTGTCCAATGAGGTAGCCAAGCTGGCCTCCATTTTGTCCAAGGCGGTGGCGACGCGGGCCTCATTTTGTACGGCATGGGAGCCGCGTGAGCGGCGAATTTTTTGAAAATGTTGGTCGCGCTCGCCCCCATTTTGTCCGGGACGGACTCCCCGCTGGCCTCCATTTGGTCCAAGCCCGGCTGCCGTCCCTGCAGCCGTGCTGCCCCTGTGCAAATACACTTCCAAATATACAAATACATCATAAATATACAGGTAATATATATATATTATAAACACAAGTTGTTGTTGTTGGTGGTGGTGGTCTGATGATAAAGACCGCCACTCTGGCATCACTCCGGCATGACTGGGTGCAACCTGGGAACCCTGGCTGCACCCTGGCATCATTCTGGGTTGACTGCGGGATCACTGGGGACACTCGGTTGGCTACTTGCCGCCATCTGACCAAGATGGCGGCAGCGGCGCAGCCGCCATTTTCCCAAAATGTTGGCCTGGCTGTCCTCCATTTCGTCCAATGAGGTAGCCAAGCTGGCCTCCATTTTGTCCAAGGCGGTGGCGACGCGGGCCTCATTTTGTACGGCATGGGAGCCGCGTGAGCGGCGAATTTTTTGAAAATGTTGGTCGCGCTCGCCCCCATTTTGTCCGGGACGGACTCCCCGCTGGCCTCCATTTGGTCCAAGCCCGGCTGCCGTCCCTGCAGCCGTGCTGCCCCTGTGCAAATACACTTCCAAATATACAAATACATCATAAATATACAGGTAATATATATATATTATAAACACAAGTTGTTGTTGTTGGTGGTGGTGGTCTGATGATAAAGACCGCCACTCTGGCATCACTCCGGCATAACTGGGTGCAAGCTGGGAACGCTGGCTGCACCCTGGCATCATTCTGGGTTGACTGCGGGATCACTGGGGACACTCGGTTGGCTACTTGCCGCCATCTGACCAAGATGGCGGCAGCGGCGCAGCCGCCATTTTTCCAAAATGTAGGCCTGGCTGTCCTCCATTTTGTCCAAGGTGGTGGCCAAGCTGGCCTCCATTTTGTCCAATGAGGTAGCCAAGCTGGCCTCCATTTTGTCCAATGAGGTAGCCAAGCTGGCCTCCATTTTGTCCAAGGCGGTGGCGACGCGGGCCTCATTTTGTACGGCATGGGAGCCGCGTGAGCGGCGAATTTTTTGAAAATGTTGGTCGCGCTCGCCCCCATTTTGTCCGGGACGGACTCCCCGCTGGCCTCCATTTGGTCCAAGCCCGGCTGCCGTCCCTGCAGCCGTGCTGCCCCTGTGCAAATACACTTCCAAATATACAAATACATCATAAATATACAGGTAATATATATATATTATAAACACAAGTTGTTGTTGTTGGTGGTGGTGGTCTGATGATAAAGACCGCCACTCTGGCATCACTCCGGCATGACTGGGTGCAACCTGGGAACCCTGGCTGCACCCTGGCATCATTCTGGGTTGACTGCGGGATCACTGGGGACACTCGGTTGGCTACTTGCCGCCATCTGACCAAGATGGCGGCAGCGGCGCAGCCGCCATTTTCCCAAAATGTTGGCCTGGCTGTCCTCCATTTCGTCCAATGAGGTAGCCAAGCTGGCCTCCATTTTGTCCAAGGCGGTGGCGACGCGGGCCTCATTTTGTACGGCATGGGAGCCGCGTGAGCGGCGAATTTTTTGAAAATGTTGGTCGCGCTCGCCCCCATTTTGTCCGGGACGGACTCCCCGCTGGCCTCCATTTGGTCCAAGCCCGGCTGCCGTCCCTGCAGCCGTGCTGCCCCTGTGCAAATACACTTCCAAATATACAAATACATCATAAATATACAGGTAATATATATATATTATAAACACAAGTTGTTGTTGTTGGTGGTGGTGGTCTGATGATAAAGACCGCCACTCTGGCATCACTCCGGCATAACTGGGTGCAAGCTGGGAACGCTGGCTGCACCCTGGCATCATTCTGGGTTGACTGCGGGATCACTGGGGACACTCGGTTGGCTACTTGCCGCCATCTGACCAAGATGGCGGCAGCGGCGCAGCCGCCATTTTTCCAAAATGTAGGCCTGGCTGTCCTCCATTTTGTCCAAGGTGGTGGCCAAGCTGGCCTCCATTTTGTCCAATGAGGTAGCCAAGCTGGCCTCCATTTTGTCCAATGAGGTAGCCAAGCTGGCCTCCATTTTGTCCAAGGCGGTGGCGACGCGGGCCTCATTTTGTACGGCATGGGAGCCGCGTGAGCGGCGAATTTTTTGAAAATGTTGGTCGCGCTCGCCCCCATTTTGTCCGGGACGGACTCCCCGCTGGCCTCCATTTGGTCCAAGCCCGGCTGCCGTCCCTGCAGCCGTGCTGCCCCTGTGCAAATACACTTCCAAATATACAAATACATCATAAATATACAGGTAATATATATATATTATAAACACAAGTTGTTGTTGTTGGTGGTGGTGGTCTGATGATAAAGACCGCCACTCTGGCATCACTCCGGCATGACTGGGTGCAACCTGGGAACCCTGGCTGCACCCTGGCATCATTCTGGGTTGACTGCGGGATCACTGGGGACACTCGGTTGGCTACTTGCCGCCATCTGACCAAGATGGCGGCAGCGGCGCAGCCGCCATTTTCCCAAAATGTTGGCCTGGCTGTCCTCCATTTCGTCCAATGAGGTAGCCAAGCTGGCCTCCATTTTGTCCAAGGCGGTGGCGACGCGGGCCTCATTTTGTACGGCATGGGAGCCGCGTGAGCGGCGAATTTTTTGAAAATGTTGGTCGCGCTCGCCCCCATTTTGTCCGGGACGGACTCCCCGCTGGCCTCCATTTGGTCCAAGCCCGGCTGCCGTCCCTGCAGCCGTGCTGCCCCTGTGCAAATACACTTCCAAATATACAAATACATCATAAATATACAGGTAATATATATATATTATAAACACAAGTTGTTGTTGTTGGTGGTGGTGGTCTGATGATAAAGACCGCCACTCTGGCATCACTCCGGCATAACTGGGTGCAAGCTGGGAACGCTGGCTGCACCCTGGCATCATTCTGGGTTGACTGCGGGATCACTGGGGACACTCGGTTGGCTACTTGCCGCCATCTGACCAAGATGGCGGCAGCGGCGCAGCCGCCATTTTTCCAAAATGTAGGCCTGGCTGTCCTCCATTTTGTCCAAGGTGGTGGCCAAGCTGGCCTCCATTTTGTCCAATGAGGTAGCCAAGCTGGCCTCCATTTTGTCCAATGAGGTAGCCAAGCTGGCCTCCATTTTGTCCAAGGCGGTGGCGACGCGGGCCTCATTTTGTACGGCATGGGAGCCGCGTGAGCGGCGAATTTTTTGAAAATGTTGGTCGCGCTCGCCCCCATTTTGTCCGGGACGGACTCCCCGCTGGCCTCCATTTGGTCCAAGCCCGGCTGCCGTCCCTGCAGCCGTGCTGCCCCTGTGCAAATACACTTCCAAATATACAAATACATCATAAATATACAGGTAATATATATATATTATAAACACAAGTTGTTGTTGTTGGTGGTGGTGGTCTGATGATAAAGACCGCCACTCTGGCATCACTCCGGCATGACTGGGTGCAACCTGGGAACCCTGGCTGCACCCTGGCATCATTCTGGGTTGACTGCGGGATCACTGGGGACACTCGGTTGGCTACTTGCCGCCATCTGACCAAGATGGCGGCAGCGGCGCAGCCGCCATTTTCCCAAAATGTTGGCCTGGCTGTCCTCCATTTCGTCCAATGAGGTAGCCAAGCTGGCCTCCATTTTGTCCAAGGCGGTGGCGACGCGGGCCTCATTTTGTACGGCATGGGAGCCGCGTGAGCGGCGAATTTTTTGAAAATGTTGGTCGCGCTCGCCCCCATTTTGTCCGGGACGGACTCCCCGCTGGCCTCCATTTGGTCCAAGCCCGGCTGCCGTCCCTGCAGCCGTGCTGCCCCTGTGCAAATACACTTCCAAATATACAAATACATCATAAATATACAGGTAATATATATATATTATAAACACAAGTTGTTGTTGTTGGTGGTGGTGGTCTGATGATAAAGACCGCCACTCTGGCATCACTCCGGCATAACTGGGTGCAAGCTGGGAACGCTGGCTGCACCCTGGCATCATTCTGGGTTGACTGCGGGATCACTGGGGACACTCGGTTGGCTACTTGCCGCCATCTGACCAAGATGGCGGCAGCGGCGCAGCCGCCATTTTTCCAAAATGTAGGCCTGGCTGTCCTCCATTTTGTCCAAGGTGGTGGCCAAGCTGGCCTCCATTTTGTCCAATGAGGTAGCCAAGCTGGCCTCCATTTTGTCCAATGAGGTAGCCAAGCTGGCCTCCATTTTGTCCAAGGCGGTGGCGACGCGGGCCTCATTTTGTACGGCATGGGAGCCGCGTGAGCGGCGAATTTTTTGAAAATGTTGGTCGCGCTCGCCCCCATTTTGTCCGGGACGGACTCCCCGCTGGCCTCCATTTGGTCCAAGCCCGGCTGCCGTCCCTGCAGCCGTGCTGCCCCTGTGCAAATACACTTCCAAATATACAAATACATCATAAATATACAGGTAATATATATATATTATAAACACAAGTTGTTGTTGTTGGTGGTGGTGGTGGTCTGATGATAAAGACCGCCACTCTGGCATCACTCCGGCATGACTGGGTGCAACCTGGGAACCCTGGCTGCACCCTGGCATCATTCTGGGTTGACTGCGGGATCACTGGGGACACTCGGTTGGCTACTTGCCGCCATCTGACCAAGATGGCGGCAGCGGCGCAGCCGCCATTTTCCCAAAATGTTGGCCTGGCTGTCCTCCATTTCGTCCAATGAGGTAGCCAAGCTGGCCTCCATTTTGTCCAAGGCGGTGGCGACGCGGGCCTCATTTTGTACGGCATGGGAGCCGCGTGAGCGGCGAATTTTTTGAAAATGTTGGTCGCGCTCGCCCCCATTTTGTCCGGGACGGACTCCCCGCTGGCCTCCATTTGGTCCAAGCCCGGCTGCCGTCCCTGCAGCCGTGCTGCCCCTGTGCAAATACACTTCCAAATATACAAATACATCATAAATATACAGGTAATATATATATATTATAAACACAAGTTGTTGTTGTTGGTGGTGGTGGTCTGATGATAAAGACCGCCACTCTGGCATCACTCCGGCATAACTGGGTGCAAGCTGGGAACGCTGGCTGCACCCTGGCATCATTCTGGGTTGACTGCGGGATCACTGGGGACACTCGGTTGGCTACTTGCCGCCATCTGACCAAGATGGCGGCAGCGGCGCAGCCGCCATTTTTCCAAAATGTAGGCCTGGCTGTCCTCCATTTTGTCCAAGGTGGTGGCCAAGCTGGCCTCCATTTTGTCCAATGAGGTAGCCAAGCTGGCCTCCATTTTGTCCAATGAGGTAGCCAAGCTGGCCTCCATTTTGTCCAAGGCGGTGGCGACGCGGGCCTCATTTTGTACGGCATGGGAGCCGCGTGAGCGGCGAATTTTTTGAAAATGTTGGTCGCGCTCGCCCCCATTTTGTCCGGGACGGACTCCCCGCTGGCCTCCATTTGGTCCAAGCCCGGCTGCCGTCCCTGCAGCCGTGCTGCCCCTGTGCAAATACACTTCCAAATATACAAATACATCATAAATATACAGGTAATATATATATATTATAAACACAAGTTGTTGTTGTTGGTGGTGGTGGTCTGATGATAAAGACCGCCACTCTGGCATCACTCCGGCATGACTGGGTGCAACCTGGGAACCCTGGCTGCACCCTGGCATCATTCTGGGTTGACTGCGGGATCACTGGGGACACTCGGTTGGCTACTTGCCGCCATCTGACCAAGATGGCGGCAGCGGCGCAGCCGCCATTTTCCCAAAATGTTGGCCTGGCTGTCCTCCATTTCGTCCAATGAGGTAGCCAAGCTGGCCTCCATTTTGTCCAAGGCGGTGGCGACGCGGGCCTCATTTTGTACGGCATGGGAGCCGCGTGAGCGGCGAATTTTTTGAAAATGTTGGTCGCGCTCGCCCCCATTTTGTCCGGGACGGACTCCCCGCTGGCCTCCATTTGGTCCAAGCCCGGCTGCCGTCCCTGCAGCCGTGCTGCCCCTGTGCAAATACACTTCCAAATATACAAATACATCATAAATATACAGGTAATATATATATATTATAAACACAAGTTGTTGTTGTTGGTGGTGGTGGTCTGATGATAAAGACCGCCACTCTGGCATCACTCCGGCATAACTGGGTGCAAGCTGGGAACGCTGGCTGCACCCTGGCATCATTCTGGGTTGACTGCGGGATCACTGGGGACACTCGGTTGGCTACTTGCCGCCATCTGACCAAGATGGCGGCAGCGGCGCAGCCGCCATTTTTCCAAAATGTAGGCCTGGCTGTCCTCCATTTTGTCCAAGGTGGTGGCCAAGCTGGCCTCCATTTTGTCCAATGAGGTAGCCAAGCTGGCCTCCATTTTGTCCAATGAGGTAGCCAAGCTGGCCTCCATTTTGTCCAAGGCGGTGGCGACGCGGGCCTCATTTTGTACGGCATGGGAGCCGCGTGAGCGGCGAATTTTTTGAAAATGTTGGTCGCGCTCGCCCCCATTTTGTCCGGGACGGACTCCCCGCTGGCCTCCATTTGGTCCAAGCCCGGCTGCCGTCCCTGCAGCCGTGCTGCCCCTGTGCAAATACACTTCCAAATATACAAATACATCATAAATATACAGGTAATATATATATATTATAAACACAAGTTGTTGTTGTTGGTGGTGGTGGTCTGATGATAAAGACCGCCACTCTGGCATCACTCCGGCATGACTGGGTGCAACCTGGGAACCCTGGCTGCACCCTGGCATCATTCTGGGTTGACTGCGGGATCACTGGGGACACTCGGTTGGCTACTTGCCGCCATCTGACCAAGATGGCGGCAGCGGCGCAGCCGCCATTTTCCCAAAATGTTGGCCTGGCTGTCCTCCATTTCGTCCAATGAGGTAGCCAAGCTGGCCTCCATTTTGTCCAAGGCGGTGGCGACGCGGGCCTCATTTTGTACGGCATGGGAGCCGCGTGAGCGGCGAATTTTTTGAAAATGTTGGTCGCGCTCGCCCCCATTTTGTCCGGGACGGACTCCCCGCTGGCCTCCATTTGGTCCAAGCCCGGCTGCCGTCCCTGCAGCCGTGCTGCCCCTGTGCAAATACACTTCCAAATATACAAATACATCATAAATATACAGGTAATATATATATATTATAAACACAAGTTGTTGTTGTTGGTGGTGGTGGTCTGATGATAAAGACCGCCACTCTGGCATCACTCCGGCATAACTGGGTGCAAGCTGGGAACGCTGGCTGCACCCTGGCATCATTCTGGGTTGACTGCGGGATCACTGGGGACACTCGGTTGGCTACTTGCCGCCATCTGACCAAGATGGCGGCAGCGGCGCAGCCGCCATTTTTCCAAAATGTAGGCCTGGCTGTCCTCCATTTTGTCCAAGGTGGTGGCCAAGCTGGCCTCCATTTTGTCCAATGAGGTAGCCAAGCTGGCCTCCATTTTGTCCAATGAGGTAGCCAAGCTGGCCTCCATTTTGTCCAAGGCGGTGGCGACGCGGGCCTCATTTTGTACGGCATGGGAGCCGCGTGAGCGGCGAATTTTTTGAAAATGTTGGTCGCGCTCGCCCCCATTTTGTCCGGGACGGACTCCCCGCTGGCCTCCATTTGGTCCAAGCCCGGCTGCCGTCCCTGCAGCCGTGCTGCCCCTGTGCAAATACACTTCCAAATATACAAATACATCATAAATATACAGGTAATATATATATATTATAAACACAAGTTGTTGTTGTTGGTGGTGGTGGTCTGATGATAAAGACCGCCACTCTGGCATCACTCCGGCATGACTGGGTGCAACCTGGGAACCCTGGCTGCACCCTGGCATCATTCTGGGTTGACTGCGGGATCACTGGGGACACTCGGTTGGCTACTTGCCGCCATCTGACCAAGATGGCGGCAGCGGCGCAGCCGCCATTTTCCCAAAATGTTGGCCTGGCTGTCCTCCATTTCGTCCAATGAGGTAGCCAAGCTGGCCTCCATTTTGTCCAAGGCGGTGGCGACGCGGGCCTCATTTTGTACGGCATGGGAGCCGCGTGAGCGGCGAATTTTTTGAAAATGTTGGTCGCGCTCGCCCCCATTTTGTCCGGGACGGACTCCCCGCTGGCCTCCATTTGGTCCAAGCCCGGCTGCCGTCCCTGCAGCCGTGCTGCCCCTGTGCAAATACACTTCCAAATATACAAATACATCATAAATATACAGGTAATATATATATATTATAAACACAAGTTGTTGTTGTTGGTGGTGGTGGTCTGATGATAAAGACCGCCACTCTGGCATCACTCCGGCATAACTGGGTGCAAGCTGGGAACGCTGGCTGCACCCTGGCATCATTCTGGGTTGACTGCGGGATCACTGGGGACACTCGGTTGGCTACTTGCCGCCATCTGACCAAGATGGCGGCAGCGGCGCAGCCGCCATTTTTCCAAAATGTAGGCCTGGCTGTCCTCCATTTTGTCCAAGGTGGTGGCCAAGCTGGCCTCCATTTTGTCCAATGAGGTAGCCAAGCTGGCCTCCATTTTGTCCAATGAGGTAGCCAAGCTGGCCTCCATTTTGTCCAAGGCGGTGGCGACGCGGGCCTCATTTTGTACGGCATGGGAGCCGCGTGAGCGGCGAATTTTTTGAAAATGTTGGTCGCGCTCGCCCCCATTTTGTCCGGGACGGACTCCCCGCTGGCCTCCATTTGGTCCAAGCCCGGCTGCCGTCCCTGCAGCCGTGCTGCCCCTGTGCAAATACACTTCCAAATATACAAATACATCATAAATATACAGGTAATATATATATATTATAAACACAAGTTGTTGTTGTTGGTGGTGGTGGTCTGATGATAAAGACCGCCACTCTGGCATCACTCCGGCATGACTGGGTGCAACCTGGGAACCCTGGCTGCACCCTGGCATCATTCTGGGTTGACTGCGGGATCACTGGGGACACTCGGTTGGCTACTTGCCGCCATCTGACCAAGATGGCGGCAGCGGCGCAGCCGCCATTTTCCCAAAATGTTGGCCTGGCTGTCCTCCATTTCGTCCAATGAGGTAGCCAAGCTGGCCTCCATTTTGTCCAAGGCGGTGGCGACGCGGGCCTCATTTTGTACGGCATGGGAGCCGCGTGAGCGGCGAATTTTTTGAAAATGTTGGTCGCGCTCGCCCCCATTTTGTCCGGGACGGACTCCCCGCTGGCCTCCATTTGGTCCAAGCCCGGCTGCCGTCCCTGCAGCCGTGCTGCCCCTGTGCAAATACACTTCCAAATATACAAATACATCATAAATATACAGGTAATATATATATATTATAAACACAAGTTGTTGTTGTTGGTGGTGGTGGTCTGATGATAAAGACCGCCACTCTGGCATCACTCCGGCATGACTGGGTGCAACCTGGGAACCCTGGCTGCACCCTGGCATCATTCTGGGTTGACTGCGGGATCACTGGGGACACTCGGTTGGCTACTTGCCGCCATCTGACCAAGATGGCGGCAGCGGCGCAGCCGCCATTTTCCCAAAATGTTGGCCTGGCTGTCCTCCATTTCGTCCAATGAGGTAGCCAAGCTGGCCTCCATTTTGTCCAAGGCGGTGGCGACGCGGGCCTCATTTTGTACGGCATGGGAGCCGCGTGAGCGGCGAATTTTTTGAAAATGTTGGTCGCGCTCGCCCCCATTTTGTCCGGGACGGACTCCCCGCTGGCCTCCATTTGGTCCAAGCCCGGCTGCCGTCCCTGCAGCCGTGCTGCCCCTGTGCAAATACACTTCCAAATATACAAATACATCATAAATATACAGGTAATATATATATATTATAAACACAAGTTGTTGTTGTTGGTGGTGGTGGTCTGATGATAAAGACCGCCACTCTGGCATCACTCCGGCATGACTGGGTGCAACCTGGGAACCCTGGCTGCACCCTGGCATCATTCTGGGTTGACTGCGGGATCACTGGGGACACTCGGTTGGCTACTTGCCGCCATCTGACCAAGATGGCGGCAGCGGCGCAGCCGCCATTTTCCCAAAATGTTGGCCTGGCTGTCCTCCATTTCGTCCAATGAGGTAGCCAAGCTGGCCTCCATTTTGTCCAAGGCGGTGGCGACGCGGGCCTCATTTTGTACGGCATGGGAGCCGCGTGAGCGGCGAATTTTTTGAAAATGTTGGTCGCGCTCGCCCCCATTTTGTCCGGGACGGACTCCCCGCTGGCCTCCATTTGGTCCAAGCCCGGCTGCCGTCCCTGCAGCCGTGCTGCCCCTGTGCAAATACACTTCCAAATATACAAATACATCATAAATATACAGGTAATATATATATATTATAAACACAAGTTGTTGTTGTTGGTGGTGGTGGTCTGATGATAAAGACCGCCACTCTGGCATCACTCCGGCATGACTGGGTGCAAGCTGGGAACGCTGGCTGCACCCTGGCATCATTCTGGGTTGACTGCGGGATCACTGGGGACACTCGGTTGGCTACTTGCCGCCATCTGACCAAGATGGCGGCAGCGGCGCAGCCGCCATTTTCCCAAAATGTTGGCCTGGCTGTCCTCCATTTCGTCCAATGAGGTAGCCAAGCTGGCCTCCATTTTGTCCAAGGCGGTGGCGACGCGGGCCTCATTTTGTACGGCATGGGAGCCGCGTGAGCGGCGAATTTTTTGAAAATGTTGGTCGCGCTCGCCCCCATTTTGTCCGGGACGGACTCCCCGCTGGCCTCCATTTGGTCCAAGCCCGGCTGCCGTCCCTGCAGCCGTGCTGCCCCTGTGCAAATACACTTCCAAATATACAAATACATCATAAATATACAGGTAATATATATATATTATAAACACAAGTTGTTGTTGTTGGTGGTGGTGGTCTGATGATAAAGACCGCCACTCTGGCATCACTCCGGCATAACTGGGTGCAAGCTGGGAACGCTGGCTGCACCCTGGCATCATTCTGGGTTGACTGCGGGATCACTGGGGACACTCGGTTGGCTACTTGCCGCCATCTGACCAAGATGGCGGCAGCGGCGCAGCCGCCATTTTTCCAAAATGTAGGCCTGGCTGTCCTCCATTTTGTCCAAGGTGGTGGCCAAGCTGGCCTCCATTTTGTCCAATGAGGTAGCCAAGCTGGCCTCCATTTTGTCCAATGAGGTAGCCAAGCTGGCCTCCATTTTGTCCAAGGCGGTGGCGACGCGGGCCTCATTTTGTACGGCATGGGAGCCGCGTGAGCGGCGAATTTTTTGAAAATGTTGGTCGCGCTCGCCCCCATTTTGTCCGGGACGGACTCCCCGCTGGCCTCCATTTGGTCCAAGCCCGGCTGCCGTCCCTGCAGCCGTGCTGCCCCTGTGCAAATACACTTCCAAATATACAAATACATCATAAATATACAGGTAATATATATATATTATAAACACAAGTTGTTGTTGTTGGTGGTGGTGGTCTGATGATAAAGACCGCCACTCTGGCATCACTCCGGCATAACTGGGTGCAAGCTGGGAACGCTGGCTGCACCCTGGCATCATTCTGGGTTGACTGCGGGATCACTGGGGACACTCGGTTGGCTACTTGCCGCCATCTGACCAAGATGGCGGCAGCGGCGCAGCCGCCATTTTTCCAAAATGTAGGCCTGGCTGTCCTCCATTTTGTCCAAGGTGGTGGCCAAGCTGGCCTCCATTTTGTCCAATGAGGTAGCCAAGCTGGCCTCCATTTTGTCCAATGAGGTAGCCAAGCTGGCCTCCATTTTGTCCAAGGCGGTGGCGACGCGGGCCTCATTTTGTACGGCATGGGAGCCGCGTGAGCGGCGAATTTTTTGAAAATGTTGGTCGCGCTCGCCCCCATTTTGTCCGGGACGGACTCCCCGCTGGCCTCCATTTGGTCCAAGCCCGGCTGCCGTCCCTGCAGCCGTGCTGCCCCTGTGCAAATACACTTCCAAATATACAAATACATCATAAATATACAGGTAATATATATATATTATAAACACAAGTTGTTGTTGTTGGTGGTGGTGGTGGTCTGATGATAAAGACCGCCACTCTGGCATCACTCCGGCATGACTGGGTGCAACCTGGGAACCCTGGCTGCACCCTGGCATCATTCTGGGTTGACTGCGGGATCACTGGGGACACTCGGTTGGCTACTTGCCGCCATCTGACCAAGATGGCGGCAGCGGCGCAGCCGCCATTTTCCCAAAATGTTGGCCTGGCTGTCCTCCATTTCGTCCAATGAGGTAGCCAAGCTGGCCTCCATTTTGTCCAAGGCGGTGGCGACGCGGGCCTCATTTTGTACGGCATGGGAGCCGCGTGAGCGGCGAATTTTTTGAAAATGTTGGTCGCGCTCGCCCCCATTTTGTCCGGGACGGACTCCCCGCTGGCCTCCATTTGGTCCAAGCCCGGCTGCCGTCCCTGCAGCCGTGCTGCCCCTGTGCAAATACACTTCCAAATATACAAATACATCATAAATATACAGGTAATATATATATATTATAAACACAAGTTGTTGTTGTTGGTGGTGGTGGTCTGATGATAAAGACCGCCACTCTGGCATCACTCCGGCATAACTGGGTGCAAGCTGGGAACGCTGGCTGCACCCTGGCATCATTCTGGGTTGACTGCGGGATCACTGGGGACACTCGGTTGGCTACTTGCCGCCATCTGACCAAGATGGCGGCAGCGGCGCAGCCGCCATTTTTCCAAAATGTAGGCCTGGCTGTCCTCCATTTTGTCCAAGGTGGTGGCCAAGCTGGCCTCCATTTTGTCCAATGAGGTAGCCAAGCTGGCCTCCATTTTGTCCAATGAGGTAGCCAAGCTGGCCTCCATTTTGTCCAAGGCGGTGGCGACGCGGGCCTCATTTTGTACGGCATGGGAGCCGCGTGAGCGGCGAATTTTTTGAAAATGTTGGTCGCGCTCGCCCCCATTTTGTCCGGGACGGACTCCCCGCTGGCCTCCATTTGGTCCAAGCCCGGCTGCCGTCCCTGCAGCCGTGCTGCCCCTGTGCAAATACACTTCCAAATATACAAATACATCATAAATATACAGGTAATATATATATATTATAAACACAAGTTGTTGTTGTTGGTGGTGGTGGTGGTCTGATGATAAAGACCGCCACTCTGGCATCACTCCGGCATGACTGGGTGCAACCTGGGAACCCTGGCTGCACCCTGGCATCATTCTGGGTTGACTGCGGGATCACTGGGGACACTCGGTTGGCTACTTGCCGCCATCTGACCAAGATGGCGGCAGCGGCGCAGCCGCCATTTTCCCAAAATGTTGGCCTGGCTGTCCTCCATTTCGTCCAATGAGGTAGCCAAGCTGGCCTCCATTTTGTCCAAGGCGGTGGCGACGCGGGCCTCATTTTGTACGGCATGGGAGCCGCGTGAGCGGCGAATTTTTTGAAAATGTTGGTCGCGCTCGCCCCCATTTTGTCCGGGACGGACTCCCCGCTGGCCTCCATTTGGTCCAAGCCCGGCTGCCGTCCCTGCAGCCGTGCTGCCCCTGTGCAAATACACTTCCAAATATACAAATACATCATAAATATACAGGTAATATATATATATTATAAACACAAGTTGTTGTTGTTGGTGGTGGTGGTCTGATGATAAAGACCGCCACTCTGGCATCACTCCGGCATAACTGGGTGCAAGCTGGGAACGCTGGCTGCACCCTGGCATCATTCTGGGTTGACTGCGGGATCACTGGGGACACTCGGTTGGCTACTTGCCGCCATCTGACCAAGATGGCGGCAGCGGCGCAGCCGCCATTTTTCCAAAATGTAGGCCTGGCTGTCCTCCATTTTGTCCAAGGTGGTGGCCAAGCTGGCCTCCATTTTGTCCAATGAGGTAGCCAAGCTGGCCTCCATTTTGTCCAATGAGGTAGCCAAGCTGGCCTCCATTTTGTCCAAGGCGGTGGCGACGCGGGCCTCATTTTGTACGGCATGGGAGCCGCGTGAGCGGCGAATTTTTTGAAAATGTTGGTCGCGCTCGCCCCCATTTTGTCCGGGACGGACTCCCCGCTGGCCTCCATTTGGTCCAAGCCCGGCTGCCGTCCCTGCAGCCGTGCTGCCCCTGTGCAAATACACTTCCAAATATACAAATACATCATAAATATACAGGTAATATATATATATTATAAACACAAGTTGTTGTTGTTGGTGGTGGTGGTCTGATGATAAAGACCGCCACTCTGGCATCACTCCGGCATGACTGGGTGCAACCTGGGAACCCTGGCTGCACCCTGGCATCATTCTGGGTTGACTGCGGGATCACTGGGGACACTCGGTTGGCTACTTGCCGCCATCTGACCAAGATGGCGGCAGCGGCGCAGCCGCCATTTTCCCAAAATGTTGGCCTGGCTGTCCTCCATTTCGTCCAATGAGGTAGCCAAGCTGGCCTCCATTTTGTCCAAGGCGGTGGCGACGCGGGCCTCATTTTGTACGGCATGGGAGCCGCGTGAGCGGCGAATTTTTTGAAAATGTTGGTCGCGCTCGCCCCCATTTTGTCCGGGACGGACTCCCCGCTGGCCTCCATTTGGTCCAAGCCCGGCTGCCGTCCCTGCAGCCGTGCTGCCCCTGTGCAAATACACTTCCAAATATACAAATACATCATAAATATACAGGTAATATATATATATTATAAACACAAGTTGTTGTTGTTGGTGGTGGTGGTCTGATGATAAAGACCGCCACTCTGGCATCACTCCGGCATAACTGGGTGCAAGCTGGGAACGCTGGCTGCACCCTGGCATCATTCTGGGTTGACTGCGGGATCACTGGGGACACTCGGTTGGCTACTTGCCGCCATCTGACCAAGATGGCGGCAGCGGCGCAGCCGCCATTTTTCCAAAATGTAGGCCTGGCTGTCCTCCATTTTGTCCAAGGTGGTGGCCAAGCTGGCCTCCATTTTGTCCAATGAGGTAGCCAAGCTGGCCTCCATTTTGTCCAATGAGGTAGCCAAGCTGGCCTCCATTTTGTCCAAGGCGGTGGCGACGCGGGCCTCATTTTGTACGGCATGGGAGCCGCGTGAGCGGCGAATTTTTTGAAAATGTTGGTCGCGCTCGCCCCCATTTTGTCCGGGACGGACTCCCCGCTGGCCTCCATTTGGTCCAAGCCCGGCTGCCGTCCCTGCAGCCGTGCTGCCCCTGTGCAAATACACTTCCAAATATACAAATACATCATAAATATACAGGTAATATATATATATTATAAACACAAGTTGTTGTTGTTGGTGGTGGTGGTCTGATGATAAAGACCGCCACTCTGGCATCACTCTGGCATGACTGGGTGCAACCTGGGAACCCTGGCTGCACCCTGGCATCATTCTGGGTTGACTGCGGGATCACTGGGGACACTCTGTTGGCTACTTGCCGCCATCTGACCAAGATGGCGGCTGGCGCAGCCGCCATTTTTCCAAAAGGTAGGCCTGGCTGTCCTCCATTTCGTCCAAGGTGGTGGCCAAGTTGGCCTCCATTTTGTCCAATGAGGTAGCCAAGCTGGCATCCATTTTGTCCAAGGTGGTGGCCAAGCTGGCCTCCATTTTGTCCAATGAGGTAGCCAAGCTGGCCTCCATTTTGTCCAAGATGGTGGCGACGCGGGCCTCATTTTGTACGGCATGGGAGCCGCGTGAGCGGCGAATTTTTTGAAAATGTTGGTCGCGCTCGCCCCCATTTTGTCCGGGACGGACTCCCCGCTGGCCTCCATTTGGTCCAAGCCCGGCTGCCGTCCCTGCAGCCGTGCTGCCCCTGTGCAAATACACTTCCAAATACACAAATACATCATAAATATACAGGTAATATATATATATTATAAACACAAGTTGTTGTTGTTGGTGGTGGTGGTCTGATGATAAAGACCGCCACTCTGGCATGACTGGGTGCAACCTGGGAACCCTGGCTGCACCCTGGCATCATTCTGGGTTGACTGCGGGATCACTGGGGACACTCTGTTGGCTACTTGCCGCCATCTGACCAAGATGGCGGCTGGCGCAGCCGCCATTTTTCCAAAAGGTAGGCCTGGCTGTCCTCCATTTCGTCCAAGGTGGTGGCCAAGTTGGCCTCCATTTTGTCCAATGAGGTAGCCAAGCTGGCATCCATTTTGTCCAAGGTGGTGGCCAAGCTGGCCTCCATTTTGTCCAATGAGGTAGCCAAGCTGGCCTCCATTTTGTCCAAGATGGTGGCGACGCGGGCCTCATTTTGTACGGCATGGGAGCCGCGTGAGCGGCGAATTTTTTGAAAATGTTGGTCGCGCTCGCCCCCATTTTGTCCGGGACGGACTCCCCGCTGGCCTCCATTTTGTCCAATGTGGTGGCCAAGTTGGCCTCCATTTTGTCCAATGTGGTAGCCAAGCTGGCCTCCATTTTGTCCAATGAGGTAGCCAAGCTGGCCTCCATTTTGTCCAAGGTGGTGGCGACGCGGGCCTCATTTTGTACGGCATGGGAGCCGCGAGAGCGGCGAATTTTTTGAAAATGTTGGTCGCGCTCGCCCCCATTTTGTCCGGGACGGACTCCCCGCTGGCCTCCATTTGGTCCAAGCCCGGCTGCCGTCCCTGCAGCCGTGCTGCCCCTGTGCAAATACACTTCCAAATACACAAATACATCATAAATATACAGGTAATATATATATATTATAAACACAAGTTGTTGTTGTTGGTGGTGGTGGTCTGATGATAAAGACCGCCACTCTGGCATGACTAGGTGCAACCTGGGAACCCTGGCTGCACCCTGGCATCATTCTGGGTTGACTGCGGGATCACTGGGGACACTCTGTTGGCTACTTGCCGCCATCTGACCAAGATGGCGGCTGGCGCAGCCGCCATTTTTCCAAAATGTAGGCCTGGCTGTCCTCCATTTCGTCCAAGATGGTGGCCAAGCTGGCCTCCATTTTGTCCAATGAGGTAGCCAAGCTGGCCTCCATTTTGTCCAAGGTGGTGGCGACGCGGGCCTCATTTTGTACGGCATGGGAGCCGCGTGAGCGGCGAATTTTTTGAAAATGTTGGTCGCGCTCGCCCCCATTTTGTCCGGGACGGACTCCCCGCTGGCCTCCATTTTGTCCAATGTGGTGGCCAAGTTGGCCTCCATTTTGTCCAATGTGGTAGCCAAGCTGGCCTCCATTTTGTCCAAGGTGGTGGCGACGCGGGCCTCATTTTGTACGGCATGGGAGCCGCGTGAGCGGCGAATTTTTTGAAAATGTTGGTCGCGCTCGCCCCCATTTTGTCCGGGACGGACTCCCCGCTGGCCTCCATTTTGTCCAATGTGGTGGCCAAGTTGGCCTCCATTTTGTCCAATGTGGTAGCCAAGCTGGCCTCCATTTTGTCCAATGAGGTAGCCAAGCTGGCCTCCATTTTGTCCAAGGTGGTGGCGACGCGGGCCTCATTTTGTACGGCATGGGAGCCGCGAGAGCGGCGAATTTTTTGAAAATGTTGGTCGCGCTCGCCCCCATTTTGTCCGGGACGGACTCCCCGCTGGCCTCCATTTGGTCCAAGCCCGGCTGCCGTCCCTGCAGCCGTGCTGCCCCTGTGCAAATACACTTCCAAATACACAAATACATCATAAATATACAGGTAATATATATATATTATAAACACAAGTTGTTGTTGTTGGTGGTGGTGGTCTGATGATAAAGACCGCCACTCTGGCATGACTAGGTGCAAGCTGGGAACCCTGGCTGCACCCTGGCATCATTCTGGGTTGACTGCGGGATCACTGGGGACACTCTGTTGGCTACTTGCCGCCATCTGACCAAGATGGCGGCTGGCGCAGCCGCCATTTTTCCAAAATGTAGGCCTGGCTGTCCTCCATTTCGTCCAAGATGGTGGCCAAGCTGGCCTCCATTTTGTCCAATGAGGTAGCCAAGCTGGCCTCCATTTTGTCCAAGGTGGTGGCGACGCGGGCCTCATTTTGTACGGCATGGGAGCCGCGTGAGCGGCGAATTTTTTGAAAATGTTGGTCGCGCTCGCCCCCATTTTGTCCGGGACGGACTCCCCGCTGGCCTCCATTTGGTCCAAGCCCGGCTGCCGTCCCTGCAGCCGTGCTGCCCCTGTGCAAATACACTTCCAAATATACAAATACATCATAAATATACAGGTAATATATATACATTATAAACACAAGTTGTTGTTGTTGGTGGTGGTGGTCTGATGATAAAGACCGCCACTCTGGCATCACTCCGGCATGACTGGGTGCAAGCTGGGAACCCTGGCTGCACCCTGGCATCATTCTGGGTTGACTGCGGGATCACTGGGGACACTCTGTTGGCTACTTGCCGCCATCTGACCAAGATGGCGGCTGGCGCAGCCGCCATTTTTCCAAAATGTAGGCCTGGCTGTCCTCCATTTCGTCCAAGATGGTGGCCAAGCTGGCCTCCATTTTGTCCAATGAGGTAGCCAAGCTGGCCTCCATTTTGTCCAAGGTGGTGGCGACGCGGGCCTCATTTTGTACGGCATGGGAGCCGCGTGAGCGGCGAATTTTTTGAAAATGTTGGTCGCGCTCGCCCCCATTTTGTCCGGGACGGACTCCCCGCTGGCCTCCATTTTGTCCAATGTGGTGGCCAAGTTGGCCTCCATTTTGTCCAATGTGGTAGCCAAGCTGGCCTCCATTTTGTCCAATGAGGTAGCCAAGCTGGCCTCCATTTTGTCCAAGGTGGTGGCGACGCGGGCCTCATTTTGTACGGCATGGGAGCCGCGAGAGCGGCGAATTTTTTGAAAATGTTGGTCGCGCTCGCCCCCATTTTGTCCGGGACGGACTCCCCGCTGGCCTCCATTTGGTCCAAGCCCGGCTGCCGTCCCTGCAGCCGTGCTGCCCCTGTGCAAATACACTTCCAAATATACAAATACATCATAAATATACAGGTAATATATATATATTATAAACACAAGTTGTTGTTGTTGGTGGTGGTGGTCTGATGATAAAGACCGCCACTCTGGCATCACTCTGGCATGACTGGGTGCAACCTGGGAACCCTGGCTGCACCCTGGCATCATTCTGGGTTGACTGCGGGATCACTGGGGACACTCTGTTGGCTACTTGCCGCCATCTGACCAAGATGGCGGCTGGCGCAGCCGCCATTTTTCCAAAAGGTAGGCCTGGCTGTCCTCCATTTCGTCCAAGGTGGTGGCCAAGTTGGCCTCCATTTTGTCCAATGAGGTAGCCAAGCTGGCATCCATTTTGTCCAAGGTGGTGGCCAAGCTGGCCTCCATTTTGTCCAATGAGGTAGCCAAGCTGGCCTCCATTTTGTCCAAGATGGTGGCGACGCGGGCCTCATTTTGTACGGCATGGGAGCCGCGTGAGCGGCGAATTTTTTGAAAATGTTGGTCGCGCTCGCCCCCATTTTGTCCGGGACGGACTCCCCGCTGGCCTCCATTTGGTCCAAGCCCGGCTGCCGTCCCTGCAGCCGTGCTGCCCCTGTGCAAATACACTTCCAAATACACAAATACATCATAAATATACAGGTAATATATATATATTATAAACACAAGTTGTTGTTGTTGGTGGTGGTGGTCTGATGATAAAGACCGCCACTCTGGCATGACTGGGTGCAACCTGGGAACCCTGGCTGCACCCTGGCATCATTCTGGGTTGACTGCGGGATCACTGGGGACACTCTGTTGGCTACTTGCCGCCATCTGACCAAGATGGCGGCTGGCGCAGCCGCCATTTTTCCAAAAGGTAGGCCTGGCTGTCCTCCATTTCGTCCAAGGTGGTGGCCAAGTTGGCCTCCATTTTGTCCAATGAGGTAGCCAAGCTGGCATCCATTTTGTCCAAGGTGGTGGCCAAGCTGGCCTCCATTTTGTCCAATGAGGTAGCCAAGCTGGCCTCCATTTTGTCCAAGATGGTGGCGACGCGGGCCTCATTTTGTACGGCATGGGAGCCGCGTGAGCGGCGAATTTTTTGAAAATGTTGGTCGCGCTCGCCCCCATTTTGTCCGGGACGGACTCCCCGCTGGCCTCCATTTGGTCCAAGCCCGGCTGCCGTCCCTGCAGCCGTGCTGCCCCTGTGCAAATACACTTCCAAATACACAAATACATCATAAATATACAGGTAATATATATATATTATAAACACAAGTTGTTGTTGTTGGTGGTGGTGGTCTGATGATAAAGACCGCCACTCTGGCATGACTAGGTGCAACCTGGGAACCCTGGCTGCACCCTGGCATCATTCTGGGTTGACTGCGGGATCACTGGGGACACTCTGTTGGCTACTTGCCGCCATCTGACCAAGATGGCGGCTGGCGCAGCCGCCATTTTTCCAAAATGTAGGCCTGGCTGTCCTCCATTTCGTCCAAGATGGTGGCCAAGCTGGCCTCCATTTTGTCCAATGAGGTAGCCAAGCTGGCCTCCATTTTGTCCAAGGTGGTGGCGACGCGGGCCTCATTTTGTACGGCATGGGAGCCGCGTGAGCGGCGAATTTTTTGAAAATGTTGGTCGCGCTCGCCCCCATTTTGTCCGGGACGGACTCCCCGCTGGCCTCCATTTGGTCCAAGCCCGGCTGCCGTCCCTGCAGCCGTGCTGCCCCTGTGCAAATACACTTCCAAATACACAAATACATCATAAATATACAGGTAATATATATATATTATAAACACAAGTTGTTGTTGTTGGTGGTGGTGGTCTGATGATAAAGACCGCCACTCTGGCATGACTAGGTGCAACCTGGGAACCCTGGCTGCACCCTGGCATCATTCTGGGTTGACTGCGGGATCACTGGGGACACTCTGTTGGCTACTTGCCGCCATCTGACCAAGATGGCGGCTGGCGCAGCCGCCATTTTTCCAAAATGTAGGCCTGGCTGTCCTCCATTTCGTCCAAGATGGTGGCCAAGCTGGCCTCCATTTTGTCCAATGAGGTAGCCAAGCTGGCCTCCATTTTGTCCAAGGTGGTGGCGACGCGGGCCTCATTTTGTACGGCATGGGAGCCGCGTGAGCGGCGAATTTTTTGAAAATGTTGGTCGCGCTCGCCCCCATTTTGTCCGGGACGGACTCCCCGCTGGCCTCCATTTTGTCCAATGTGGTGGCCAAGTTGGCCTCCATTTTGTCCAATGTGGTAGCCAAGCTGGCCTCCATTTTGTCCAAGGTGGTGGCGACGCGGGCCTCATTTTGTACGGCATGGGAGCCGCGTGAGCGGCGAATTTTTTGAAAATGTTGGTCGCGCTCGCCCCCATTTTGTCCGGGACGGACTCCCCGCTGGCCTCCATTTTGTCCAATGTGGTGGCCAAGTTGGCCTCCATTTTGTCCAATGTGGTAGCCAAGCTGGCCTCCATTTTGTCCAATGAGGTAGCCAAGCTGGCCTCCATTTTGTCCAAGGTGGTGGCGACGCGGGCCTCATTTTGTACGGCATGGGAGCCGCGAGAGCGGCGAATTTTTTGAAAATGTTGGTCGCGCTCGCCCCCATTTTGTCCGGGACGGACTCCCCGCTGGCCTCCATTTGGTCCAAGCCCGGCTGCCGTCCCTGCAGCCGTGCTGCCCCTGTGCAAATACACTTCCAAATACACAAATACATCATAAATATACAGGTAATATATATATATTATAAACACAAGTTGTTGTTGTTGGTGGTGGTGGTCTGATGATAAAGACCGCCACTCTGGCATGACTAGGTGCAAGCTGGGAACCCTGGCTGCACCCTGGCATCATTCTGGGTTGACTGCGGGATCACTGGGGACACTCTGTTGGCTACTTGCCGCCATCTGACCAAGATGGCGGCTGGCGCAGCCGCCATTTTTCCAAAATGTAGGCCTGGCTGTCCTCCATTTCGTCCAAGATGGTGGCCAAGCTGGCCTCCATTTTGTCCAATGAGGTAGCCAAGCTGGCCTCCATTTTGTCCAAGGTGGTGGCGACGCGGGCCTCATTTTGTACGGCATGGGAGCCGCGTGAGCGGCGAATTTTTTGAAAATGTTGGTCGCGCTCGCCCCCATTTTGTCCGGGACGGACTCCCCGCTGGCCTCCATTTGGTCCAAGCCCGGCTGCCGTCCCTGCAGCCGTGCTGCCCCTGTGCAAATACACTTCCAAATATACAAATACATCATAAATATACAGGTAATATATATACATTATAAACACAAGTTGTTGTTGTTGGTGGTGGTGGTCTGATGATAAAGACCGCCACTCTGGCATCACTCCGGCATGACTGGGTGCAAGCTGGGAACCCTGGCTGCACCCTGGCATCATTCTGGGTTGACTGCGGGATCACTGGGGACACTCTGTTGGCTACTTGCCGCCATCTGACCAAGATGGCGGCTGGCGCAGCCGCCATTTTTCCAAAATGTAGGCCTGGCTGTCCTCCATTTCGTCCAAGATGGTGGCCAAGCTGGCCTCCATTTTGTCCAATGAGGTAGCCAAGCTGGCCTCCATTTTGTCCAAGGTGGTGGCGACGCGGGCCTCATTTTGTACGGCATGGGAGCCGCGTGAGCGGCGAATTTTTTGAAAATGTTGGTCGCGCTCGCCCCCATTTTGTCCGGGACGGACTCCCCGCTGGCCTCCATTTTGTCCAATGTGGTGGCCAAGTTGGCCTCCATTTTGTCCAATGTGGTAGCCAAGCTGGCCTCCATTTTGTCCAATGAGGTAGCCAAGCTGGCCTCCATTTTGTCCAAGGTGGTGGCGACGCGGGCCTCATTTTGTACGGCATGGGAGCCGCGAGAGCGGCGAATTTTTTGAAAATGTTGGTCGCGCTCGCCCCCATTTTGTCCGGGACGGACTCCCCGCTGGCCTCCATTTGGTCCAAGCCCGGCTGCCGTCCCTGCAGCCGTGCTGCCCCTGTGCAAATACACTTCCAAATATACAAATACATCATAAATATACAGGTAATATATATATATTATAAACACAAGTTGTTGTTGTTGGTGGTGGTGGTCTGATGATAAAGACCGCCACTCTGGCATCACTCTGGCATGACTGGGTGCAACCTGGGAACCCTGGCTGCACCCTGGCATCATTCTGGGTTGACTGCGGGATCACTGGGGACACTCTGTTGGCTACTTGCCGCCATCTGACCAAGATGGCGGCTGGCGCAGCCGCCATTTTTCCAAAAGGTAGGCCTGGCTGTCCTCCATTTCGTCCAAGGTGGTGGCCAAGTTGGCCTCCATTTTGTCCAATGAGGTAGCCAAGCTGGCATCCATTTTGTCCAAGGTGGTGGCCAAGCTGGCCTCCATTTTGTCCAATGAGGTAGCCAAGCTGGCCTCCATTTTGTCCAAGATGGTGGCGACGCGGGCCTCATTTTGTACGGCATGGGAGCCGCGTGAGCGGCGAATTTTTTGAAAATGTTGGTCGCGCTCGCCCCCATTTTGTCCGGGACGGACTCCCCGCTGGCCTCCATTTGGTCCAAGCCCGGCTGCCGTCCCTGCAGCCGTGCTGCCCCTGTGCAAATACACTTCCAAATACACAAATACATCATAAATATACAGGTAATATATATATATTATAAACACAAGTTGTTGTTGTTGGTGGTGGTGGTCTGATGATAAAGACCGCCACTCTGGCATGACTGGGTGCAACCTGGGAACCCTGGCTGCACCCTGGCATCATTCTGGGTTGACTGCGGGATCACTGGGGACACTCTGTTGGCTACTTGCCGCCATCTGACCAAGATGGCGGCTGGCGCAGCCGCCATTTTTCCAAAAGGTAGGCCTGGCTGTCCTCCATTTCGTCCAAGGTGGTGGCCAAGTTGGCCTCCATTTTGTCCAATGAGGTAGCCAAGCTGGCATCCATTTTGTCCAAGGTGGTGGCCAAGCTGGCCTCCATTTTGTCCAATGAGGTAGCCAAGCTGGCCTCCATTTTGTCCAAGATGGTGGCGACGCGGGCCTCATTTTGTACGGCATGGGAGCCGCGTGAGCGGCGAATTTTTTGAAAATGTTGGTCGCGCTCGCCCCCATTTTGTCCGGGACGGACTCCCCGCTGGCCTCCATTTGGTCCAAGCCCGGCTGCCGTCCCTGCAGCCGTGCTGCCCCTGTGCAAATACACTTCCAAATACACAAATACATCATAAATATACAGGTAATATATATATATTATAAACACAAGTTGTTGTTGTTGGTGGTGGTGGTCTGATGATAAAGACCGCCACTCTGGCATGACTAGGTGCAACCTGGGAACCCTGGCTGCACCCTGGCATCATTCTGGGTTGACTGCGGGATCACTGGGGACACTCTGTTGGCTACTTGCCGCCATCTGACCAAGATGGCGGCTGGCGCAGCCGCCATTTTTCCAAAATGTAGGCCTGGCTGTCCTCCATTTCGTCCAAGATGGTGGCCAAGCTGGCCTCCATTTTGTCCAATGAGGTAGCCAAGCTGGCCTCCATTTTGTCCAAGGTGGTGGCGACGCGGGCCTCATTTTGTACGGCATGGGAGCCGCGTGAGCGGCGAATTTTTTGAAAATGTTGGTCGCGCTCGCCCCCATTTTGTCCGGGACGGACTCCCCGCTGGCCTCCATTTGGTCCAAGCCCGGCTGCCGTCCCTGCAGCCGTGCTGCCCCTGTGCAAATACACTTCCAAATACACAAATACATCATAAATATACAGGTAATATATATATATTATAAACACAAGTTGTTGTTGTTGGTGGTGGTGGTCTGATGATAAAGACCGCCACTCTGGCATGACTAGGTGCAACCTGGGAACCCTGGCTGCACCCTGGCATCATTCTGGGTTGACTGCGGGATCACTGGGGACACTCTGTTGGCTACTTGCCGCCATCTGACCAAGATGGCGGCTGGCGCAGCCGCCATTTTTCCAAAATGTAGGCCTGGCTGTCCTCCATTTCGTCCAAGATGGTGGCCAAGCTGGCCTCCATTTTGTCCAATGAGGTAGCCAAGCTGGCCTCCATTTTGTCCAAGGTGGTGGCGACGCGGGCCTCATTTTGTACGGCATGGGAGCCGCGTGAGCGGCGAATTTTTTGAAAATGTTGGTCGCGCTCGCCCCCATTTTGTCCGGGACGGACTCCCCGCTGGCCTCCATTTTGTCCAATGTGGTGGCCAAGTTGGCCTCCATTTTGTCCAATGTGGTAGCCAAGCTGGCCTCCATTTTGTCCAAGGTGGTGGCGACGCGGGCCTCATTTTGTACGGCATGGGAGCCGCGTGAGCGGCGAATTTTTTGAAAATGTTGGTCGCGCTCGCCCCCATTTTGTCCGGGACGGACTCCCCGCTGGCCTCCATTTTGTCCAATGTGGTGGCCAAGTTGGCCTCCATTTTGTCCAATGTGGTAGCCAAGCTGGCCTCCATTTTGTCCAATGAGGTAGCCAAGCTGGCCTCCATTTTGTCCAAGGTGGTGGCGACGCGGGCCTCATTTTGTACGGCATGGGAGCCGCGAGAGCGGCGAATTTTTTGAAAATGTTGGTCGCGCTCGCCCCCATTTTGTCCGGGACGGACTCCCCGCTGGCCTCCATTTGGTCCAAGCCCGGCTGCCGTCCCTGCAGCCGTGCTGCCCCTGTGCAAATACACTTCCAAATACACAAATACATCATAAATATACAGGTAATATATATATATTATAAACACAAGTTGTTGTTGTTGGTGGTGGTGGTCTGATGATAAAGACCGCCACTCTGGCATCACTCTGGCATGACTGGGTGCAACCTGGGAACCCTGGCTGCACCCTGGCATCATTCTGGGTTGACTGCGGGATCACTGGGGACACTCTGTTGGCTACTTGCCGCCATCTGACCAAGATGGCGGCTGGCGCAGCCGCCATTTTTCCAAAAGGTAGGCCTGGCTGTCCTCCATTTCGTCCAAGGTGGTGGCCAAGTTGGCCTCCATTTTGTCCAATGAGGTAGCCAAGCTGGCATCCATTTTGTCCAAGGTGGTGGCCAAGCTGGCCTCCATTTTGTCCAATGAGGTAGCCAAGCTGGCCTCCATTTTGTCCAAGATGGTGGCGACGCGGGCCTCATTTTGTACGGCATGGGAGCCGCGTGAGCGGCGAATTTTTTGAAAATGTTGGTCGCGCTCGCCCCCATTTTGTCCGGGATGGACTCCCCGCTGGCCTCCATTTGGTCCAAGCCCGGCTGCCGTCCCTGCAGCCGTGCTGCCCCTGTGCAAATACACTTCCAAATACACAAATACATCATAAATATACAGGTAATATATATATATTATAAACACAAGTTGTTGTTGTTGGTGGTGGTGGTCTGATGATAAAGACCGCCACTCTGGCATGACTAGGTGCAACCTGGGAACCCTGGCTGCACCCTGGCATCATTCTGGGTTGACTGCGGGATCACTGGGGACACTCTGTTGGCTACTTGCCGCCATCTGACCAAGATGGCGGCTGGCGCAGCCGCCATTTTTCCAAAATGTAGGCCTGGCTGTCCTCCATTTCGTCCAAGATGGTGGCCAAGCTGGCCTCCATTTTGTCCAATGAGGTAGCCAAGCTGGCCTCCATTTTGTCCAAGGTGGTGGCGACGCGGGCCTCATTTTGTACGGCATGGGAGCCGCGTGAGCGGCGAATTTTTTGAAAATGTTGGTCGCGCTCGCCCCCATTTTGTCCGGGACGGACTCCCCGCTGGCCTCCATTTGGTCCAAGCCCGGCTGCCGTCCCTGCAGCCGTGCTGCCCCTGTGCAAATACACTTCCAAATACACAAATACATCATAAATATACAGGTAATATATATATATTATAAACACAAGTTGTTGTTGTTGGTGGTGGTGGTCTGATGATAAAGACCGCCACTCTGGCATCACTCTGGCATGACTGGGTGCAACCTGGGAACCCTGGCTGCACCCTGGCATCATTCTGGGTTGACTGCGGGATCACTGGGGACACTCTGTTGGCTACTTGCCGCCATCTGACCAAGATGGCGGCTGGCGCAGCCGCCATTTTTCCAAAAGGTAGGCCTGGCTGTCCTCCATTTCGTCCAAGGTGGTGGCCAAGTTGGCCTCCATTTTGTCCAATGAGGTAGCCAAGCTGGCATCCATTTTGTCCAAGGTGGTGGCCAAGCTGGCCTCCATTTTGTCCAATGAGGTAGCCAAGCTGGCCTCCATTTTGTCCAAGATGGTGGCGACGCGGGCCTCATTTTGTACGGCATGGGAGCCGCGTGAGCGGCGAATTTTTTGAAAATGTTGGTCGCGCTCGCCCCCATTTTGTCCGGGACGGACTCCCCGCTGGCCTCCATTTGGTCCAAGCCCGGCTGCCGTCCCTGCAGCCGTGCTGCCCCTGTGCAAATACACTTCCAAATACACAAATACATCATAAATATACAGGTAATATATATATATTATAAACACAAGTTGTTGTTGTTGGTGGTGGTGGTCTGATGATAAAGACCGCCACTCTGGCATGACTAGGTGCAACCTGGGAACCCTGGCTGCACCCTGGCATCATTCTGGGTTGACTGCGGGATCACTGGGGACACTCTGTTGGCTACTTGCCGCCATCTGACCAAGATGGCGGCTGGCGCAGCCGCCATTTTTCCAAAATGTAGGCCTGGCTGTCCTCCATTTCGTCCAAGATGGTGGCCAAGCTGGCCTCCATTTTGTCCAATGAGGTAGCCAAGCTGGCCTCCATTTTGTCCAAGGTGGTGGCGACGCGGGCCTCATTTTGTACGGCATGGGAGCCGCGTGAGCGGCGAATTTTTTGAAAATGTTGGTCGCGCTCGCCCCCATTTTGTCCGGGACGGACTCCCCGCTGGCCTCCATTTGGTCCAAGCCCGGCTGCCGTCCCTGCAGCCGTGCTGCCCCTGTGCAAATACACTTCCAAATACACAAATACATCATAAATATACAGGTAATATATATATATTATAAACACAAGTTGTTGTTGTTGGTGGTGGTGGTCTGATGATAAAGACCGCCACTCTGGCATGACTAGGTGCAACCTGGGAACCCTGGCTGCACCCTGGCATCATTCTGGGTTGACTGCGGGATCACTGGGGACACTCTGTTGGCTACTTGCCGCCATCTGACCAAGATGGCGGCTGGCGCAGCCGCCATTTTTCCAAAATGTAGGCCTGGCTGTCCTCCATTTCGTCCAAGATGGTGGCCAAGCTGGCCTCCATTTTGTCCAATGAGGTAGCCAAGCTGGCCTCCATTTTGTCCAAGGTGGTGGCGACGCGGGCCTCATTTTGTACGGCATGGGAGCCGCGTGAGCGGCGAATTTTTTGAAAATGTTGGTCGCGCTCGCCCCCATTTTGTCCGGGACGGACTCCCCGCTGGCCTCCATTTTGTCCAATGTGGTGGCCAAGTTGGCCTCCATTTTGTCCAATGTGGTAGCCAAGCTGGCCTCCATTTTGTCCAAGGTGGTGGCGACGCGGGCCTCATTTTGTACGGCATGGGAGCCGCGTGAGCGGCGAATTTTTTGAAAATGTTGGTCGCGCTCGCCCCCATTTTGTCCGGGACGGAC
The DNA here is from genome assembly GCF_035084215.1 of Heptranchias perlo. Classification (NCBI taxonomy): domain Eukaryota; kingdom Metazoa; phylum Chordata; class Chondrichthyes; order Hexanchiformes; family Hexanchidae; genus Heptranchias; species Heptranchias perlo. The sequence continues at coordinate 14,921,094 of NC_090363.1, forward strand.
TCCCCGCTGGCCTCCATTTTGTCCAATGTGGTGGCCAAGTTGGCCTCCATTTTGTCCAATGTGGTAGCCAAGCTGGCCTCCATTTTGTCCAATGAGGTAGCCAAGCTGGCCTCCATTTTGTCCAAGGTGGTGGCGACGCGGGCCTCATTTTGTACGGCATGGGAGCCGCGAGAGCGGCGAATTTTTTGAAAATGTTGGTCGCGCTCGCCCCCATTTTGTCCGGGACGGACTCCCCGCTGGCCTCCATTTGGTCCAAGCCCGGCTGCCGTCCCTGCAGCCGTGCTGCCCCTGTGCAAATACACTTCCAAATACACAAATACATCATAAATATACAGGTAATATATATATATTATAAACACAAGTTGTTGTTGTTGGTGGTGGTGGTCTGATGATAAAGACCGCCACTCTGGCATCACTCTGGCATGACTGGGTGCAACCTGGGAACCCTGGCTGCACCCTGGCATCATTCTGGGTTGACTGCGGGATCACTGGGGACACTCTGTTGGCTACTTGCCGCCATCTGACCAAGATGGCGGCTGGCGCAGCCGCCATTTTTCCAAAAGGTAGGCCTGGCTGTCCTCCATTTCGTCCAAGGTGGTGGCCAAGTTGGCCTCCATTTTGTCCAATGAGGTAGCCAAGCTGGCATCCATTTTGTCCAAGGTGGTGGCCAAGCTGGCCTCCATTTTGTCCAATGAGGTAGCCAAGCTGGCCTCCATTTTGTCCAAGATGGTGGCGACGCGGGCCTCATTTTGTACGGCATGGGAGCCGCGTGAGCGGCGAATTTTTTGAAAATGTTGGTCGCGCTCGCCCCCATTTTGTCCGGGATGGACTCCCCGCTGGCCTCCATTTGGTCCAAGCCCGGCTGCCGTCCCTGCAGCCGTGCTGCCCCTGTGCAAATACACTTCCAAATACACAAATACATCATAAATATACAGGTAATATATATATATTATAAACACAAGTTGTTGTTGTTGGTGGTGGTGGTCTGATGATAAAGACCGCCACTCTGGCATGACTAGGTGCAACCTGGGAACCCTGGCTGCACCCTGGCATCATTCTGGGTTGACTGCGGGATCACTGGGGACACTCTGTTGGCTACTTGCCGCCATCTGACCAAGATGGCGGCTGGCGCAGCCGCCATTTTTCCAAAATGTAGGCCTGGCTGTCCTCCATTTCGTCCAAGATGGTGGCCAAGCTGGCCTCCATTTTGTCCAATGAGGTAGCCAAGCTGGCCTCCATTTTGTCCAAGGTGGTGGCGACGCGGGCCTCATTTTGTACGGCATGGGAGCCGCGTGAGCGGCGAATTTTTTGAAAATGTTGGTCGCGCTCGCCCCCATTTTGTCCGGGACGGACTCCCCGCTGGCCTCCATTTGGTCCAAGCCCGGCTGCCGTCCCTGCAGCCGTGCTGCCCCTGTGCAAATACACTTCCAAATACACAAATACATCATAAATATACAGGTAATATATATATATTATAAACACAAGTTGTTGTTGTTGGTGGTGGTGGTCTGATGATAAAGACCGCCACTCTGGCATCACTCTGGCATGACTGGGTGCAACCTGGGAACCCTGGCTGCACCCTGGCATCATTCTGGGTTGACTGCGGGATCACTGGGGACACTCTGTTGGCTACTTGCCGCCATCTGACCAAGATGGCGGCTGGCGCAGCCGCCATTTTTCCAAAAGGTAGGCCTGGCTGTCCTCCATTTCGTCCAAGGTGGTGGCCAAGTTGGCCTCCATTTTGTCCAATGAGGTAGCCAAGCTGGCATCCATTTTGTCCAAGGTGGTGGCCAAGCTGGCCTCCATTTTGTCCAATGAGGTAGCCAAGCTGGCCTCCATTTTGTCCAAGATGGTGGCGACGCGGGCCTCATTTTGTACGGCATGGGAGCCGCGTGAGCGGCGAATTTTTTGAAAATGTTGGTCGCGCTCGCCCCCATTTTGTCCGGGACGGACTCCCCGCTGGCCTCCATTTGGTCCAAGCCCGGCTGCCGTCCCTGCAGCCGTGCTGCCCCTGTGCAAATACACTTCCAAATACACAAATACATCATAAATATACAGGTAATATATATATATTATAAACACAAGTTGTTGTTGTTGGTGGTGGTGGTCTGATGATAAAGACCGCCACTCTGGCATCACTCTGGCATGACTGGGTGCAACCTGGGAACCCTGGCTGCACCCTGGCATCATTCTGGGTTGACTGCGGGATCACTGGGGACACTCTGTTGGCTACTTGCCGCCATCTGACCAAGATGGCGGCTGGCGCAGCCGCCATTTTTCCAAAAGGTAGGCCTGGCTGTCCTCCATTTCGTCCAAGGTGGTGGCCAAGTTGGCCTCCATTTTGTCCAATGAGGTAGCCAAGCTGGCCTCCATTTTGTCCAATGAGGTAGCCAAGCTGGCCTCCATTTTGTCCGAGGTGGTGGCGACGCGGGCCTCATTTTGTACGGCATGGGAGCCGCGAGAGCGGCGAATTTTTTGAAAATGTTGGTCGCGCTCGCCCCCATTTTGTCCGGGACGGACTCCCCGCTGGCCTCCATTTGGTCCAAGCCCGGCTGCCGTCCCTGCAGCCGTGCTGCCCCTGTTCAAATACACTTCCAAATATACAAATACATCATAAATATACAGGTAATATATATATATTATAAACACAAGTTGTTGTTGTTGGTGGTGGTGGTCTGATGATAAAGACCGCCACTCTGGCATCACTCTGGCATGACTGGGTGCAACCTGGGAACCCTGGCTGCACCCTGGCATCATTCTGGGTTGACTGCGGGATCACTGGGGACACTCGGTTGGCTACTTGCCGCCATCTGACCAAGATGGCGGCAGCGGCGCAGCCGCCATTTTCCCAAAATGTTGGCCTGGCTGTCCTCCATTTTGTCCAAGGTGGTGGCCAAGCTGGCCTCCATTTTGTCCAATGAGGTAGCCAAGCTGGCCTCCATTTTGTCCAATGAGGTAGCCAAGCTGGCCTCCATTTTGTCCGAGGTGGTGGCGACGCGGGCCTCATTTTGTACGGCATGGGAGCCGCGTGAGCGGCGAATTTTTTGAAAATGTTGGTCGCGCTCGCCCCCATTTTGTCCGGGACGGACTCCCCGCTGGCCTCCATTTGGTCCAAGCCCGGCTGCCGTCCCTGCAGCCGTGCTGCCCCTGTTCAAATACACTTCCAAAGATACAAATACATCATAAATATACAGGTAATATATATATATTATAAACACAAGTTGTTGTTGTTGGTGGTGGTGGTCTGATGATAAAGACCGCCACTCTGGCATCACTCTGGCATGACTGGGTGCAACCTGGGAACCCTGGCTGCACCCTGGCATCATTCTGGGTTGACTGCGGGATCACTGGGGACACTCGGTTGGCTACTTGCCGCCATCTGACCAAGATGGCGGCAGCGGCGCAGCCGCCATTTTCCCAAAATGTTGGCCTGGCTGTCCTCCATTTTGTCCAAGGTGGTGGCCAAGCTGGCCTCCATTTTGTCCAATGAGGTAGCCAAGCTGGCCTCCATTTTGTCCAATGAGGTAGCCAAGCTGGCCTCCATTTTGTCCGAGGTGGTGGCGACGCGGGCCTCATTTTGTACGGCATGGGAGCCGCGAGAGCGGCGAATTTTTTGAAAATGTTGGTCGCGCTCGCCCCCATTTTGTCCGGGACGGACTCCCCGCTGGCCTCCATTTGGTCCAAGCCCGGCTGCCGTCCCTGCAGCCGTGCTGCCCCTGTTCAAATACACTTCCAAATATACAAATACATCATAAATATACAGGTAATATATATATATTATAAACACAAGTTGTTGTTGTTGGTGGTGGTGGTCTGATGATAAAGACCGCCACTCTGGCATCACTCTGGCATGACTGGGTGCAACCTGGGAACCCTGGCTGCACCCTGGCATCATTCTGGGTTGACTGCGGGATCACTGGGGACACTCGGTTGGCTACTTGCCGCCATCTGACCAAGATGGCGGCAGCGGCGCAGCCGCCATTTTCCCAAAATGTTGGCCTGGCTGTCCTCCATTTTGTCCAAGGTGGTGGCCAAGCTGGCCTCCATTTTGTCCAATGAGGTAGCCAAGCTGGCCTCCATTTTGTCCAATGAGGTAGCCAAGCTGGCCTCCATTTTGTCCGAGGTGGTGGCGACGCGGGCCTCATTTTGTACGGCATGGGAGCCGCGAGAGCGGCGAATTTTTTGAAAATGTTGGTCGCGCTCGCCCCCATTTTGTCCGGGACGGACTCCCCGCTGGCCTCCATTTGGTCCAAGCCCGGCTGCCGTCCCTGCAGCCGTGCTGCCCCTGTTCAAATACACTTCCAAATATACAAATACATCATAAATATACAGGTAATATATATATATTATAAACACAAGTTGTTGTTGTTGGTGGTGGTGGTCTGATGATAAAGACCGCCACTCTGGCATCACTCTGGCATGACTGGGTGCAACCTGGGAACCCTGGCTGCACCCTGGCATCATTGTGGGTTGACTGCGGGATCACTGGGGACACTCTGTTGGCTACTTGCCGCCATCTGACCAAGATGGCGGCTGGCGCAGCCGCCATTTTTCCAAAATGTAGGCCTGGCTGTCCTCCATTTCGTCCAAGATGGTGGCCAAGTTGGCCTCCATTTTGTCCAATGAGGTAGCCAAGCTGGCCTCCATTTTGTCCGAGGTGGTGGCGACGCGGGCCTCATTTTGTACGGCATGGGAGCCGCGTGAGCGGCGAATTTTTTGAAAATGTTGGTCGCGCTCGCCCCCATTTTGTCCGGGACGGACTCCCCGCTGGCCTCCATTTGGTCCAAGCCCGGCTGCCGTCCCTGCAGCCGTGCTGCCCCTGTTCAAATACACTTCCAAAGATACAAATACATCATAAATATACAGGTAATATATATATATTATAAACACAAGTTGTTGTTGTTGGTGGTGGTGGTCTGATGATAAAGACCGCCACTCTGGCATCACTCTGGCATGACTGGGTGCAACCTGGGAACCCTGGCTGCACCCTGGCATCATTCTGGGTTGACTGCGGGATCACTGGGGACACTCGGTTGGCTACTTGCCGCCATCTGACCAAGATGGCGGCAGCGGCGCAGCCGCCATTTTCCCAAAATGTTGGCCTGGCTGTCCTCCATTTTGTCCAAGGTGGTGGCCAAGCTGGCCTCCATTTTGTCCAATGAGGTAGCCAAGCTGGCCTCCATTTTGTCCAATGAGGTAGCCAAGCTGGCCTCCATTTTGTCCGAGGTGGTGGCGACGCGGGCCTCATTTTGTACGGCATGGGAGCCGCGAGAGCGGCGAATTTTTTGAAAATGTTGGTCGCGCTCGCCCCCATTTTGTCCGGGACGGACTCCCCGCTGGCCTCCATTTGGTCCAAGCCCGGCTGCCGTCCCTGCAGCCGTGCTGCCCCTGTTCAAATACACTTCCAAATATACAAATACATCATAAATATACAGGTAATATATATATATTATAAACACAAGTTGTTGTTGTTGGTGGTGGTGGTCTGATGATAAAGACCGCCACTCTGGCATCACTCTGGCATGACTGGGTGCAACCTGGGAACCCTGGCTGCACCCTGGCATCATTGTGGGTTGACTGCGGGATCACTGGGGACACTCTGTTGGCTACTTGCCGCCATCTGACCAAGATGGCGGCTGGCGCAGCCGCCATTTTTCCAAAATGTAGGCCTGGCTGTCCTCCATTTCGTCCAAGATGGTGGCCAAGTTGGCCTCCATTTTGTCCAATGAGGTAGCCAAGCTGGCCTCCATTTTGTCCGAGGTGGTGGCGACGCGGGCCTCATTTTGTACGGCATGGGAGCCGCGTGAGCGGCGAATTTTTTGAAAATGTTGGTCGCGCTCGCCCCCATTTTGTCCGGGACGGACTCCCCGCTGGCCTCCATTTGGTCCAAGCCCGGCTGCCGTCCCTGCAGCCGTGCTGCCCCTGTTCAAATACACTTCCAAAGATACAAATACATCATAAATATACAGGTAATATATATATATTATAAACACAAGTTGTTGTTGTTGGTGGTGGTGGTCTGATGATAAAGACCGCCACTCTGGCATCACTCTGGCATGACTGGGTGCAACCTGGGAACCCTGGCTGCACCCTGGCATCATTCTGGGTTGACTGCGGGATCACTGGGGACACTCGGTTGGCTACTTGCCGCCATCTGACCAAGATGGCGGCAGCGGCGCAGCCGCCATTTTCCCAAAATGTTGGCCTGGCTGTCCTCCATTTTGTCCAAGGTGGTGGCCAAGCTGGCCTCCATTTTGTCCAATGAGGTAGCCAAGCTGGCCTCCATTTTGTCCAATGAGGTAGCCAAGCTGGCCTCCATTTTGTCCGAGGTGGTGGCGACGCGGGCCTCATTTTGTACGGCATGGGAGCCGCGAGAGCGGCGAATTTTTTGAAAATGTTGGTCGCGCTCGCCCCCATTTTGTCCGGGACGGACTCCCCGCTGGCCTCCATTTGGTCCAAGCCCGGCTGCCGTCCCTGCAGCCGTGCTGCCCCTGTTCAAATACACTTCCAAATATACAAATACATCATAAATATACAGGTAATATATATATATTATAAACACAAGTTGTTGTTGTTGGTGGTGGTGGTCTGATGATAAAGACCGCCACTCTGGCATCACTCTGGCATGACTGGGTGCAACCTGGGAACCCTGGCTGCACCCTGGCATCATTCTGGGTTGACTGCGGGATCACTGGGGACACTCGGTTGGCTACTTGCCGCCATCTGACCAAGATGGCGGCAGCGGCGCAGCCGCCATTTTCCCAAAATGTTGGCCTGGCTGTCCTCCATTTTGTCCAAGGTGGTGGCCAAGCTGGCCTCCATTTTGTCCAATGAGGTAGCCAAGCTGGCCTCCATTTTGTCCAATGAGGTAGCCAAGCTGGCCTCCATTTTGTCCGAGGTGGTGGCGACGCGGGCCTCATTTTGTACGGCATGGGAGCCGCGAGAGCGGCGAATTTTTTGAAAATGTTGGTCGCGCTCGCCCCCATTTTGTCCGGGACGGACTCCCCGCTGGCCTCCATTTGGTCCAAGCCCGGCTGCCGTCCCTGCAGCCGTGCTGCCCCTGTTCAAATACACTTCCAAATATACAAATACATCATAAATATACAGGTAATATATATATATTATAAACACAAGTTGTTGTTGTTGGTGGTGGTGGTCTGATGATAAAGACCGCCACTCTGGCATCACTCTGGCATGACTGGGTGCAACCTGGGAACCCTGGCTGCACCCTGGCATCATTCTGGGTTGACTGCGGGATCACTGGGGACACTCGGTTGGCTACTTGCCGCCATCTGACCAAGATGGCGGCAGCGGCGCAGCCGCCATTTTCCCAAAATGTTGGCCTGGCTGTCCTCCATTTTGTCCAAGGTGGTGGCCAAGCTGGCCTCCATTTTGTCCAATGAGGTAGCCAAGCTGGCCTCCATTTTGTCCAATGAGGTAGCCAAGCTGGCCTCCATTTTGTCCGAGGTGGTGGCGACGCGGGCCTCATTTTGTACGGCATGGGAGCCGCGAGAGCGGCGAATTTTTTGAAAATGTTGGTCGCGCTCGCCCCCATTTTGTCCGGGACGGACTCCCCGCTGGCCTCCATTTGGTCCAAGCCCGGCTGCCGTCCCTGCAGCCGTGCTGCCCCTGTTCAAATACACTTCCAAAGATACAAATACATCATAAATATACAGGTAATATATATATATTATAAACACAAGTTGTTGTTGTTGGTGGTGGTGGTCTGATGATAAAGACCGCCACTCTGGCATCACTCTGGCATGACTGGGTGCAACCTGGGAACCCTGGCTGCACCCTGGCATCATTCTGGGTTGACTGCGGGATCACTGGGGACACTCGGTTGGCTACTTGCCGCCATCTGACCAAGATGGCGGCAGCGGCGCAGCCGCCATTTTCCCAAAATGTTGGCCTGGCTGTCCTCCATTTTGTCCAAGGTGGTGGCCAAGCTGGCCTCCATTTTGTCCAATGAGGTAGCCAAGCTGGCCTCCATTTTGTCCAATGAGGTAGCCAAGCTGGCCTCCATTTTGTCCGAGGTGGTGGCGACGCGGGCCTCATTTTGTACGGCATGGGAGCCGCGAGAGCGGCGAATTTTTTGAAAATGTTGGTCGCGCTCGCCCCCATTTTGTCCGGGACGGACTCCCCGCTGGCCTCCATTTGGTCCAAGCCCGGCTGCCGTCCCTGCAGCCGTGCTGCCCCTGTTCAAATACACTTCCAAATATACAAATACATCATAAATATACAGGTAATATATATATATTATAAACACAAGTTGTTGTTGTTGGTGGTGGTGGTCTGATGATAAAGACCGCCACTCTGGCATCACTCTGGCATGACTGGGTGCAACCTGGGAACCCTGGCTGCACCCTGGCATCATTCTGGGTTGACTGCGGGATCACTGGGGACACTCGGTTGGCTACTTGCCGCCATCTGACCAAGATGGCGGCAGCGGCGCAGCCGCCATTTTCCCAAAATGTTGGCCTGGCTGTCCTCCATTTTGTCCAAGGTGGTGGCCAAGCTGGCCTCCATTTTGTCCAATGAGGTAGCCAAGCTGGCCTCCATTTTGTCCAATGAGGTAGCCAAGCTGGCCTCCATTTTGTCCGAGGTGGTGGCGACGCGGGCCTCATTTTGTACGGCATGGGAGCCGCGAGAGCGGCGAATTTTTTGAAAATGTTGGTCGCGCTCGCCCCCATTTTGTCCGGGACGGACTCCCCGCTGGCCTCCATTTGGTCCAAGCCCGGCTGCCGTCCCTGCAGCCGTGCTGCCCCTGTTCAAATACACTTCCAAAGATACAAATACATCATAAATATACAGGTAATATATATATATTATAAACACAAGTTGTTGTTGTTGGTGGTGGTGGTCTGATGATAAAGACCGCCACTCTGGCATCACTCTGGCATGACTGGGTGCAACCTGGGAACCCTGGCTGCACCCTGGCATCATTGTGGGTTGACTGCGGGATCACTGGGGACACTCTGTTGGCTACTTGCCGCCATCTGACCAAGATGGCGGCTGGCGCAGCCGCCATTTTTCCAAAATGTAGGCCTGGCTGTCCTCCATTTCGTCCAAGATGGTGGCCAAGTTGGCCTCCATTTTGTCCAATGAGGTAGCCAAGCTGGCCTCCATTTTGTCCGAGGTGGTGGCGACGCGGGCCTCATTTTGTACGGCATGGGAGCCGCGTGAGCGGCGAATTTTTTGAAAATGTTGGTCGCGCTCGCCCCCATTTTGTCCGGGACGGACTCCCCGCTGGCCTCCATTTGGTCCAAGCCCGGCTGCCGTCCCTGCAGCCGTGCTGCCCCTGTTCAAATACACTTCCAAAGATACAAATACATCATAAATATACAGGTAATATATATATATTATAAACACAAGTTGTTGTTGTTGGTGGTGGTGGTCTGATGATAAAGACCGCCACTCTGGCATCACTCTGGCATGACTGGGTGCAACCTGGGAACCCTGGCTGCACCCTGGCATCATTCTGGGTTGACTGCGGGATCACTGGGGACACTCGGTTGGCTACTTGCCGCCATCTGACCAAGATGGCGGCAGCGGCGCAGCCGCCATTTTCCCAAAATGTTGGCCTGGCTGTCCTCCATTTTGTCCAAGGTGGTGGCCAAGCTGGCCTCCATTTTGTCCAATGAGGTAGCCAAGCTGGCCTCCATTTTGTCCAATGAGGTAGCCAAGCTGGCCTCCATTTTGTCCGAGGTGGTGGCGACGCGGGCCTCATTTTGTACGGCATGGGAGCCGCGAGAGCGGCGAATTTTTTGAAAATGTTGGTCGCGCTCGCCCCCATTTTGTCCGGGACGGACTCCCCGCTGGCCTCCATTTGGTCCAAGCCCGGCTGCCGTCCCTGCAGCCGTGCTGCCCCTGTTCAAATACACTTCCAAATATACAAATACATCATAAATATACAGGTAATATATATATATTATAAACACAAGTTGTTGTTGTTGGTGGTGGTGGTCTGATGATAAAGACCGCCACTCTGGCATCACTCTGGCATGACTGGGTGCAACCTGGGAACCCTGGCTGCACCCTGGCATCATTCTGGGTTGACTGCGGGATCACTGGGGACACTCGGTTGGCTACTTGCCGCCATCTGACCAAGATGGCGGCAGCGGCGCAGCCGCCATTTTCCCAAAATGTTGGCCTGGCTGTCCTCCATTTTGTCCAAGGTGGTGGCCAAGCTGGCCTCCATTTTGTCCAATGAGGTAGCCAAGCTGGCCTCCATTTTGTCCAATGAGGTAGCCAAGCTGGCCTCCATTTTGTCCGAGGTGGTGGCGACGCGGGCCTCATTTTGTACGGCATGGGAGCCGCGAGAGCGGCGAATTTTTTGAAAATGTTGGTCGCGCTCGCCCCCATTTTGTCCGGGACGGACTCCCCGCTGGCCTCCATTTGGTCCAAGCCCGGCTGCCGTCCCTGCAGCCGTGCTGCCCCTGTTCAAATACACTTCCAAAGATACAAATACATCATAAATATACAGGTAATATATATATATTATAAACACAAGTTGTTGTTGGTGGTGGTCTGATGATAAAGACCGCCACTCTGGCATCACTCTGGCATGACTGGGTGCAACCTGGGAACCCTGGCTGCACCCTGGCATCATTGTGGGTTGACTGCGGGATCACTGGGGACACTCTGTTGGCTACTTGCCGCCATCTGACCAAGATGGCGGCTGGCGCAGCCGCCATTTTTCCAAAATGTAGGCCTGGCTGTCCTCCATTTCGTCCAAGATGGTGGCCAAGTTGGCCTCCATTTTGTCCAATGAGGTAGCCAAGCTGGCCTCCATTTTGTCCGAGGTGGTGGCGACGCGGGCCTCATTTTGTACGGCATGGGAGCCGCGTGAGCGGCGAATTTTTTGAAAATGTTGGTCGCGCTCGCCCCCATTTTGTCCGGGACGGACTCCCCGCTGGCCTCCATTTGGTCCAAGCCCGGCTGCCGTCCCTGCAGCCGTGCTGCCCCTGTTCAAATACACTTCCAAAGATACAAATACATCATAAATATACAGGTAATATATATATATTATAAACACAAGTTGTTGTTGTTGGTGGTGGTGGTCTGATGATAAAGACCGCCACTCTGGCATCACTCTGGCATGACTGGGTGCAACCTGGGAACCCTGGCTGCACCCTGGCATCATTCTGGGTTGACTGCGGGATCACTGGGGACACTCGGTTGGCTACTTGCCGCCATCTGACCAAGATGGCGGCAGCGGCGCAGCCGCCATTTTCCCAAAATGTTGGCCTGGCTGTCCTCCATTTTGTCCAAGGTGGTGGCCAAGCTGGCCTCCATTTTGTCCAATGAGGTAGCCAAGCTGGCCTCCATTTTGTCCAATGAGGTAGCCAAGCTGGCCTCCATTTTGTCCGAGGTGGTGGCGACGCGGGCCTCATTTTGTACGGCATGGGAGCCGCGAGAGCGGCGAATTTTTTGAAAATGTTGGTCGCGCTCGCCCCCATTTTGTCCGGGACGGACTCCCCGCTGGCCTCCATTTGGTCCAAGCCCGGCTGCCGTCCCTGCAGCCGTGCTGCCCCTGTTCAAATACACTTCCAAATATACAAATACATCATAAATATACAGGTAATATATATATATTATAAACACAAGTTGTTGTTGTTGGTGGTGGTGGTCTGATGATAAAGACCGCCACTCTGGCATCACTCTGGCATGACTGGGTGCAACCTGGGAACCCTGGCTGCACCCTGGCATCATTCTGGGTTGACTGCGGGATCACTGGGGACACTCGGTTGGCTACTTGCCGCCATCTGACCAAGATGGCGGCAGCGGCGCAGCCGCCATTTTCCCAAAATGTTGGCCTGGCTGTCCTCCATTTTGTCCAAGGTGGTGGCCAAGCTGGCCTCCATTTTGTCCAATGAGGTAGCCAAGCTGGCCTCCATTTTGTCCAATGAGGTAGCCAAGCTGGCCTCCATTTTGTCCGAGGTGGTGGCGACGCGGGCCTCATTTTGTACGGCATGGGAGCCGCGAGAGCGGCGAATTTTTTGAAAATGTTGGTCGCGCTCGCCCCCATTTTGTCCGGGACGGACTCCCCGCTGGCCTCCATTTGGTCCAAGCCCGGCTGCCGTCCCTGCAGCCGTGCTGCCCCTGTTCAAATACACTTCCAAATATACAAATACATCATAAATATACAGGTAATATATATATATTATAAACACAAGTTGTTGTTGTTGGTGGTGGTGGTCTGATGATAAAGACCGCCACTCTGGCATCACTCTGGCATGACTGGGTGCAACCTGGGAACCCTGGCTGCACCCTGGCATCATTCTGGGTTGACTGCGGGATCACTGGGGACACTCGGTTGGCTACTTGCCGCCATCTGACCAAGATGGCGGCAGCGGCGCAGCCGCCATTTTCCCAAAATGTTGGCCTGGCTGTCCTCCATTTTGTCCAAGGTGGTGGCCAAGCTGGCCTCCATTTTGTCCAATGAGGTAGCCAAGCTGGCCTCCATTTTGTCCAATGAGGTAGCCAAGCTGGCCTCCATTTTGTCCGAGGTGGTGGCGACGCGGGCCTCATTTTGTACGGCATGGGAGCCGCGAGAGCGGCGAATTTTTTGAAAATGTTGGTCGCGCTCGCCCCCATTTTGTCCGGGACGGACTCCCCGCTGGCCTCCATTTGGTCCAAGCCCGGCTGCCGTCCCTGCAGCCGTGCTGCCCCTGTTCAAATACACTTCCAAAGATACAAATACATCATAAATATACAGGTAATATATATATATTATAAACACAAGTTGTTGTTGTTGGTGGTGGTGGTCTGATGATAAAGACCGCCACTCTGGCATCACTCTGGCATGACTGGGTGCAACCTGGGAACCCTGGCTGCACCCTGGCATCATTCTGGGTTGACTGCGGGATCACTGGGGACACTCGGTTGGCTACTTGCCGCCATCTGACCAAGATGGCGGCAGCGGCGCAGCCGCCATTTTCCCAAAATGTTGGCCTGGCTGTCCTCCATTTTGTCCAAGGTGGTGGCCAAGCTGGCCTCCATTTTGTCCAATGAGGTAGCCAAGCTGGCCTCCATTTTGTCCAATGAGGTAGCCAAGCTGGCCTCCATTTTGTCCGAGGTGGTGGCGACGCGGGCCTCATTTTGTACGGCATGGGAGCCGCGAGAGCGGCGAATTTTTTGAAAATGTTGGTCGCGCTCGCCCCCATTTTGTCCGGGACGGACTCCCCGCTGGCCTCCATTTGGTCCAAGCCCGGCTGCCGTCCCTGCAGCCGTGCTGCCCCTGTTCAAATACACTTCCAAATATACAAATACATCATAAATATACAGGTAATATATATATATTATAAACACAAGTTGTTGTTGTTGGTGGTGGTGGTCTGATGATAAAGACCGCCACTCTGGCATCACTCTGGCATGACTGGGTGCAACCTGGGAACCCTGGCTGCACCCTGGCATCATTCTGGGTTGACTGCGGGATCACTGGGGACACTCGGTTGGCTACTTGCCGCCATCTGACCAAGATGGCGGCAGCGGCGCAGCCGCCATTTTCCCAAAATGTTGGCCTGGCTGTCCTCCATTTTGTCCAAGGTGGTGGCCAAGCTGGCCTCCATTTTGTCCAATGAGGTAGCCAAGCTGGCCTCCATTTTGTCCAATGAGGTAGCCAAGCTGGCCTCCATTTTGTCCGAGGTGGTGGCGACGCGGGCCTCATTTTGTACGGCATGGGAGCCGCGAGAGCGGCGAATTTTTTGAAAATGTTGGTCGCGCTCGCCCCCATTTTGTCCGGGACGGACTCCCCGCTGGCCTCCATTTGGTCCAAGCCCGGCTGCCGTCCCTGCAGCCGTGCTGCCCCTGTTCAAATACACTTCCAAAGATACAAATACATCATAAATATACAGGTAATATATATATATTATAAACACAAGTTGTTGTTGTTGGTGGTGGTGGTCTGATGATAAAGACCGCCACTCTGGCATCACTCTGGCATGACTGGGTGCAACCTGGGAACCCTGGCTGCACCCTGGCATCATTGTGGGTTGACTGCGGGATCACTGGGGACACTCTGTTGGCTACTTGCCGCCATCTGACCAAGATGGCGGCTGGCGCAGCCGCCATTTTTCCAAAATGTAGGCCTGGCTGTCCTCCATTTCGTCCAAGATGGTGGCCAAGTTGGCCTCCATTTTGTCCAATGAGGTAGCCAAGCTGGCCTCCATTTTGTCCGAGGTGGTGGCGACGCGGGCCTCATTTTGTACGGCATGGGAGCCGCGTGAGCGGCGAATTTTTTGAAAATGTTGGTCGCGCTCGCCCCCATTTTGTCCGGGACGGACTCCCCGCTGGCCTCCATTTGGTCCAAGCCCGGCTGCCGTCCCTGCAGCCGTGCTGCCCCTGTTCAAATACACTTCCAAAGATACAAATACATCATAAATATACAGGTAATATATATATATTATAAACACAAGTTGTTGTTGTTGGTGGTGGTGGTCTGATGATAAAGACCGCCACTCTGGCATCACTCTGGCATGACTGGGTGCAACCTGGGAACCCTGGCTGCACCCTGGCATCATTCTGGGTTGACTGCGGGATCACTGGGGACACTCGGTTGGCTACTTGCCGCCATCTGACCAAGATGGCGGCAGCGGCGCAGCCGCCATTTTCCCAAAATGTTGGCCTGGCTGTCCTCCATTTTGTCCAAGGTGGTGGCCAAGCTGGCCTCCATTTTGTCCAATGAGGTAGCCAAGCTGGCCTCCATTTTGTCCAATGAGGTAGCCAAGCTGGCCTCCATTTTGTCCGAGGTGGTGGCGACGCGGGCCTCATTTTGTACGGCATGGGAGCCGCGAGAGCGGCGAATTTTTTGAAAATGTTGGTCGCGCTCGCCCCCATTTTGTCCGGGACGGACTCCCCGCTGGCCTCCATTTGGTCCAAGCCCGGCTGCCGTCCCTGCAGCCGTGCTGCCCCTGTTCAAATACACTTCCAAATATACAAATACATCATAAATATACAGGTAATATATATATATTATAAACACAAGTTGTTGTTGTTGGTGGTGGTGGTCTGATGATAAAGACCGCCACTCTGGCATCACTCTGGCATGACTGGGTGCAACCTGGGAACCCTGGCTGCACCCTGGCATCATTCTGGGTTGACTGCGGGATCACTGGGGACACTCGGTTGGCTACTTGCCGCCATCTGACCAAGATGGCGGCAGCGGCGCAGCCGCCATTTTCCCAAAATGTTGGCCTGGCTGTCCTCCATTTTGTCCAAGGTGGTGGCCAAGCTGGCCTCCATTTTGTCCAATGAGGTAGCCAAGCTGGCCTCCATTTTGTCCAATGAGGTAGCCAAGCTGGCCTCCATTTTGTCCGAGGTGGTGGCGACGCGGGCCTCATTTTGTACGGCATGGGAGCCGCGAGAGCGGCGAATTTTTTGAAAATGTTGGTCGCGCTCGCCCCCATTTTGTCCGGGACGGACTCCCCGCTGGCCTCCATTTGGTCCAAGCCCGGCTGCCGTCCCTGCAGCCGTGCTGCCCCTGTTCAAATACACTTCCAAAGATACAAATACATCATAAATATACAGGTAATATATATATATTATAAACACAAGTTGTTGTTGTTGGTGGTGGTGGTCTGATGATAAAGACCGCCACTCTGGCATCACTCTGGCATGACTGGGTGCAACCTGGGAACCCTGGCTGCACCCTGGCATCATTGTGGGTTGACTGCGGGATCACTGGGGACACTCTGTTGGCTACTTGCCGCCATCTGACCAAGATGGCGGCTGGCGCAGCCGCCATTTTTCCAAAATGTAGGCCTGGCTGTCCTCCATTTCGTCCAAGATGGTGGCCAAGTTGGCCTCCATTTTGTCCAATGAGGTAGCCAAGCTGGCCTCCATTTTGTCCGAGGTGGTGGCGACGCGGGCCTCATTTTGTACGGCATGGGAGCCGCGTGAGCGGCGAATTTTTTGAAAATGTTGGTCGCGCTCGCCCCCATTTTGTCCGGGACGGACTCCCCGCTGGCCTCCATTTGGTCCAAGCCCGGCTGCCGTCCCTGCAGCCGTGCTGCCCCTGTTCAAATACACTTCCAAAGATACAAATACATCATAAATATACAGGTAATATATATATATTATAAACACAAGTTGTTGTTGTTGGTGGTGGTGGTCTGATGATAAAGACCGCCACTCTGGCATCACTCTGGCATGACTGGGTGCAACCTGGGAACCCTGGCTGCACCCTGGCATCATTCTGGGTTGACTGCGGGATCACTGGGGACACTCGGTTGGCTACTTGCCGCCATCTGACCAAGATGGCGGCAGCGGCGCAGCCGCCATTTTCCCAAAATGTTGGCCTGGCTGTCCTCCATTTTGTCCAAGGTGGTGGCCAAGCTGGCCTCCATTTTGTCCAATGAGGTAGCCAAGCTGGCCTCCATTTTGTCCAATGAGGTAGCCAAGCTGGCCTCCATTTTGTCCGAGGTGGTGGCGACGCGGGCCTCATTTTGTACGGCATGGGAGCCGCGAGAGCGGCGAATTTTTTGAAAATGTTGGTCGCGCTCGCCCCCATTTTGTCCGGGACGGACTCCCCGCTGGCCTCCATTTGGTCCAAGCCCGGCTGCCGTCCCTGCAGCCGTGCTGCCCCTGTTCAAATACACTTCCAAATATACAAATACATCATAAATATACAGGTAATATATATATATTATAAACACAAGTTGTTGTTGTTGGTGGTGGTGGTCTGATGATAAAGACCGCCACTCTGGCATCACTCTGGCATGACTGGGTGCAACCTGGGAACCCTGGCTGCACCCTGGCATCATTCTGGGTTGACTGCGGGATCACTGGGGACACTCGGTTGGCTACTTGCCGCCATCTGACCAAGATGGCGGCAGCGGCGCAGCCGCCATTTTCCCAAAATGTTGGCCTGGCTGTCCTCCATTTTGTCCAAGGTGGTGGCCAAGCTGGCCTCCATTTTGTCCAATGAGGTAGCCAAGCTGGCCTCCATTTTGTCCAATGAGGTAGCCAAGCTGGCCTCCATTTTGTCCGAGGTGGTGGCGACGCGGGCCTCATTTTGTACGGCATGGGAGCCGCGAGAGCGGCGAATTTTTTGAAAATGTTGGTCGCGCTCGCCCCCATTTTGTCCGGGACGGACTCCCCGCTGGCCTCCATTTGGTCCAAGCCCGGCTGCCGTCCCTGCAGCCGTGCTGCCCCTGTTCAAATACACTTCCAAAGATACAAATACATCATAAATATACAGGTAATATATATATATTATAAACACAAGTTGTTGTTGTTGGTGGTGGTGGTCTGATGATAAAGACCGCCACTCTGGCATCACTCTGGCATGACTGGGTGCAACCTGGGAACCCTGGCTGCACCCTGGCATCATTGTGGGTTGACTGCGGGATCACTGGGGACACTCTGTTGGCTACTTGCCGCCATCTGACCAAGATGGCGGCTGGCGCAGCCGCCATTTTTCCAAAATGTAGGCCTGGCTGTCCTCCATTTCGTCCAAGATGGTGGCCAAGTTGGCCTCCATTTTGTCCAATGAGGTAGCCAAGCTGGCCTCCATTTTGTCCGAGGTGGTGGCGACGCGGGCCTCATTTTGTACGGCATGGGAGCCGCGTGAGCGGCGAATTTTTTGAAAATGTTGGTCGCGCTCGCCCCCATTTTGTCCGGGACGGACTCCCCGCTGGCCTCCATTTGGTCCAAGCCCGGCTGCCGTCCCTGCAGCCGTGCTGCCCCTGTTCAAATACACTTCCAAAGATACAAATACATCATAAATATACAGGTAATATATATATATTATAAACACAAGTTGTTGTTGTTGGTGGTGGTGGTCTGATGATAAAGACCGCCACTCTGGCATCACTCTGGCATGACTGGGTGCAACCTGGGAACCCTGGCTGCACCCTGGCATCATTGTGGGTTGACTGCGGGATCACTGGGGACACTCTGTTGGCTACTTGCCGCCATCTGACCAAGATGGCGGCTGGCGCAGCCGCCATTTTTCCAAAATGTAGGCCTGGCTGTCCTCCATTTCGTCCAAGATGGTGGCCAAGTTGGCCTCCATTTTGTCCAATGAGGTAGCCAAGCTGGCCTCCATTTTGTCCGAGGTGGTGGCGACGCGGGCCTCATTTTGTACGGCATGGGAGCCGCGAGAGCGGCGAATTTTTTGAAAATGTTGGTCGCGCTCGCCCCCATTTTGTCCGGGACGGACTCCCCGCTGGCCTCCATTTGGTCCAAGCCCGGCTGCCGTCCCTGCAGCCGTGCTGCCCCTGTTCAAATACACTTCCAAAGATACAAATACATCATAAATATACAGGTAATATATATATATTATAAACACAAGTTGTTGTTGTTGGTGGTGGTGGTCTGATGATAAAGACCGCCACTCTGGCATCACTCTGGCATGACTGGGTGCAACCTGGGAACCCTGGCTGCACCCTGGCATCATTGTGGGTTGACTGCGGGATCACTGGGGACACTCTGTTGGCTACTTGCCGCCATCTGACCAAGATGGCGGCTGGCGCAGCCGCCATTTTTCCAAAATGTAGGCCTGGCTGTCCTCCATTTCGTCCAAGATGGTGGCCAAGTTGGCCTCCATTTTGTCCAATGAGGTAGCCAAGCTGGCCTCCATTTTGTCCGAGGTGGTGGCGACGCGGGCCTCATTTTGTACGGCATGGGAGCCGCGTGAGCGGCGAATTTTTTGAAAATGTTGGTCGCGCTCGCCCCCATTTTGTCCGGGACGGACTCCCCGCTGGCCTCCATTTGGTCCAAGCCCGGCTGCCGTCCCTGCAGCCGTGCTGCCCCTGTTCAAATACACTTCCAAAGATACAAATACATCATAAATATACAGGTAATATATATATATTATAAACACAAGTTGTTGTTGTTGGTGGTGGTGGTCTGATGATAAAGACCGCCACTCTGGCATCACTCTGGCATGACTGGGTGCAACCTGGGAACCCTGGCTGCACCCTGGCATCATTGTGGGTTGACTGCGGGATCACTGGGGACACTCTGTTGGCTACTTGCCGCCATCTGACCAAGATGGCGGCTGGCGCAGCCGCCATTTTTCCAAAATGTAGGCCTGGCTGTCCTCCATTTCGTCCAAGATGGTGGCCAAGTTGGCCTCCATTTTGTCCAATGAGGTAGCCAAGCTGGCCTCCATTTTGTCCGAGGTGGTGGCGACGCGGGCCTCATTTTGTACGGCATGGGAGCCGCGTGAGCGGCGAATTTTTTGAAAATGTTGGTCGCGCTCGCCCCCATTTTGTCCGGGACGGACTCCCCGCTGGCCTCCATTTGGTCCAAGCCCGGCTGCCGTCCCTGCAGCCGTGCTGCCCCTGTTCAAATACACTTCCAAATATACAAATACATCATAAATATACAGGTAATATATATACATTATAAACACAAGTTGTTGTTGTTGGTGGTGGTGGTCTGATGATAAAGACCGCCACTCTGGCATCACTCCGGCATGACTGGGTGCAAGCTGGGAACCCTGGCTGCACCCTGGCATCATTCTGGGTTGACTGCGGGATCACTGGGGACACTCGGTTGGCTACTTGCCGCCATCTGACCAAGATGGCGGCAGCGGCGCAGCCGCCATTTTCCCAAAATGTTGGCCTGGCTGTCCTCCATTTTGTCCAAGGTGGTGGCCAAGCTGGCCTCCATTTTGTCCAATGAGGTAGCCAAGCTGGCCTCCATTTTGTCCAATGAGGTAGCCAAGCTGGCCTCCATTTTGTCCAAGGTGGTAGCCAAGCTGGCCTCCATTTTGTCCAATGAGGTAGCCAAGCTGGCCTCCATTTTGTCCAAGGTGGTGGCGACGCGGGCCTCATTTTGTACGGCATGGGAGCCGCGAGAGCGGCGAATTTTTTGAAAATGTTGGTCGCGCTCGCCCCCATTTTGTCCGGGACGGACTCCCCGCTGGCCTCCATTTGGTCCAAGCCCGGCTGCCGTCCCTGCAGCCGTGCTGCCCCTGTGCAAATACACTTCCAAATACACAAATACATCATAAATATACAGGTAATATATATATATTATAAACACAAGTTGTTGTTGTTGGTGGTGGTGGTCTGATGATAAAGACCGCCACTCTGGCATCACTCTGGCATGACTGGGTGCAACCTGGGAACCCTGGCTGCACCCTGGCATCATTCTGGGTTGACTGCGGGATCACTGGGGACACTCGGTTGGCTACTTGCCGCCATCTGACCAAGATGGCGGCAGCGGCGCAGCCGCCATTTTCCCAAAATGTTGGCCTGGCTGTCCTCCATTTTGTCCAAGGTGGTGGCCAAGCTGGCCTCCATTTTGTCCAATGAGGTAGCCAAGCTGGCCTCCATTTTGTCCAATGAGGTAGCCAAGCTGGCCTCCATTTTGTCCGAGGTGGTGGCGACGCGGGCCTCATTTTGTACGGCATGGGAGCCGCGAGAGCGGCGAATTTTTTGAAAATGTTGGTCGCGCTCGCCCCCATTTTGTCCGGGACGGACTCCCCGCTGGCCTCCATTTGGTCCAAGCCCGGCTGCCGTCCCTGCAGCCGTGCTGCCCCTGTTCAAATACACTTCCAAATATACAAATACATCATAAATATACAGGTAATATATATATATTATAAACACAAGTTGTTGTTGTTGGTGGTGGTGGTCTGATGATAAAGACCGCCACTCTGGCATCACTCTGGCATGACTGGGTGCAACCTGGGAACCCTGGCTGCACCCTGGCATCATTCTGGGTTGACTGCGGGATCACTGGGGACACTCGGTTGGCTACTTGCCGCCATCTGACCAAGATGGCGGCAGCGGCGCAGCCGCCATTTTCCCAAAATGTTGGCCTGGCTGTCCTCCATTTTGTCCAAGGTGGTGGCCAAGCTGGCCTCCATTTTGTCCAATGAGGTAGCCAAGCTGGCCTCCATTTTGTCCAATGAGGTAGCCAAGCTGGCCTCCATTTTGTCCGAGGTGGTGGCGACGCGGGCCTCATTTTGTACGGCATGGGAGCCGCGAGAGCGGCGAATTTTTTGAAAATGTTGGTCGCGCTCGCCCCCATTTTGTCCGGGACGGACTCCCCGCTGGCCTCCATTTGGTCCAAGCCCGGCTGCCGTCCCTGCAGCCGTGCTGCCCCTGTTCAAATACACTTCCAAAGATACAAATACATCATAAATATACAGGTAATATATATATATTATAAACACAAGTTGTTGTTGTTGGTGGTGGTGGTCTGATGATAAAGACCGCCACTCTGGCATCACTCTGGCATGACTGGGTGCAACCTGGGAACCCTGGCTGCACCCTGGCATCATTGTGGGTTGACTGCGGGATCACTGGGGACACTCTGTTGGCTACTTGCCGCCATCTGACCAAGATGGCGGCTGGCGCAGCCGCCATTTTTCCAAAATGTAGGCCTGGCTGTCCTCCATTTCGTCCAAGATGGTGGCCAAGTTGGCCTCCATTTTGTCCAATGAGGTAGCCAAGCTGGCCTCCATTTTGTCCGAGGTGGTGGCGACGCGGGCCTCATTTTGTACGGCATGGGAGCCGCGTGAGCGGCGAATTTTTTGAAAATGTTGGTCGCGCTCGCCCCCATTTTGTCCGGGACGGACTCCCCGCTGGCCTCCATTTGGTCCAAGCCCGGCTGCCGTCCCTGCAGCCGTGCTGCCCCTGTTCAAATACACTTCCAAATATACAAATACATCATAAATATACAGGTAATATATATATATTATAAACACAAGTTGTTGTTGTTGGTGGTGGTGGTCTGATGATAAAGACCGCCACTCTGGCATCACTCCGGCATGACTGGGTGCAAGCTGGGAACCCTGGCTGCACCCTGGCATCATTCTGGGTTGACTGCGGGATCACTGGGGACACTCGGTTGGCTACTTGCCGCCATCTGACCAAGATGGCGGCAGCGGCGCAGCCGCCATTTTCCCAAAATGTTGGCCTGGCTGTCCTCCATTTTGTCCAAGGTGGTGGCCAAGCTGGCCTCCATTTTGTCCAATGAGGTAGCCAAGCTGGCCTCCATTTTGTCCAATGAGGTAGCCAAGCTGGCCTCCATTTTGTCCAAGGTGGTAGCCAAGCTGGCCTCCATTTTGTCCAATGAGGTAGCCAAGCTGGCCTCCATTTTGTCCAAGGTGGTGGCGACGCGGGCCTCATTTTGTACGGCATGGGAGCCGCGAGAGCGGCGAATTTTTTGAAAATGTTGGTCGCGCTCGCCCCCATTTTGTCCGGGACGGACTCCCCGCTGGCCTCCATTTGGTCCAAGCCCGGCTGCCGTCCCTGCAGCCGTGCTGCCCCTGTGCAAATACACTTCCAAATACACAAATACATCATAAATATACAGGTAATATATATATATTATAAACACAAGTTGTTGTTGTTGGTGGTGGTGGTCTGATGATAAAGACCGCCACTCTGGCATCACTCTGGCATGACTGGGTGCAACCTGGGAACCCTGGCTGCACCCTGGCATCATTCTGGGTTGACTGCGGGATCACTGGGGACACTCGGTTGGCTACTTGCCGCCATCTGACCAAGATGGCGGCAGCGGCGCAGCCGCCATTTTCCCAAAATGTTGGCCTGGCTGTCCTCCATTTTGTCCAAGGTGGTGGCCAAGCTGGCCTCCATTTTGTCCAATGAGGTAGCCAAGCTGGCCTCCATTTTGTCCAATGAGGTAGCCAAGCTGGCCTCCATTTTGTCCGAGGTGGTGGCGACGCGGGCCTCATTTTGTACGGCATGGGAGCCGCGAGAGCGGCGAATTTTTTGAAAATGTTGGTCGCGCTCGCCCCCATTTTGTCCGGGACGGACTCCCCGCTGGCCTCCATTTGGTCCAAGCCCGGCTGCCGTCCCTGCAGCCGTGCTGCCCCTGTTCAAATACACTTCCAAATATACAAATACATCATAAATATACAGGTAATATATATATATTATAAACACAAGTTGTTGTTGTTGGTGGTGGTGGTCTGATGATAAAGACCGCCACTCTGGCATCACTCTGGCATGACTGGGTGCAACCTGGGAACCCTGGCTGCACCCTGGCATCATTCTGGGTTGACTGCGGGATCACTGGGGACACTCGGTTGGCTACTTGCCGCCATCTGACCAAGATG
Organism: Heptranchias perlo; assembly: GCF_035084215.1. Classification (NCBI taxonomy): domain Eukaryota; kingdom Metazoa; phylum Chordata; class Chondrichthyes; order Hexanchiformes; family Hexanchidae; genus Heptranchias; species Heptranchias perlo. Next base: position 14,944,141 of record NC_090363.1, read on the forward strand.
GCGGCAGCGGCGCAGCCGCCATTTTCCCAAAATGTTGGCCTGGCTGTCCTCCATTTTGTCCAAGGTGGTGGCCAAGCTGGCCTCCATTTTGTCCAATGAGGTAGCCAAGCTGGCCTCCATTTTGTCCAATGAGGTAGCCAAGCTGGCCTCCATTTTGTCCGAGGTGGTGGCGACGCGGGCCTCATTTTGTACGGCATGGGAGCCGCGAGAGCGGCGAATTTTTTGAAAATGTTGGTCGCGCTCGCCCCCATTTTGTCCGGGACGGACTCCCCGCTGGCCTCCATTTGGTCCAAGCCCGGCTGCCGTCCCTGCAGCCGTGCTGCCCCTGTTCAAATACACTTCCAAAGATACAAATACATCATAAATATACAGGTAATATATATATATTATAAACACAAGTTGTTGTTGTTGGTGGTGGTGGTCTGATGATAAAGACCGCCACTCTGGCATCACTCTGGCATGACTGGGTGCAACCTGGGAACCCTGGCTGCACCCTGGCATCATTGTGGGTTGACTGCGGGATCACTGGGGACACTCTGTTGGCTACTTGCCGCCATCTGACCAAGATGGCGGCTGGCGCAGCCGCCATTTTTCCAAAATGTAGGCCTGGCTGTCCTCCATTTCGTCCAAGATGGTGGCCAAGTTGGCCTCCATTTTGTCCAATGAGGTAGCCAAGCTGGCCTCCATTTTGTCCGAGGTGGTGGCGACGCGGGCCTCATTTTGTACGGCATGGGAGCCGCGTGAGCGGCGAATTTTTTGAAAATGTTGGTCGCGCTCGCCCCCATTTTGTCCGGGACGGACTCCCCGCTGGCCTCCATTTGGTCCAAGCCCGGCTGCCGTCCCTGCAGCCGTGCTGCCCCTGTTCAAATACACTTCCAAATATACAAATACATCATAAATATACAGGTAATATATATATATTATAAACACAAGTTGTTGTTGTTGGTGGTGGTGGTCTGATGATAAAGACCGCCACTCTGGCATCACTCCGGCATGACTGGGTGCAAGCTGGGAACCCTGGCTGCACCCTGGCATCATTCTGGGTTGACTGCGGGATCACTGGGGACACTCGGTTGGCTACTTGCCGCCATCTGACCAAGATGGCGGCAGCGGCGCAGCCGCCATTTTCCCAAAATGTTGGCCTGGCTGTCCTCCATTTTGTCCAAGGTGGTGGCCAAGCTGGCCTCCATTTTGTCCAATGAGGTAGCCAAGCTGGCCTCCATTTTGTCCAATGAGGTAGCCAAGCTGGCCTCCATTTTGTCCAAGGTGGTAGCCAAGCTGGCCTCCATTTTGTCCAATGAGGTAGCCAAGCTGGCCTCCATTTTGTCCAAGGTGGTGGCGACGCGGGCCTCATTTTGTACGGCATGGGAGCCGCGAGAGCGGCGAATTTTTTGAAAATGTTGGTCGCGCTCGCCCCCATTTTGTCCGGGACGGACTCCCCGCTGGCCTCCATTTGGTCCAAGCCCGGCTGCCGTCCCTGCAGCCGTGCTGCCCCTGTGCAAATACACTTCCAAATACACAAATACATCATAAATATACAGGTAATATATATATATTATAAACACAAGTTGTTGTTGTTGGTGGTGGTGGTCTGATGATAAAGACCGCCACTCTGGCATCACTCTGGCATGACTGGGTGCAACCTGGGAACCCTGGCTGCACCCTGGCATCATTGTGGGTTGACTGCGGGATCACTGGGGACACTCTGTTGGCTACTTGCCGCCATCTGACCAAGATGGCGGCTGGCGCAGCCGCCATTTTTCCAAAATGTAGGCCTGGCTGTCCTCCATTTCGTCCAAGATGGTGGCCAAGTTGGCCTCCATTTTGTCCAATGAGGTAGCCAAGCTGGCCTCCATTTTGTCCGAGGTGGTGGCGACGCGGGCCTCATTTTGTACGGCATGGGAGCCGCGAGAGCGGCGAATTTTTTGAAAATGTTGGTCGCGCTCGCCCCCATTTTGTCCGGGACGGACTCCCCGCTGGCCTCCATTTGGTCCAAGCCCGGCTGCCGTCCCTGCAGCCGTGCTGCCCCTGTTCAAATACACTTCCAAAGATACAAATACATCATAAATATACAGGTAATATATATATATTATAAACACAAGTTGTTGTTGTTGGTGGTGGTGGTCTGATGATAAAGACCGCCACTCTGGCATCACTCTGGCATGACTGGGTGCAACCTGGGAACCCTGGCTGCACCCTGGCATCATTGTGGGTTGACTGCGGGATCACTGGGGACACTCTGTTGGCTACTTGCCGCCATCTGACCAAGATGGCGGCTGGCGCAGCCGCCATTTTTCCAAAATGTAGGCCTGGCTGTCCTCCATTTCGTCCAAGATGGTGGCCAAGTTGGCCTCCATTTTGTCCAATGAGGTAGCCAAGCTGGCCTCCATTTTGTCCGAGGTGGTGGCGACGCGGGCCTCATTTTGTACGGCATGGGAGCCGCGTGAGCGGCGAATTTTTTGAAAATGTTGGTCGCGCTCGCCCCCATTTTGTCCGGGACGGACTCCCCGCTGGCCTCCATTTGGTCCAAGCCCGGCTGCCGTCCCTGCAGCCGTGCTGCCCCTGTTCAAATACACTTCCAAAGATACAAATACATCATAAATATACAGGTAATATATATATATTATAAACACAAGTTGTTGTTGTTGGTGGTGGTGGTCTGATGATAAAGACCGCCACTCTGGCATCACTCTGGCATGACTGGGTGCAACCTGGGAACCCTGGCTGCACCCTGGCATCATTGTGGGTTGACTGCGGGATCACTGGGGACACTCTGTTGGCTACTTGCCGCCATCTGACCAAGATGGCGGCTGGCGCAGCCGCCATTTTTCCAAAATGTAGGCCTGGCTGTCCTCCATTTCGTCCAAGATGGTGGCCAAGTTGGCCTCCATTTTGTCCAATGAGGTAGCCAAGCTGGCCTCCATTTTGTCCGAGGTGGTGGCGACGCGGGCCTCATTTTGTACGGCATGGGAGCCGCGTGAGCGGCGAATTTTTTGAAAATGTTGGTCGCGCTCGCCCCCATTTTGTCCGGGACGGACTCCCCGCTGGCCTCCATTTGGTCCAAGCCCGGCTGCCGTCCCTGCAGCCGTGCTGCCCCTGTTCAAATACACTTCCAAATATACAAATACATCATAAATATACAGGTAATATATATACATTATAAACACAAGTTGTTGTTGTTGGTGGTGGTGGTCTGATGATAAAGACCGCCACTCTGGCATCACTCCGGCATGACTGGGTGCAAGCTGGGAACCCTGGCTGCACCCTGGCATCATTCTGGGTTGACTGCGGGATCACTGGGGACACTCGGTTGGCTACTTGCCGCCATCTGACCAAGATGGCGGCAGCGGCGCAGCCGCCATTTTCCCAAAATGTTGGCCTGGCTGTCCTCCATTTTGTCCAAGGTGGTGGCCAAGCTGGCCTCCATTTTGTCCAATGAGGTAGCCAAGCTGGCCTCCATTTTGTCCAATGAGGTAGCCAAGCTGGCCTCCATTTTGTCCAAGGTGGTAGCCAAGCTGGCCTCCATTTTGTCCAATGAGGTAGCCAAGCTGGCCTCCATTTTGTCCAAGGTGGTGGCGACGCGGGCCTCATTTTGTACGGCATGGGAGCCGCGAGAGCGGCGAATTTTTTGAAAATGTTGGTCGCGCTCGCCCCCATTTTGTCCGGGACGGACTCCCCGCTGGCCTCCATTTGGTCCAAGCCCGGCTGCCGTCCCTGCAGCCGTGCTGCCCCTGTGCAAATACACTTCCAAATACACAAATACATCATAAATATACAGGTAATATATATATATTATAAACACAAGTTGTTGTTGTTGGTGGTGGTGGTCTGATGATAAAGACCGCCACTCTGGCATCACTCTGGCATGACTGGGTGCAACCTGGGAACCCTGGCTGCACCCTGGCATCATTGTGGGTTGACTGCGGGATCACTGGGGACACTCTGTTGGCTACTTGCCGCCATCTGACCAAGATGGCGGCTGGCGCAGCCGCCATTTTTCCAAAATGTAGGCCTGGCTGTCCTCCATTTCGTCCAAGATGGTGGCCAAGTTGGCCTCCATTTTGTCCAATGAGGTAGCCAAGCTGGCCTCCATTTTGTCCGAGGTGGTGGCGACGCGGGCCTCATTTTGTACGGCATGGGAGCCGCGAGAGCGGCGAATTTTTTGAAAATGTTGGTCGCGCTCGCCCCCATTTTGTCCGGGACGGACTCCCCGCTGGCCTCCATTTGGTCCAAGCCCGGCTGCCGTCCCTGCAGCCGTGCTGCCCCTGTTCAAATACACTTCCAAAGATACAAATACATCATAAATATACAGGTAATATATATATATTATAAACACAAGTTGTTGTTGTTGGTGGTGGTGGTCTGATGATAAAGACCGCCACTCTGGCATCACTCTGGCATGACTGGGTGCAACCTGGGAACCCTGGCTGCACCCTGGCATCATTGTGGGTTGACTGCGGGATCACTGGGGACACTCTGTTGGCTACTTGCCGCCATCTGACCAAGATGGCGGCTGGCGCAGCCGCCATTTTTCCAAAATGTAGGCCTGGCTGTCCTCCATTTCGTCCAAGATGGTGGCCAAGTTGGCCTCCATTTTGTCCAATGAGGTAGCCAAGCTGGCCTCCATTTTGTCCGAGGTGGTGGCGACGCGGGCCTCATTTTGTACGGCATGGGAGCCGCGTGAGCGGCGAATTTTTTGAAAATGTTGGTCGCGCTCGCCCCCATTTTGTCCGGGACGGACTCCCCGCTGGCCTCCATTTGGTCCAAGCCCGGCTGCCGTCCCTGCAGCCGTGCTGCCCCTGTTCAAATACACTTCCAAAGATACAAATACATCATAAATATACAGGTAATATATATATATTATAAACACAAGTTGTTGTTGTTGGTGGTGGTGGTCTGATGATAAAGACCGCCACTCTGGCATCACTCTGGCATGACTGGGTGCAACCTGGGAACCCTGGCTGCACCCTGGCATCATTGTGGGTTGACTGCGGGATCACTGGGGACACTCTGTTGGCTACTTGCCGCCATCTGACCAAGATGGCGGCTGGCGCAGCCGCCATTTTTCCAAAATGTAGGCCTGGCTGTCCTCCATTTCGTCCAAGATGGTGGCCAAGTTGGCCTCCATTTTGTCCAATGAGGTAGCCAAGCTGGCCTCCATTTTGTCCGAGGTGGTGGCGACGCGGGCCTCATTTTGTACGGCATGGGAGCCGCGTGAGCGGCGAATTTTTTGAAAATGTTGGTCGCGCTCGCCCCCATTTTGTCCGGGACGGACTCCCCGCTGGCCTCCATTTGGTCCAAGCCCGGCTGCCGTCCCTGCAGCCGTGCTGCCCCTGTTCAAATACACTTCCAAATATACAAATACATCATAAATATACAGGTAATATATATACATTATAAACACAAGTTGTTGTTGTTGGTGGTGGTGGTCTGATGATAAAGACCGCCACTCTGGCATCACTCCGGCATGACTGGGTGCAAGCTGGGAACCCTGGCTGCACCCTGGCATCATTCTGGGTTGACTGCGGGATCACTGGGGACACTCGGTTGGCTACTTGCCGCCATCTGACCAAGATGGCGGCAGCGGCGCAGCCGCCATTTTCCCAAAATGTTGGCCTGGCTGTCCTCCATTTTGTCCAAGGTGGTGGCCAAGCTGGCCTCCATTTTGTCCAATGAGGTAGCCAAGCTGGCCTCCATTTTGTCCAATGAGGTAGCCAAGCTGGCCTCCATTTTGTCCAAGGTGGTAGCCAAGCTGGCCTCCATTTTGTCCAATGAGGTAGCCAAGCTGGCCTCCATTTTGTCCAAGGTGGTGGCGACGCGGGCCTCATTTTGTACGGCATGGGAGCCGCGAGAGCGGCGAATTTTTTGAAAATGTTGGTCGCGCTCGCCCCCATTTTGTCCGGGACGGACTCCCCGCTGGCCTCCATTTGGTCCAAGCCCGGCTGCCGTCCCTGCAGCCGTGCTGCCCCTGTGCAAATACACTTCCAAATACACAAATACATCATAAATATACAGGTAATATATATATATTATAAACACAAGTTGTTGTTGTTGGTGGTGGTGGTCTGATGATAAAGACCGCCACTCTGGCATCACTCTGGCATGACTGGGTGCAACCTGGGAACCCTGGCTGCACCCTGGCATCATTCTGGGTTGACTGCGGGATCACTGGGGACACTCGGTTGGCTACTTGCCGCCATCTGACCAAGATGGCGGCAGCGGCGCAGCCGCCATTTTCCCAAAATGTTGGCCTGGCTGTCCTCCATTTTGTCCAAGGTGGTGGCCAAGCTGGCCTCCATTTTGTCCAATGAGGTAGCCAAGCTGGCCTCCATTTTGTCCAATGAGGTAGCCAAGCTGGCCTCCATTTTGTCCGAGGTGGTGGCGACGCGGGCCTCATTTTGTACGGCATGGGAGCCGCGAGAGCGGCGAATTTTTTGAAAATGTTGGTCGCGCTCGCCCCCATTTTGTCCGGGACGGACTCCCCGCTGGCCTCCATTTGGTCCAAGCCCGGCTGCCGTCCCTGCAGCCGTGCTGCCCCTGTTCAAATACACTTCCAAATATACAAATACATCATAAATATACAGGTAATATATATATATTATAAACACAAGTTGTTGTTGTTGGTGGTGGTGGTCTGATGATAAAGACCGCCACTCTGGCATCACTCTGGCATGACTGGGTGCAACCTGGGAACCCTGGCTGCACCCTGGCATCATTCTGGGTTGACTGCGGGATCACTGGGGACACTCGGTTGGCTACTTGCCGCCATCTGACCAAGATGGCGGCAGCGGCGCAGCCGCCATTTTCCCAAAATGTTGGCCTGGCTGTCCTCCATTTTGTCCAAGGTGGTGGCCAAGCTGGCCTCCATTTTGTCCAATGAGGTAGCCAAGCTGGCCTCCATTTTGTCCAATGAGGTAGCCAAGCTGGCCTCCATTTTGTCCGAGGTGGTGGCGACGCGGGCCTCATTTTGTACGGCATGGGAGCCGCGAGAGCGGCGAATTTTTTGAAAATGTTGGTCGCGCTCGCCCCCATTTTGTCCGGGACGGACTCCCCGCTGGCCTCCATTTGGTCCAAGCCCGGCTGCCGTCCCTGCAGCCGTGCTGCCCCTGTTCAAATACACTTCCAAAGATACAAATACATCATAAATATACAGGTAATATATATATATTATAAACACAAGTTGTTGTTGTTGGTGGTGGTGGTCTGATGATAAAGACCGCCACTCTGGCATCACTCTGGCATGACTGGGTGCAACCTGGGAACCCTGGCTGCACCCTGGCATCATTGTGGGTTGACTGCGGGATCACTGGGGACACTCTGTTGGCTACTTGCCGCCATCTGACCAAGATGGCGGCTGGCGCAGCCGCCATTTTTCCAAAATGTAGGCCTGGCTGTCCTCCATTTCGTCCAAGATGGTGGCCAAGTTGGCCTCCATTTTGTCCAATGAGGTAGCCAAGCTGGCCTCCATTTTGTCCGAGGTGGTGGCGACGCGGGCCTCATTTTGTACGGCATGGGAGCCGCGTGAGCGGCGAATTTTTTGAAAATGTTGGTCGCGCTCGCCCCCATTTTGTCCGGGACGGACTCCCCGCTGGCCTCCATTTGGTCCAAGCCCGGCTGCCGTCCCTGCAGCCGTGCTGCCCCTGTTCAAATACACTTCCAAATATACAAATACATCATAAATATACAGGTAATATATATACATTATAAACACAAGTTGTTGTTGTTGGTGGTGGTGGTCTGATGATAAAGACCGCCACTCTGGCATCACTCCGGCATGACTGGGTGCAAGCTGGGAACCCTGGCTGCACCCTGGCATCATTCTGGGTTGACTGCGGGATCACTGGGGACACTCGGTTGGCTACTTGCCGCCATCTGACCAAGATGGCGGCAGCGGCGCAGCCGCCATTTTCCCAAAATGTTGGCCTGGCTGTCCTCCATTTTGTCCAAGGTGGTGGCCAAGCTGGCCTCCATTTTGTCCAATGAGGTAGCCAAGCTGGCCTCCATTTTGTCCAATGAGGTAGCCAAGCTGGCCTCCATTTTGTCCAAGGTGGTAGCCAAGCTGGCCTCCATTTTGTCCAATGAGGTAGCCAAGCTGGCCTCCATTTTGTCCAAGGTGGTGGCGACGCGGGCCTCATTTTGTACGGCATGGGAGCCGCGAGAGCGGCGAATTTTTTGAAAATGTTGGTCGCGCTCGCCCCCATTTTGTCCGGGACGGACTCCCCGCTGGCCTCCATTTGGTCCAAGCCCGGCTGCCGTCCCTGCAGCCGTGCTGCCCCTGTGCAAATACACTTCCAAATACACAAATACATCATAAATATACAGGTAATATATATATATTATAAACACAAGTTGTTGTTGTTGGTGGTGGTGGTCTGATGATAAAGACCGCCACTCTGGCATCACTCTGGCATGACTGGGTGCAACCTGGGAACCCTGGCTGCACCCTGGCATCATTCTGGGTTGACTGCGGGATCACTGGGGACACTCGGTTGGCTACTTGCCGCCATCTGACCAAGATGGCGGCAGCGGCGCAGCCGCCATTTTCCCAAAATGTTGGCCTGGCTGTCCTCCATTTTGTCCAAGGTGGTGGCCAAGCTGGCCTCCATTTTGTCCAATGAGGTAGCCAAGCTGGCCTCCATTTTGTCCAATGAGGTAGCCAAGCTGGCCTCCATTTTGTCCGAGGTGGTGGCGACGCGGGCCTCATTTTGTACGGCATGGGAGCCGCGAGAGCGGCGAATTTTTTGAAAATGTTGGTCGCGCTCGCCCCCATTTTGTCCGGGACGGACTCCCCGCTGGCCTCCATTTGGTCCAAGCCCGGCTGCCGTCCCTGCAGCCGTGCTGCCCCTGTTCAAATACACTTCCAAAGATACAAATACATCATAAATATACAGGTAATATATATATATTATAAACACAAGTTGTTGTTGTTGGTGGTGGTGGTCTGATGATAAAGACCGCCACTCTGGCATCACTCTGGCATGACTGGGTGCAACCTGGGAACCCTGGCTGCACCCTGGCATCATTGTGGGTTGACTGCGGGATCACTGGGGACACTCTGTTGGCTACTTGCCGCCATCTGACCAAGATGGCGGCTGGCGCAGCCGCCATTTTTCCAAAATGTAGGCCTGGCTGTCCTCCATTTCGTCCAAGATGGTGGCCAAGTTGGCCTCCATTTTGTCCAATGAGGTAGCCAAGCTGGCCTCCATTTTGTCCGAGGTGGTGGCGACGCGGGCCTCATTTTGTACGGCATGGGAGCCGCGTGAGCGGCGAATTTTTTGAAAATGTTGGTCGCGCTCGCCCCCATTTTGTCCGGGACGGACTCCCCGCTGGCCTCCATTTGGTCCAAGCCCGGCTGCCGTCCCTGCAGCCGTGCTGCCCCTGTTCAAATACACTTCCAAATATACAAATACATCATAAATATACAGGTAATATATATACATTATAAACACAAGTTGTTGTTGTTGGTGGTGGTGGTCTGATGATAAAGACCGCCACTCTGGCATCACTCCGGCATGACTGGGTGCAAGCTGGGAACCCTGGCTGCACCCTGGCATCATTCTGGGTTGACTGCGGGATCACTGGGGACACTCGGTTGGCTACTTGCCGCCATCTGACCAAGATGGCGGCAGCGGCGCAGCCGCCATTTTCCCAAAATGTTGGCCTGGCTGTCCTCCATTTTGTCCAAGGTGGTGGCCAAGCTGGCCTCCATTTTGTCCAATGAGGTAGCCAAGCTGGCCTCCATTTTGTCCAATGAGGTAGCCAAGCTGGCCTCCATTTTGTCCAAGGTGGTAGCCAAGCTGGCCTCCATTTTGTCCAATGAGGTAGCCAAGCTGGCCTCCATTTTGTCCAAGGTGGTGGCGACGCGGGCCTCATTTTGTACGGCATGGGAGCCGCGAGAGCGGCGAATTTTTTGAAAATGTTGGTCGCGCTCGCCCCCATTTTGTCCGGGACGGACTCCCCGCTGGCCTCCATTTGGTCCAAGCCCGGCTGCCGTCCCTGCAGCCGTGCTGCCCCTGTGCAAATACACTTCCAAATACACAAATACATCATAAATATACAGGTAATATATATATATTATAAACACAAGTTGTTGTTGTTGGTGGTGGTGGTCTGATGATAAAGACCGCCACTCTGGCATCACTCTGGCATGACTGGGTGCAACCTGGGAACCCTGGCTGCACCCTGGCATCATTCTGGGTTGACTGCGGGATCACTGGGGACACTCGGTTGGCTACTTGCCGCCATCTGACCAAGATGGCGGCAGCGGCGCAGCCGCCATTTTCCCAAAATGTTGGCCTGGCTGTCCTCCATTTTGTCCAAGGTGGTGGCCAAGCTGGCCTCCATTTTGTCCAATGAGGTAGCCAAGCTGGCCTCCATTTTGTCCAATGAGGTAGCCAAGCTGGCCTCCATTTTGTCCGAGGTGGTGGCGACGCGGGCCTCATTTTGTACGGCATGGGAGCCGCGAGAGCGGCGAATTTTTTGAAAATGTTGGTCGCGCTCGCCCCCATTTTGTCCGGGACGGACTCCCCGCTGGCCTCCATTTGGTCCAAGCCCGGCTGCCGTCCCTGCAGCCGTGCTGCCCCTGTTCAAATACACTTCCAAAGATACAAATACATCATAAATATACAGGTAATATATATATATTATAAACACAAGTTGTTGTTGTTGGTGGTGGTGGTCTGATGATAAAGACCGCCACTCTGGCATCACTCTGGCATGACTGGGTGCAACCTGGGAACCCTGGCTGCACCCTGGCATCATTGTGGGTTGACTGCGGGATCACTGGGGACACTCTGTTGGCTACTTGCCGCCATCTGACCAAGATGGCGGCTGGCGCAGCCGCCATTTTTCCAAAATGTAGGCCTGGCTGTCCTCCATTTCGTCCAAGATGGTGGCCAAGTTGGCCTCCATTTTGTCCAATGAGGTAGCCAAGCTGGCCTCCATTTTGTCCGAGGTGGTGGCGACGCGGGCCTCATTTTGTACGGCATGGGAGCCGCGAGAGCGGCGAATTTTTTGAAAATGTTGGTCGCGCTCGCCCCCATTTTGTCCGGGACGGACTCCCCGCTGGCCTCCATTTGGTCCAAGCCCGGCTGCCGTCCCTGCAGCCGTGCTGCCCCTGTTCAAATACACTTCCAAAGATACAAATACATCATAAATATACAGGTAATATATATATATTATAAACACAAGTTGTTGTTGTTGGTGGTGGTGGTCTGATGATAAAGACCGCCACTCTGGCATCACTCTGGCATGACTGGGTGCAACCTGGGAACCCTGGCTGCACCCTGGCATCATTGTGGGTTGACTGCGGGATCACTGGGGACACTCTGTTGGCTACTTGCCGCCATCTGACCAAGATGGCGGCTGGCGCAGCCGCCATTTTTCCAAAATGTAGGCCTGGCTGTCCTCCATTTCGTCCAAGATGGTGGCCAAGTTGGCCTCCATTTTGTCCAATGAGGTAGCCAAGCTGGCCTCCATTTTGTCCGAGGTGGTGGCGACGCGGGCCTCATTTTGTACGGCATGGGAGCCGCGTGAGCGGCGAATTTTTTGAAAATGTTGGTCGCGCTCGCCCCCATTTTGTCCGGGACGGACTCCCCGCTGGCCTCCATTTGGTCCAAGCCCGGCTGCCGTCCCTGCAGCCGTGCTGCCCCTGTTCAAATACACTTCCAAAGATACAAATACATCATAAATATACAGGTAATATATATATATTATAAACACAAGTTGTTGTTGTTGGTGGTGGTGGTCTGATGATAAAGACCGCCACTCTGGCATCACTCTGGCATGACTGGGTGCAACCTGGGAACCCTGGCTGCACCCTGGCATCATTGTGGGTTGACTGCGGGATCACTGGGGACACTCTGTTGGCTACTTGCCGCCATCTGACCAAGATGGCGGCTGGCGCAGCCGCCATTTTTCCAAAATGTAGGCCTGGCTGTCCTCCATTTCGTCCAAGATGGTGGCCAAGTTGGCCTCCATTTTGTCCAATGAGGTAGCCAAGCTGGCCTCCATTTTGTCCGAGGTGGTGGCGACGCGGGCCTCATTTTGTACGGCATGGGAGCCGCGTGAGCGGCGAATTTTTTGAAAATGTTGGTCGCGCTCGCCCCCATTTTGTCCGGGACGGACTCCCCGCTGGCCTCCATTTGGTCCAAGCCCGGCTGCCGTCCCTGCAGCCGTGCTGCCCCTGTTCAAATACACTTCCAAATATACAAATACATCATAAATATACAGGTAATATATATACATTATAAACACAAGTTGTTGTTGTTGGTGGTGGTGGTCTGATGATAAAGACCGCCACTCTGGCATCACTCCGGCATGACTGGGTGCAAGCTGGGAACCCTGGCTGCACCCTGGCATCATTCTGGGTTGACTGCGGGATCACTGGGGACACTCGGTTGGCTACTTGCCGCCATCTGACCAAGATGGCGGCAGCGGCGCAGCCGCCATTTTCCCAAAATGTTGGCCTGGCTGTCCTCCATTTTGTCCAAGGTGGTGGCCAAGCTGGCCTCCATTTTGTCCAATGAGGTAGCCAAGCTGGCCTCCATTTTGTCCAATGAGGTAGCCAAGCTGGCCTCCATTTTGTCCAAGGTGGTAGCCAAGCTGGCCTCCATTTTGTCCAATGAGGTAGCCAAGCTGGCCTCCATTTTGTCCAAGGTGGTGGCGACGCGGGCCTCATTTTGTACGGCATGGGAGCCGCGAGAGCGGCGAATTTTTTGAAAATGTTGGTCGCGCTCGCCCCCATTTTGTCCGGGACGGACTCCCCGCTGGCCTCCATTTGGTCCAAGCCCGGCTGCCGTCCCTGCAGCCGTGCTGCCCCTGTGCAAATACACTTCCAAATACACAAATACATCATAAATATACAGGTAATATATATATATTATAAACACAAGTTGTTGTTGTTGGTGGTGGTGGTCTGATGATAAAGACCGCCACTCTGGCATCACTCTGGCATGACTGGGTGCAACCTGGGAACCCTGGCTGCACCCTGGCATCATTCTGGGTTGACTGCGGGATCACTGGGGACACTCGGTTGGCTACTTGCCGCCATCTGACCAAGATGGCGGCAGCGGCGCAGCCGCCATTTTCCCAAAATGTTGGCCTGGCTGTCCTCCATTTTGTCCAAGGTGGTGGCCAAGCTGGCCTCCATTTTGTCCAATGAGGTAGCCAAGCTGGCCTCCATTTTGTCCAATGAGGTAGCCAAGCTGGCCTCCATTTTGTCCGAGGTGGTGGCGACGCGGGCCTCATTTTGTACGGCATGGGAGCCGCGAGAGCGGCGAATTTTTTGAAAATGTTGGTCGCGCTCGCCCCCATTTTGTCCGGGACGGACTCCCCGCTGGCCTCCATTTGGTCCAAGCCCGGCTGCCGTCCCTGCAGCCGTGCTGCCCCTGTTCAAATACACTTCCAAATATACAAATACATCATAAATATACAGGTAATATATATATATTATAAACACAAGTTGTTGTTGTTGGTGGTGGTGGTCTGATGATAAAGACCGCCACTCTGGCATCACTCTGGCATGACTGGGTGCAACCTGGGAACCCTGGCTGCACCCTGGCATCATTCTGGGTTGACTGCGGGATCACTGGGGACACTCGGTTGGCTACTTGCCGCCATCTGACCAAGATGGCGGCAGCGGCGCAGCCGCCATTTTCCCAAAATGTTGGCCTGGCTGTCCTCCATTTTGTCCAAGGTGGTGGCCAAGCTGGCCTCCATTTTGTCCAATGAGGTAGCCAAGCTGGCCTCCATTTTGTCCAATGAGGTAGCCAAGCTGGCCTCCATTTTGTCCGAGGTGGTGGCGACGCGGGCCTCATTTTGTACGGCATGGGAGCCGCGAGAGCGGCGAATTTTTTGAAAATGTTGGTCGCGCTCGCCCCCATTTTGTCCGGGACGGACTCCCCGCTGGCCTCCATTTGGTCCAAGCCCGGCTGCCGTCCCTGCAGCCGTGCTGCCCCTGTTCAAATACACTTCCAAAGATACAAATACATCATAAATATACAGGTAATATATATATATTATAAACACAAGTTGTTGTTGTTGGTGGTGGTGGTCTGATGATAAAGACCGCCACTCTGGCATCACTCTGGCATGACTGGGTGCAACCTGGGAACCCTGGCTGCACCCTGGCATCATTGTGGGTTGACTGCGGGATCACTGGGGACACTCTGTTGGCTACTTGCCGCCATCTGACCAAGATGGCGGCTGGCGCAGCCGCCATTTTTCCAAAATGTAGGCCTGGCTGTCCTCCATTTCGTCCAAGATGGTGGCCAAGTTGGCCTCCATTTTGTCCAATGAGGTAGCCAAGCTGGCCTCCATTTTGTCCGAGGTGGTGGCGACGCGGGCCTCATTTTGTACGGCATGGGAGCCGCGTGAGCGGCGAATTTTTTGAAAATGTTGGTCGCGCTCGCCCCCATTTTGTCCGGGACGGACTCCCCGCTGGCCTCCATTTGGTCCAAGCCCGGCTGCCGTCCCTGCAGCCGTGCTGCCCCTGTTCAAATACACTTCCAAATATACAAATACATCATAAATATACAGGTAATATATATACATTATAAACACAAGTTGTTGTTGTTGGTGGTGGTGGTCTGATGATAAAGACCGCCACTCTGGCATCACTCCGGCATGACTGGGTGCAAGCTGGGAACCCTGGCTGCACCCTGGCATCATTCTGGGTTGACTGCGGGATCACTGGGGACACTCGGTTGGCTACTTGCCGCCATCTGACCAAGATGGCGGCAGCGGCGCAGCCGCCATTTTCCCAAAATGTTGGCCTGGCTGTCCTCCATTTTGTCCAAGGTGGTGGCCAAGCTGGCCTCCATTTTGTCCAATGAGGTAGCCAAGCTGGCCTCCATTTTGTCCAATGAGGTAGCCAAGCTGGCCTCCATTTTGTCCAAGGTGGTAGCCAAGCTGGCCTCCATTTTGTCCAATGAGGTAGCCAAGCTGGCCTCCATTTTGTCCAAGGTGGTGGCGACGCGGGCCTCATTTTGTACGGCATGGGAGCCGCGAGAGCGGCGAATTTTTTGAAAATGTTGGTCGCGCTCGCCCCCATTTTGTCCGGGACGGACTCCCCGCTGGCCTCCATTTGGTCCAAGCCCGGCTGCCGTCCCTGCAGCCGTGCTGCCCCTGTGCAAATACACTTCCAAATACACAAATACATCATAAATATACAGGTAATATATATATATTATAAACACAAGTTGTTGTTGTTGGTGGTGGTGGTCTGATGATAAAGACCGCCACTCTGGCATCACTCTGGCATGACTGGGTGCAACCTGGGAACCCTGGCTGCACCCTGGCATCATTCTGGGTTGACTGCGGGATCACTGGGGACACTCGGTTGGCTACTTGCCGCCATCTGACCAAGATGGCGGCAGCGGCGCAGCCGCCATTTTCCCAAAATGTTGGCCTGGCTGTCCTCCATTTTGTCCAAGGTGGTGGCCAAGCTGGCCTCCATTTTGTCCAATGAGGTAGCCAAGCTGGCCTCCATTTTGTCCAATGAGGTAGCCAAGCTGGCCTCCATTTTGTCCGAGGTGGTGGCGACGCGGGCCTCATTTTGTACGGCATGGGAGCCGCGAGAGCGGCGAATTTTTTGAAAATGTTGGTCGCGCTCGCCCCCATTTTGTCCGGGACGGACTCCCCGCTGGCCTCCATTTGGTCCAAGCCCGGCTGCCGTCCCTGCAGCCGTGCTGCCCCTGTTCAAATACACTTCCAAAGATACAAATACATCATAAATATACAGGTAATATATATATATTATAAACACAAGTTGTTGTTGTTGGTGGTGGTGGTCTGATGATAAAGACCGCCACTCTGGCATCACTCTGGCATGACTGGGTGCAACCTGGGAACCCTGGCTGCACCCTGGCATCATTGTGGGTTGACTGCGGGATCACTGGGGACACTCTGTTGGCTACTTGCCGCCATCTGACCAAGATGGCGGCTGGCGCAGCCGCCATTTTTCCAAAATGTAGGCCTGGCTGTCCTCCATTTCGTCCAAGATGGTGGCCAAGTTGGCCTCCATTTTGTCCAATGAGGTAGCCAAGCTGGCCTCCATTTTGTCCGAGGTGGTGGCGACGCGGGCCTCATTTTGTACGGCATGGGAGCCGCGAGAGCGGCGAATTTTTTGAAAATGTTGGTCGCGCTCGCCCCCATTTTGTCCGGGACGGACTCCCCGCTGGCCTCCATTTGGTCCAAGCCCGGCTGCCGTCCCTGCAGCCGTGCTGCCCCTGTTCAAATACACTTCCAAAGATACAAATACATCATAAATATACAGGTAATATATATATATTATAAACACAAGTTGTTGTTGTTGGTGGTGGTGGTCTGATGATAAAGACCGCCACTCTGGCATCACTCTGGCATGACTGGGTGCAACCTGGGAACCCTGGCTGCACCCTGGCATCATTGTGGGTTGACTGCGGGATCACTGGGGACACTCTGTTGGCTACTTGCCGCCATCTGACCAAGATGGCGGCTGGCGCAGCCGCCATTTTTCCAAAATGTAGGCCTGGCTGTCCTCCATTTCGTCCAAGATGGTGGCCAAGTTGGCCTCCATTTTGTCCAATGAGGTAGCCAAGCTGGCCTCCATTTTGTCCGAGGTGGTGGCGACGCGGGCCTCATTTTGTACGGCATGGGAGCCGCGTGAGCGGCGAATTTTTTGAAAATGTTGGTCGCGCTCGCCCCCATTTTGTCCGGGACGGACTCCCCGCTGGCCTCCATTTGGTCCAAGCCCGGCTGCCGTCCCTGCAGCCGTGCTGCCCCTGTTCAAATACACTTCCAAAGATACAAATACATCATAAATATACAGGTAATATATATATATTATAAACACAAGTTGTTGTTGTTGGTGGTGGTGGTCTGATGATAAAGACCGCCACTCTGGCATCACTCTGGCATGACTGGGTGCAACCTGGGAACCCTGGCTGCACCCTGGCATCATTGTGGGTTGACTGCGGGATCACTGGGGACACTCTGTTGGCTACTTGCCGCCATCTGACCAAGATGGCGGCTGGCGCAGCCGCCATTTTTCCAAAATGTAGGCCTGGCTGTCCTCCATTTCGTCCAAGATGGTGGCCAAGTTGGCCTCCATTTTGTCCAATGAGGTAGCCAAGCTGGCCTCCATTTTGTCCGAGGTGGTGGCGACGCGGGCCTCATTTTGTACGGCATGGGAGCCGCGTGAGCGGCGAATTTTTTGAAAATGTTGGTCGCGCTCGCCCCCATTTTGTCCGGGACGGACTCCCCGCTGGCCTCCATTTGGTCCAAGCCCGGCTGCCGTCCCTGCAGCCGTGCTGCCCCTGTTCAAATACACTTCCAAATATACAAATACATCATAAATATACAGGTAATATATATACATTATAAACACAAGTTGTTGTTGTTGGTGGTGGTGGTCTGATGATAAAGACCGCCACTCTGGCATCACTCCGGCATGACTGGGTGCAAGCTGGGAACCCTGGCTGCACCCTGGCATCATTCTGGGTTGACTGCGGGATCACTGGGGACACTCGGTTGGCTACTTGCCGCCATCTGACCAAGATGGCGGCAGCGGCGCAGCCGCCATTTTCCCAAAATGTTGGCCTGGCTGTCCTCCATTTTGTCCAAGGTGGTGGCCAAGCTGGCCTCCATTTTGTCCAATGAGGTAGCCAAGCTGGCCTCCATTTTGTCCAATGAGGTAGCCAAGCTGGCCTCCATTTTGTCCAAGGTGGTAGCCAAGCTGGCCTCCATTTTGTCCAATGAGGTAGCCAAGCTGGCCTCCATTTTGTCCAAGGTGGTGGCGACGCGGGCCTCATTTTGTACGGCATGGGAGCCGCGAGAGCGGCGAATTTTTTGAAAATGTTGGTCGCGCTCGCCCCCATTTTGTCCGGGACGGACTCCCCGCTGGCCTCCATTTGGTCCAAGCCCGGCTGCCGTCCCTGCAGCCGTGCTGCCCCTGTGCAAATACACTTCCAAATACACAAATACATCATAAATATACAGGTAATATATATATATTATAAACACAAGTTGTTGTTGTTGGTGGTGGTGGTCTGATGATAAAGACCGCCACTCTGGCATCACTCTGGCATGACTGGGTGCAACCTGGGAATCCTGGCTGCACCCTGGCATCATTCTGGGTTGACTGCGGGATCACTGGGGACACTCTGTTGGCTACTTGCCGCCATCTGACCAAGATGGCGGCTGGCGCAGCCGCCATTTTTCCAAAATGTAGGCCTGGCTGTCCTCCATTTCGTCCAAGGTGGTGGCCAAGTTGGCCTCCATTTTGTCCAATGAGGTAGCCAAGCTGGCATCCATTTTGTCCAAGGTGGTGGCCAAGCTGGCCTCCATTTTGTCCAATGAGGTAGCCAAGCTGGCCTCCATTTTGTCCAAGATGGTGGCGACGCGGGCCTCATTTTGTACGGCATGGGAGCCGCGTGAGCGGCGAATTTTTTGAAAATGTTGGTCGCGCTCGCCCCCATTTTGTCCGGGACGGACTCCCCGCTGGCCTCCATTTTGTCCAATGTGGTGGCCAAGTTGGCCTCCATTTTGTCCAATGTGGTAGCCAAGCTGGCCTCCATTTTGTCCAATGAGGTAGCCAAGCTGGCCTCCATTTTGTCCAAGGTGGTGGCGACGCGGGCCTCATTTTGTACGGCATGGGAGCCGCGAGAGCGGCGAATTTTTTGAAAATGTTGGTCGCGCTCGCCCCCATTTTGTCCGGGACGGACTCCCCGCTGGCCTCCATTTTGTCCAATGTGGTGGCCAAGTTGGCCTCCATTTTGTCCAATGTGGTAGCCAAGCTGGCCTCCATTTTGTCCAATGAGGTAGCCAAGCTGGCCTCCATTTTGTCCAAGGTGGTGGCGACGCGGGCCTCATTTTGTACGGCATGGGAGCCGCGAGAGCGGCGAATTTTTTGAAAATGTTGGTCGCGCTCGCCCCCATTTTGTCCGGGACGGACTCCCCGCTGGCCTCCATTTGGTCCAAGCCCGGCTGCCGTCCCTGCAGCCGTGCTGCCCCTGTGCAAATACACTTCCAAATACACAAATACATCATAAATATACAGGTAATATATATATATTATAAACACAAGTTGTTGTTGTTGGTGGTGGTGGTCTGATGATAAAGACCGCCACTCTGGCATCACTCTGGCATGACTGGGTGCAACCTGGGAATCCTGGCTGCACCCTGGCATCATTCTGGGTTGACTGCGGGATCACTGGGGACACTCTGTTGGCTACTTGCCGCCATCTGACCAAGATGGCGGCTGGCGCAGCCGCCATTTTTCCAAAATGTAGGCCTGGCTGTCCTCCATTTCGTCCAAGGTGGTGGCCAAGTTGGCCTCCATTTTGTCCAATGAGGTAGCCAAGCTGGCATCCATTTTGTCCAAGGTGGTGGCCAAGCTGGCCTCCATTTTGTCCAATGAGGTAGCCAAGCTGGCCTCCATTTTGTCCAAGATGGTGGCGACGCGGGCCTCATTTTGTACGGCATGGGAGCCGCGTGAGCGGCGAATTTTTTGAAAATGTTGGTCGCGCTCGCCCCCATTTTGTCCGGGACGGACTCCCCGCTGGCCTCCATTTTGTCCAATGTGGTGGCCAAGTTGGCCTCCATTTTGTCCAATGTGGTAGCCAAGCTGGCCTCCATTTTGTCCAATGAGGTAGCCAAGCTGGCCTCCATTTTGTCCAAGGTGGTGGCGACGCGGGCCTCATTTTGTACGGCATGGGAGCCGCGAGAGCGGCGAATTTTTTGAAAATGTTGGTCGCGCTCGCCCCCATTTTGTCCGGGACGGACTCCCCGCTGGCCTCCATTTTGTCCAATGTGGTGGCCAAGTTGGCCTCCATTTTGTCCAATGTGGTAGCCAAGCTGGCCTCCATTTTGTCCAATGAGGTAGCCAAGCTGGCCTCCATTTTGTCCAAGGTGGTGGCGACGCGGGCCTCATTTTGTACGGCATGGGAGCCGCGAGAGCGGCGAATTTTTTGAAAATGTTGGTCGCGCTCGCCCCCATTTTGTCCGGGACGGACTCCCCGCTGGCCTCCATTTGGTCCAAGCCCGGCTGCCGTCCCTGCAGCCGTGCTGCCCCTGTGCAAATACACTTCCAAATACACAAATACATCATAAATATACAGGTAATATATATATATTATAAACACAAGTTGTTGTTGTTGGTGGTGGTGGTCTGATGATAAAGACCGCCACTCTGGCATCACTCTGGCATGACTGGGTGCAACCTGGGAATCCTGGCTGCACCCTGGCATCATTCTGGGTTGACTGCGGGATCACTGGGGACACTCTGTTGGCTACTTGCCGCCATCTGACCAAGATGGCGGCTGGCGCAGCCGCCATTTTTCCAAAATGTAGGCCTGGCTGTCCTCCATTTCGTCCAAGGTGGTGGCCAAGTTGGCCTCCATTTTGTCCAATGAGGTAGCCAAGCTGGCATCCATTTTGTCCAAGGTGGTGGCCAAGCTGGCCTCCATTTTGTCCAATGAGGTAGCCAAGCTGGCCTCCATTTTGTCCAAGATGGTGGCGACGCGGGCCTCATTTTGTACGGCATGGGAGCCGCGTGAGCGGCGAATTTTTTGAAAATGTTGGTCGCGCTCGCCCCCATTTTGTCCGGGACGGACTCCCCGCTGGCCTCCATTTTGTCCAATGTGGTGGCCAAGTTGGCCTCCATTTTGTCCAATGTGGTAGCCAAGCTGGCCTCCATTTTGTCCAATGAGGTAGCCAAGCTGGCCTCCATTTTGTCCAAGGTGGTGGCGACGCGGGCCTCATTTTGTACGGCATGGGAGCCGCGAGAGCGGCGAATTTTTTGAAAATGTTGGTCGCGCTCGCCCCCATTTTGTCCGGGACGGACTCCCCGCTGGCCTCCATTTGGTCCAAGCCCGGCTGCCGTCCCTGCAGCCGTGCTGCCCCTGTGCAAATACACTTCCAAATACACAAATACATCATAAATATACAGGTAATATATATATATTATAAACACAAGTTGTTGTTGGTGGTGGTGGTGGTCTGATGATAAAGACCGCCACTCTGGCATCACTCTGGCATGACTGGGTGCAACCTGGGAATCCTGGCTGCACCCTGGCATCATTCTGGGTTGACTGCGGGATCACTGGGGACACTCTGTTGGCTACTTGCCGCCATCTGACCAAGATGGCGGCTGGCGCAGCCGCCATTTTTCCAAAATGTAGGCCTGGCTGTCCTCCATTTCGTCCAAGGTGGTGGCCAAGTTGGCCTCCATTTTGTCCAATGAGGTAGCCAAGCTGGCATCCATTTTGTCCAAGGTGGTGGCCAAGCTGGCCTCCATTTTGTCCAATGAGGTAGCCAAGCTGGCCTCCATTTTGTCCAAGATGGTGGCGACGCGGGCCTCATTTTGTACGGCATGGGAGCCGCGTGAGCGGCGAATTTTTTGAAAATGTTGGTCGCGCTCGCCCCCATTTTGTCCGGGACGGACTCCCCGCTGGCCTCCATTTTGTCCAATGTGGTGGCCAAGTTGGCCTCCATTTTGTCCAATGTGGTAGCCAAGCTGGCCTCCATTTTGTCCAATGAGGTAGCCAAGCTGGCCTCCATTTTGTCCAAGGTGGTGGCGACGCGGGCCTCATTTTGTACGGCATGGGAGCCGCGAGAGCGGCGAATTTTTTGAAAATGTTGGTCGCGCTCGCCCCCATTTTGTCCGGGACGGACTCCCCGCTGGCCTCCATTTGGTCCAAGCCCGGCTGCCGTCCCTGCAGCCGTGCTGCCCCTGTGCAAATACACTTCCAAATACACAAATACATCATAAATATACAGGTAATATATATATATTATAAACACAAGTTGTTGTTGTTGGTGGTGGTGGTCTGATGATAAAGACCGCCACTCTGGCATCACTCTGGCATGACTGGGTGCAACCTGGGAACCCTGGCTGCACCCTGGCATCATTGTGGGTTGACTGCGGGATCACTGGGGACACTCTGTTGGCTACTTGCCGCCATCTGACCAAGATGGCGGCTGGCGCAGCCGCCATTTTTCCAAAATGTAGGCCTGGCTGTCCTCCATTTCGTCCAAGATGGTGGCCAAGTTGGCCTCCATTTTGTCCAATGAGGTAGCCAAGCTGGCCTCCATTTTGTCCGAGGTGGTGGCGACGCGGGCCTCATTTTGTACGGCATGGGAGCCGCGTGAGCGGCGAATTTTTTGAAAATGTTGGTCGCGCTCGCCCCCATTTTGTCCGGGACGGACTCCCCGCTGGCCTCCATTTGGTCCAAGCCCGGCTGCCGTCCCTGCAGCCGTGCTGCCCCTGTTCAAATACACTTCCAAATATACAAATACATCATAAATATACAGGTAATATATATACATTATAAACACAAGTTGTTGTTGTTGGTGGTGGTGGTCTGATGATAAAGACCGCCACTCTGGCATCACTCCGGCATGACTGGGTGCAAGCTGGGAACCCTGGCTGCACCCTGGCATCATTCTGGGTTGACTGCGGGATCACTGGGGACACTCGGTTGGCTACTTGCCGCCATCTGACCAAGATGGCGGCAGCGGCGCAGCCGCCATTTTCCCAAAATGTTGGCCTGGCTGTCCTCCATTTTGTCCAAGGTGGTGGCCAAGCTGGCCTCCATTTTGTCCAATGAGGTAGCCAAGCTGGCCTCCATTTTGTCCAATGAGGTAGCCAAGCTGGCCTCCATTTTGTCCAAGGTGGTAGCCAAGCTGGCCTCCATTTTGTCCAATGAGGTAGCCAAGCTGGCCTCCATTTTGTCCAAGGTGGTGGCGACGCGGGCCTCATTTTGTACGGCATGGGAGCCGCGAGAGCGGCGAATTTTTTGAAAATGTTGGTCGCGCTCGCCCCCATTTTGTCCGGGACGGACTCCCCGCTGGCCTC
Organism: Heptranchias perlo; assembly: GCF_035084215.1. Lineage (NCBI taxonomy): Eukaryota > Metazoa > Chordata > Chondrichthyes > Hexanchiformes > Hexanchidae > Heptranchias > Heptranchias perlo. The sequence continues at coordinate 14,966,978 of NC_090363.1, forward strand.
CATTTGGTCCAAGCCCGGCTGCCGTCCCTGCAGCCGTGCTGCCCCTGTGCAAATACACTTCCAAATACACAAATACATCATAAATATACAGGTAATATATATATATTATAAACACAAGTTGTTGTTGTTGGTGGTGGTGGTCTGATGATAAAGACCGCCACTCTGGCATCACTCTGGCATGACTGGGTGCAACCTGGGAATCCTGGCTGCACCCTGGCATCATTCTGGGTTGACTGCGGGATCACTGGGGACACTCTGTTGGCTACTTGCCGCCATCTGACCAAGATGGCGGCTGGCGCAGCCGCCATTTTTCCAAAATGTAGGCCTGGCTGTCCTCCATTTCGTCCAAGGTGGTGGCCAAGTTGGCCTCCATTTTGTCCAATGAGGTAGCCAAGCTGGCATCCATTTTGTCCAAGGTGGTGGCCAAGCTGGCCTCCATTTTGTCCAATGAGGTAGCCAAGCTGGCCTCCATTTTGTCCAAGATGGTGGCGACGCGGGCCTCATTTTGTACGGCATGGGAGCCGCGTGAGCGGCGAATTTTTTGAAAATGTTGGTCGCGCTCGCCCCCATTTTGTCCGGGACGGACTCCCCGCTGGCCTCCATTTTGTCCAATGTGGTGGCCAAGTTGGCCTCCATTTTGTCCAATGTGGTAGCCAAGCTGGCCTCCATTTTGTCCAATGAGGTAGCCAAGCTGGCCTCCATTTTGTCCAAGGTGGTGGCGACGCGGGCCTCATTTTGTACGGCATGGGAGCCGCGAGAGCGGCGAATTTTTTGAAAATGTTGGTCGCGCTCGCCCCCATTTTGTCCGGGACGGACTCCCCGCTGGCCTCCATTTGGTCCAAGCCCGGCTGCCGTCCCTGCAGCCGTGCTGCCCCTGTGCAAATACACTTCCAAATACACAAATACATCATAAATATACAGGTAATATATATATATTATAAACACAAGTTGTTGTTGTTGGTGGTGGTGGTCTGATGATAAAGACCGCCACTCTGGCATCACTCTGGCATGACTGGGTGCAACCTGGGAATCCTGGCTGCACCCTGGCATCATTCTGGGTTGACTGCGGGATCACTGGGGACACCCTGTTGGCTACTTGCCGCCATCTGACCAAGATGGCGGCTGGCGCAGCCGCCATTTTTCCAAAATGTAGGCCTGGCTGTCCTCCATTTCGTCCAAGGTGGTGGCCAAGTTGGCCTCCATTTTGTCCAATGAGGTAGCCAAGCTGGCATCCATTTTGTCCAAGGTGGTGGCCAAGCTGGCCTCCATTTTGTCCAATGAGGTAGCCAAGCTGGCCTCCATTTTGTCCAAGATGGTGGCGACGCGGGCCTCATTTTGTACGGCATGGGAGCCGCGTGAGCGGCGAATTTTTTGAAAATGTTGGTCGCGCTCGCCCCCATTTTGTCCGGGACGGACTCCCCGCTGGCCTCCATTTTGTCCAATGTGGTGGCCAAGTTGGCCTCCATTTTGTCCAATGTGGTAGCCAAGCTGGCCTCCATTTTGTCCAATGAGGTAGCCAAGCTGGCCTCCATTTTGTCCAAGGTGGTGGCGACGCGGGCCTCATTTTGTACGGCATGGGAGCCGCGAGAGCGGCGAATTTTTTGAAAATGTTGGTCGCGCTCGCCCCCATTTTGTCCGGGACGGACTCCCCGCTGGCCTCCATTTGGTCCAAGCCCGGCTGCCGTCCCTGCAGCCGTGCTGCCCCTGTGCAAATACACTTCCAAATACACAAATACATCATAAATATACAGGTAATATATATATATTATAAACACAAGTTGTTGTTGTTGGTGGTGGTGGTCTGATGATAAAGACCGCCACTCTGGCATCACTCTGGCATGACTGGGTGCAACCTGGGAACCCTGGCTGCACCCTGGCATCATTGTGGGTTGACTGCGGGATCACTGGGGACACTCTGTTGGCTACTTGCCGCCATCTGACCAAGATGGCGGCTGGCGCAGCCGCCATTTTTCCAAAATGTAGGCCTGGCTGTCCTCCATTTCGTCCAAGATGGTGGCCAAGTTGGCCTCCATTTTGTCCAATGAGGTAGCCAAGCTGGCCTCCATTTTGTCCGAGGTGGTGGCGACGCGGGCCTCATTTTGTACGGCATGGGAGCCGCGTGAGCGGCGAATTTTTTGAAAATGTTGGTCGCGCTCGCCCCCATTTTGTCCGGGACGGACTCCCCGCTGGCCTCCATTTGGTCCAAGCCCGGCTGCCGTCCCTGCAGCCGTGCTGCCCCTGTTCAAATACACTTCCAAATATACAAATACATCATAAATATACAGGTAATATATATACATTATAAACACAAGTTGTTGTTGTTGGTGGTGGTGGTCTGATGATAAAGACCGCCACTCTGGCATCACTCCGGCATGACTGGGTGCAAGCTGGGAACCCTGGCTGCACCCTGGCATCATTCTGGGTTGACTGCGGGATCACTGGGGACACTCGGTTGGCTACTTGCCGCCATCTGACCAAGATGGCGGCAGCGGCGCAGCCGCCATTTTCCCAAAATGTTGGCCTGGCTGTCCTCCATTTTGTCCAAGGTGGTGGCCAAGCTGGCCTCCATTTTGTCCAATGAGGTAGCCAAGCTGGCCTCCATTTTGTCCAATGAGGTAGCCAAGCTGGCCTCCATTTTGTCCAAGGTGGTAGCCAAGCTGGCCTCCATTTTGTCCAATGAGGTAGCCAAGCTGGCCTCCATTTTGTCCAAGGTGGTGGCGACGCGGGCCTCATTTTGTACGGCATGGGAGCCGCGAGAGCGGCGAATTTTTTGAAAATGTTGGTCGCGCTCGCCCCCATTTTGTCCGGGACGGACTCCCCGCTGGCCTCCATTTGGTCCAAGCCCGGCTGCCGTCCCTGCAGCCGTGCTGCCCCTGTGCAAATACACTTCCAAATACACAAATACATCATAAATATACAGGTAATATATATATATTATAAACACAAGTTGTTGTTGTTGGTGGTGGTGGTCTGATGATAAAGACCGCCACTCTGGCATCACTCTGGCATGACTGGGTGCAACCTGGGAATCCTGGCTGCACCCTGGCATCATTCTGGGTTGACTGCGGGATCACTGGGGACACTCTGTTGGCTACTTGCCGCCATCTGACCAAGATGGCGGCTGGCGCAGCCGCCATTTTTCCAAAATGTAGGCCTGGCTGTCCTCCATTTCGTCCAAGGTGGTGGCCAAGTTGGCCTCCATTTTGTCCAATGAGGTAGCCAAGCTGGCATCCATTTTGTCCAAGGTGGTGGCCAAGCTGGCCTCCATTTTGTCCAATGAGGTAGCCAAGCTGGCCTCCATTTTGTCCAAGATGGTGGCGACGCGGGCCTCATTTTGTACGGCATGGGAGCCGCGTGAGCGGCGAATTTTTTGAAAATGTTGGTCGCGCTCGCCCCCATTTTGTCCGGGACGGACTCCCCGCTGGCCTCCATTTTGTCCAATGTGGTGGCCAAGTTGGCCTCCATTTTGTCCAATGTGGTAGCCAAGCTGGCCTCCATTTTGTCCAATGAGGTAGCCAAGCTGGCCTCCATTTTGTCCAAGGTGGTGGCGACGCGGGCCTCATTTTGTACGGCATGGGAGCCGCGAGAGCGGCGAATTTTTTGAAAATGTTGGTCGCGCTCGCCCCCATTTTGTCCGGGACGGACTCCCCGCTGGCCTCCATTTTGTCCAATGTGGTGGCCAAGTTGGCCTCCATTTTGTCCAATGTGGTAGCCAAGCTGGCCTCCATTTTGTCCAATGAGGTAGCCAAGCTGGCCTCCATTTTGTCCAAGGTGGTGGCGACGCGGGCCTCATTTTGTACGGCATGGGAGCCGCGAGAGCGGCGAATTTTTTGAAAATGTTGGTCGCGCTCGCCCCCATTTTGTCCGGGACGGACTCCCCGCTGGCCTCCATTTGGTCCAAGCCCGGCTGCCGTCCCTGCAGCCGTGCTGCCCCTGTGCAAATACACTTCCAAATACACAAATACATCATAAATATACAGGTAATATATATATATTATAAACACAAGTTGTTGTTGTTGGTGGTGGTGGTCTGATGATAAAGACCGCCACTCTGGCATCACTCTGGCATGACTGGGTGCAACCTGGGAATCCTGGCTGCACCCTGGCATCATTCTGGGTTGACTGCGGGATCACTGGGGACACCCTGTTGGCTACTTGCCGCCATCTGACCAAGATGGCGGCTGGCGCAGCCGCCATTTTTCCAAAATGTAGGCCTGGCTGTCCTCCATTTCGTCCAAGGTGGTGGCCAAGTTGGCCTCCATTTTGTCCAATGAGGTAGCCAAGCTGGCATCCATTTTGTCCAAGGTGGTGGCCAAGCTGGCCTCCATTTTGTCCAATGAGGTAGCCAAGCTGGCCTCCATTTTGTCCAAGATGGTGGCGACGCGGGCCTCATTTTGTACGGCATGGGAGCCGCGTGAGCGGCGAATTTTTTGAAAATGTTGGTCGCGCTCGCCCCCATTTTGTCCGGGACGGACTCCCCGCTGGCCTCCATTTTGTCCAATGTGGTGGCCAAGTTGGCCTCCATTTTGTCCAATGTGGTAGCCAAGCTGGCCTCCATTTTGTCCAATGAGGTAGCCAAGCTGGCCTCCATTTTGTCCAAGGTGGTGGCGACGCGGGCCTCATTTTGTACGGCATGGGAGCCGCGAGAGCGGCGAATTTTTTGAAAATGTTGGTCGCGCTCGCCCCCATTTTGTCCGGGACGGACTCCCCGCTGGCCTCCATTTGGTCCAAGCCCGGCTGCCGTCCCTGCAGCCGTGCTGCCCCTGTGCAAATACACTTCCAAATACACAAATACATCATAAATATACAGGTAATATATATATATTATAAACACAAGTTGTTGTTGTTGGTGGTGGTGGTCTGATGATAAAGACCGCCACTCTGGCATCACTCTGGCATGACTGGGTGCAACCTGGGAATCCTGGCTGCACCCTGGCATCATTCTGGGTTGACTGCGGGATCACTGGGGACACCCTGTTGGCTACTTGCCGCCATCTGACCAAGATGGCGGCTGGCGCAGCCGCCATTTTTCCAAAATGTAGGCCTGGCTGTCCTCCATTTCGTCCAAGGTGGTGGCCAAGTTGGCCTCCATTTTGTCCAATGAGGTAGCCAAGCTGGCATCCATTTTGTCCAAGGTGGTGGCCAAGCTGGCCTCCATTTTGTCCAATGAGGTAGCCAAGCTGGCCTCCATTTTGTCCAAGATGGTGGCGACGCGGGCCTCATTTTGTACGGCATGGGAGCCGCGTGAGCGGCGAATTTTTTGAAAATGTTGGTCGCGCTCGCCCCCATTTTGTCCGGGACGGACTCCCCGCTGGCCTCCATTTTGTCCAATGTGGTGGCCAAGTTGGCCTCCATTTTGTCCAATGTGGTAGCCAAGCTGGCCTCCATTTTGTCCAATGAGGTAGCCAAGCTGGCCTCCATTTTGTCCAAGGTGGTGGCGACGCGGGCCTCATTTTGTACGGCATGGGAGCCGCGAGAGCGGCGAATTTTTTGAAAATGTTGGTCGCGCTCGCCCCCATTTTGTCCGGGACGGACTCCCCGCTGGCCTCCATTTGGTCCAAGCCCGGCTGCCGTCCCTGCAGCCGTGCTGCCCCTGTGCAAATACACTTCCAAATACACAAATACATCATAAATATACAGGTAATATATATATATTATAAACACAAGTTGTTGTTGTTGGTGGTGGTGGTCTGATGATAAAGACCGCCACTCTGGCATCACTCTGGCATGACTGGGTGCAACCTGGGAACCCTGGCTGCACCCTGGCATCATTGTGGGTTGACTGCGGGATCACTGGGGACACTCTGTTGGCTACTTGCCGCCATCTGACCAAGATGGCGGCTGGCGCAGCCGCCATTTTTCCAAAATGTAGGCCTGGCTGTCCTCCATTTCGTCCAAGATGGTGGCCAAGTTGGCCTCCATTTTGTCCAATGAGGTAGCCAAGCTGGCCTCCATTTTGTCCGAGGTGGTGGCGACGCGGGCCTCATTTTGTACGGCATGGGAGCCGCGTGAGCGGCGAATTTTTTGAAAATGTTGGTCGCGCTCGCCCCCATTTTGTCCGGGACGGACTCCCCGCTGGCCTCCATTTGGTCCAAGCCCGGCTGCCGTCCCTGCAGCCGTGCTGCCCCTGTTCAAATACACTTCCAAATATACAAATACATCATAAATATACAGGTAATATATATACATTATAAACACAAGTTGTTGTTGTTGGTGGTGGTGGTCTGATGATAAAGACCGCCACTCTGGCATCACTCCGGCATGACTGGGTGCAAGCTGGGAACCCTGGCTGCACCCTGGCATCATTCTGGGTTGACTGCGGGATCACTGGGGACACTCGGTTGGCTACTTGCCGCCATCTGACCAAGATGGCGGCAGCGGCGCAGCCGCCATTTTCCCAAAATGTTGGCCTGGCTGTCCTCCATTTTGTCCAAGGTGGTGGCCAAGCTGGCCTCCATTTTGTCCAATGAGGTAGCCAAGCTGGCCTCCATTTTGTCCAATGAGGTAGCCAAGCTGGCCTCCATTTTGTCCAAGGTGGTAGCCAAGCTGGCCTCCATTTTGTCCAATGAGGTAGCCAAGCTGGCCTCCATTTTGTCCAAGGTGGTGGCGACGCGGGCCTCATTTTGTACGGCATGGGAGCCGCGAGAGCGGCGAATTTTTTGAAAATGTTGGTCGCGCTCGCCCCCATTTTGTCCGGGACGGACTCCCCGCTGGCCTCCATTTGGTCCAAGCCCGGCTGCCGTCCCTGCAGCCGTGCTGCCCCTGTGCAAATACACTTCCAAAGATACAAATACATCATAAATATACAGGTAATATATATATATTATAAACACAAGTTGTTGTTGTTGGTGGTGGTGGTCTGATGATAAAGACCGCCACTCTGGCATCACTCTGGCATGACTGGGTGCAACCTGGGAACCCTGGCTGCACCCTGGCATCATTCTGGGTTGACTGCGGGATCACTGGGGACACTCGGTTGGCTACTTGCCGCCATCTGACCAAGATGGCGGCAGCGGCGCAGCCGCCATTTTCCCAAAATGTTGGCCTGGCTGTCCTCCATTTTGTCCAAGGTGGTGGCCAAGCTGGCCTCCATTTTGTCCAATGAGGTAGCCAAGCTGGCCTCCATTTTGTCCAATGAGGTAGCCAAGCTGGCCTCCATTTTGTCCGAGGTGGTGGCGACGCGGGCCTCATTTTGTACGGCATGGGAGCCGCGAGAGCGGCGAATTTTTTGAAAATGTTGGTCGCGCTCGCCCCCATTTTGTCCGGGACGGACTCCCCGCTGGCCTCCATTTGGTCCAAGCCCGGCTGCCGTCCCTGCAGCCGTGCTGCCCCTGTTCAAATACACTTCCAAATATACAAATACATCATAAATATACAGGTAATATATATATATTATAAACACAAGTTGTTGTTGTTGGTGGTGGTGGTCTGATGATAAAGACCGCCACTCTGGCATCACTCTGGCATGACTGGGTGCAACCTGGGAACCCTGGCTGCACCCTGGCATCATTCTGGGTTGACTGCGGGATCACTGGGGACACTCGGTTGGCTACTTGCCGCCATCTGACCAAGATGGCGGCAGCGGCGCAGCCGCCATTTTCCCAAAATGTTGGCCTGGCTGTCCTCCATTTTGTCCAAGGTGGTGGCCAAGCTGGCCTCCATTTTGTCCAATGAGGTAGCCAAGCTGGCCTCCATTTTGTCCAATGAGGTAGCCAAGCTGGCCTCCATTTTGTCCGAGGTGGTGGCGACGCGGGCCTCATTTTGTACGGCATGGGAGCCGCGAGAGCGGCGAATTTTTTGAAAATGTTGGTCGCGCTCGCCCCCATTTTGTCCGGGACGGACTCCCCGCTGGCCTCCATTTGGTCCAAGCCCGGCTGCCGTCCCTGCAGCCGTGCTGCCCCTGTTCAAATACACTTCCAAATATACAAATACATCATAAATATACAGGTAATATATATATATTATAAACACAAGTTGTTGTTGTTGGTGGTGGTGGTCTGATGATAAAGACCGCCACTCTGGCATCACTCTGGCATGACTGGGTGCAACCTGGGAACCCTGGCTGCACCCTGGCATCATTGTGGGTTGACTGCGGGATCACTGGGGACACTCTGTTGGCTACTTGCCGCCATCTGACCAAGATGGCGGCTGGCGCAGCCGCCATTTTTCCAAAATGTAGGCCTGGCTGTCCTCCATTTCGTCCAAGATGGTGGCCAAGTTGGCCTCCATTTTGTCCAATGAGGTAGCCAAGCTGGCCTCCATTTTGTCCGAGGTGGTGGCGACGCGGGCCTCATTTTGTACGGCATGGGAGCCGCGTGAGCGGCGAATTTTTTGAAAATGTTGGTCGCGCTCGCCCCCATTTTGTCCGGGACGGACTCCCCGCTGGCCTCCATTTGGTCCAAGCCCGGCTGCCGTCCCTGCAGCCGTGCTGCCCCTGTTCAAATACACTTCCAAAGATACAAATACATCATAAATATACAGGTAATATATATATATTATAAACACAAGTTGTTGTTGTTGGTGGTGGTGGTCTGATGATAAAGACCGCCACTCTGGCATCACTCTGGCATGACTGGGTGCAACCTGGGAACCCTGGCTGCACCCTGGCATCATTCTGGGTTGACTGCGGGATCACTGGGGACACTCGGTTGGCTACTTGCCGCCATCTGACCAAGATGGCGGCAGCGGCGCAGCCGCCATTTTCCCAAAATGTTGGCCTGGCTGTCCTCCATTTTGTCCAAGGTGGTGGCCAAGCTGGCCTCCATTTTGTCCAATGAGGTAGCCAAGCTGGCCTCCATTTTGTCCAATGAGGTAGCCAAGCTGGCCTCCATTTTGTCCGAGGTGGTGGCGACGCGGGCCTCATTTTGTACGGCATGGGAGCCGCGAGAGCGGCGAATTTTTTGAAAATGTTGGTCGCGCTCGCCCCCATTTTGTCCGGGACGGACTCCCCGCTGGCCTCCATTTGGTCCAAGCCCGGCTGCCGTCCCTGCAGCCGTGCTGCCCCTGTTCAAATACACTTCCAAATATACAAATACATCATAAATATACAGGTAATATATATATATTATAAACACAAGTTGTTGTTGTTGGTGGTGGTGGTCTGATGATAAAGACCGCCACTCTGGCATCACTCTGGCATGACTGGGTGCAACCTGGGAACCCTGGCTGCACCCTGGCATCATTGTGGGTTGACTGCGGGATCACTGGGGACACTCTGTTGGCTACTTGCCGCCATCTGACCAAGATGGCGGCTGGCGCAGCCGCCATTTTTCCAAAATGTAGGCCTGGCTGTCCTCCATTTCGTCCAAGATGGTGGCCAAGTTGGCCTCCATTTTGTCCAATGAGGTAGCCAAGCTGGCCTCCATTTTGTCCGAGGTGGTGGCGACGCGGGCCTCATTTTGTACGGCATGGGAGCCGCGTGAGCGGCGAATTTTTTGAAAATGTTGGTCGCGCTCGCCCCCATTTTGTCCGGGACGGACTCCCCGCTGGCCTCCATTTGGTCCAAGCCCGGCTGCCGTCCCTGCAGCCGTGCTGCCCCTGTTCAAATACACTTCCAAAGATACAAATACATCATAAATATACAGGTAATATATATATATTATAAACACAAGTTGTTGTTGTTGGTGGTGGTGGTCTGATGATAAAGACCGCCACTCTGGCATCACTCTGGCATGACTGGGTGCAACCTGGGAACCCTGGCTGCACCCTGGCATCATTCTGGGTTGACTGCGGGATCACTGGGGACACTCGGTTGGCTACTTGCCGCCATCTGACCAAGATGGCGGCAGCGGCGCAGCCGCCATTTTCCCAAAATGTTGGCCTGGCTGTCCTCCATTTTGTCCAAGGTGGTGGCCAAGCTGGCCTCCATTTTGTCCAATGAGGTAGCCAAGCTGGCCTCCATTTTGTCCAATGAGGTAGCCAAGCTGGCCTCCATTTTGTCCGAGGTGGTGGCGACGCGGGCCTCATTTTGTACGGCATGGGAGCCGCGAGAGCGGCGAATTTTTTGAAAATGTTGGTCGCGCTCGCCCCCATTTTGTCCGGGACGGACTCCCCGCTGGCCTCCATTTGGTCCAAGCCCGGCTGCCGTCCCTGCAGCCGTGCTGCCCCTGTTCAAATACACTTCCAAATATACAAATACATCATAAATATACAGGTAATATATATATATTATAAACACAAGTTGTTGTTGTTGGTGGTGGTGGTCTGATGATAAAGACCGCCACTCTGGCATCACTCTGGCATGACTGGGTGCAACCTGGGAACCCTGGCTGCACCCTGGCATCATTCTGGGTTGACTGCGGGATCACTGGGGACACTCGGTTGGCTACTTGCCGCCATCTGACCAAGATGGCGGCAGCGGCGCAGCCGCCATTTTCCCAAAATGTTGGCCTGGCTGTCCTCCATTTTGTCCAAGGTGGTGGCCAAGCTGGCCTCCATTTTGTCCAATGAGGTAGCCAAGCTGGCCTCCATTTTGTCCAATGAGGTAGCCAAGCTGGCCTCCATTTTGTCCGAGGTGGTGGCGACGCGGGCCTCATTTTGTACGGCATGGGAGCCGCGAGAGCGGCGAATTTTTTGAAAATGTTGGTCGCGCTCGCCCCCATTTTGTCCGGGACGGACTCCCCGCTGGCCTCCATTTGGTCCAAGCCCGGCTGCCGTCCCTGCAGCCGTGCTGCCCCTGTTCAAATACACTTCCAAATATACAAATACATCATAAATATACAGGTAATATATATATATTATAAACACAAGTTGTTGTTGTTGGTGGTGGTGGTCTGATGATAAAGACCGCCACTCTGGCATCACTCTGGCATGACTGGGTGCAACCTGGGAACCCTGGCTGCACCCTGGCATCATTCTGGGTTGACTGCGGGATCACTGGGGACACTCGGTTGGCTACTTGCCGCCATCTGACCAAGATGGCGGCAGCGGCGCAGCCGCCATTTTCCCAAAATGTTGGCCTGGCTGTCCTCCATTTTGTCCAAGGTGGTGGCCAAGCTGGCCTCCATTTTGTCCAATGAGGTAGCCAAGCTGGCCTCCATTTTGTCCAATGAGGTAGCCAAGCTGGCCTCCATTTTGTCCGAGGTGGTGGCGACGCGGGCCTCATTTTGTACGGCATGGGAGCCGCGAGAGCGGCGAATTTTTTGAAAATGTTGGTCGCGCTCGCCCCCATTTTGTCCGGGACGGACTCCCCGCTGGCCTCCATTTGGTCCAAGCCCGGCTGCCGTCCCTGCAGCCGTGCTGCCCCTGTTCAAATACACTTCCAAAGATACAAATACATCATAAATATACAGGTAATATATATATATTATAAACACAAGTTGTTGTTGTTGGTGGTGGTGGTCTGATGATAAAGACCGCCACTCTGGCATCACTCTGGCATGACTGGGTGCAACCTGGGAACCCTGGCTGCACCCTGGCATCATTCTGGGTTGACTGCGGGATCACTGGGGACACTCGGTTGGCTACTTGCCGCCATCTGACCAAGATGGCGGCAGCGGCGCAGCCGCCATTTTCCCAAAATGTTGGCCTGGCTGTCCTCCATTTTGTCCAAGGTGGTGGCCAAGCTGGCCTCCATTTTGTCCAATGAGGTAGCCAAGCTGGCCTCCATTTTGTCCAATGAGGTAGCCAAGCTGGCCTCCATTTTGTCCGAGGTGGTGGCGACGCGGGCCTCATTTTGTACGGCATGGGAGCCGCGAGAGCGGCGAATTTTTTGAAAATGTTGGTCGCGCTCGCCCCCATTTTGTCCGGGACGGACTCCCCGCTGGCCTCCATTTGGTCCAAGCCCGGCTGCCGTCCCTGCAGCCGTGCTGCCCCTGTTCAAATACACTTCCAAATATACAAATACATCATAAATATACAGGTAATATATATATATTATAAACACAAGTTGTTGTTGTTGGTGGTGGTGGTCTGATGATAAAGACCGCCACTCTGGCATCACTCTGGCATGACTGGGTGCAACCTGGGAACCCTGGCTGCACCCTGGCATCATTCTGGGTTGACTGCGGGATCACTGGGGACACTCGGTTGGCTACTTGCCGCCATCTGACCAAGATGGCGGCAGCGGCGCAGCCGCCATTTTCCCAAAATGTTGGCCTGGCTGTCCTCCATTTTGTCCAAGGTGGTGGCCAAGCTGGCCTCCATTTTGTCCAATGAGGTAGCCAAGCTGGCCTCCATTTTGTCCAATGAGGTAGCCAAGCTGGCCTCCATTTTGTCCGAGGTGGTGGCGACGCGGGCCTCATTTTGTACGGCATGGGAGCCGCGAGAGCGGCGAATTTTTTGAAAATGTTGGTCGCGCTCGCCCCCATTTTGTCCGGGACGGACTCCCCGCTGGCCTCCATTTGGTCCAAGCCCGGCTGCCGTCCCTGCAGCCGTGCTGCCCCTGTTCAAATACACTTCCAAAGATACAAATACATCATAAATATACAGGTAATATATATATATTATAAACACAAGTTGTTGTTGTTGGTGGTGGTGGTCTGATGATAAAGACCGCCACTCTGGCATCACTCTGGCATGACTGGGTGCAACCTGGGAACCCTGGCTGCACCCTGGCATCATTGTGGGTTGACTGCGGGATCACTGGGGACACTCTGTTGGCTACTTGCCGCCATCTGACCAAGATGGCGGCTGGCGCAGCCGCCATTTTTCCAAAATGTAGGCCTGGCTGTCCTCCATTTCGTCCAAGATGGTGGCCAAGTTGGCCTCCATTTTGTCCAATGAGGTAGCCAAGCTGGCCTCCATTTTGTCCGAGGTGGTGGCGACGCGGGCCTCATTTTGTACGGCATGGGAGCCGCGTGAGCGGCGAATTTTTTGAAAATGTTGGTCGCGCTCGCCCCCATTTTGTCCGGGACGGACTCCCCGCTGGCCTCCATTTGGTCCAAGCCCGGCTGCCGTCCCTGCAGCCGTGCTGCCCCTGTTCAAATACACTTCCAAAGATACAAATACATCATAAATATACAGGTAATATATATATATTATAAACACAAGTTGTTGTTGTTGGTGGTGGTGGTCTGATGATAAAGACCGCCACTCTGGCATCACTCTGGCATGACTGGGTGCAACCTGGGAACCCTGGCTGCACCCTGGCATCATTCTGGGTTGACTGCGGGATCACTGGGGACACTCGGTTGGCTACTTGCCGCCATCTGACCAAGATGGCGGCAGCGGCGCAGCCGCCATTTTCCCAAAATGTTGGCCTGGCTGTCCTCCATTTTGTCCAAGGTGGTGGCCAAGCTGGCCTCCATTTTGTCCAATGAGGTAGCCAAGCTGGCCTCCATTTTGTCCAATGAGGTAGCCAAGCTGGCCTCCATTTTGTCCGAGGTGGTGGCGACGCGGGCCTCATTTTGTACGGCATGGGAGCCGCGAGAGCGGCGAATTTTTTGAAAATGTTGGTCGCGCTCGCCCCCATTTTGTCCGGGACGGACTCCCCGCTGGCCTCCATTTGGTCCAAGCCCGGCTGCCGTCCCTGCAGCCGTGCTGCCCCTGTTCAAATACACTTCCAAATATACAAATACATCATAAATATACAGGTAATATATATATATTATAAACACAAGTTGTTGTTGTTGGTGGTGGTGGTCTGATGATAAAGACCGCCACTCTGGCATCACTCTGGCATGACTGGGTGCAACCTGGGAACCCTGGCTGCACCCTGGCATCATTCTGGGTTGACTGCGGGATCACTGGGGACACTCGGTTGGCTACTTGCCGCCATCTGACCAAGATGGCGGCAGCGGCGCAGCCGCCATTTTCCCAAAATGTTGGCCTGGCTGTCCTCCATTTTGTCCAAGGTGGTGGCCAAGCTGGCCTCCATTTTGTCCAATGAGGTAGCCAAGCTGGCCTCCATTTTGTCCAATGAGGTAGCCAAGCTGGCCTCCATTTTGTCCGAGGTGGTGGCGACGCGGGCCTCATTTTGTACGGCATGGGAGCCGCGAGAGCGGCGAATTTTTTGAAAATGTTGGTCGCGCTCGCCCCCATTTTGTCCGGGACGGACTCCCCGCTGGCCTCCATTTGGTCCAAGCCCGGCTGCCGTCCCTGCAGCCGTGCTGCCCCTGTTCAAATACACTTCCAAAGATACAAATACATCATAAATATACAGGTAATATATATATATTATAAACACAAGTTGTTGTTGGTGGTGGTCTGATGATAAAGACCGCCACTCTGGCATCACTCTGGCATGACTGGGTGCAACCTGGGAACCCTGGCTGCACCCTGGCATCATTGTGGGTTGACTGCGGGATCACTGGGGACACTCTGTTGGCTACTTGCCGCCATCTGACCAAGATGGCGGCTGGCGCAGCCGCCATTTTTCCAAAATGTAGGCCTGGCTGTCCTCCATTTCGTCCAAGATGGTGGCCAAGTTGGCCTCCATTTTGTCCAATGAGGTAGCCAAGCTGGCCTCCATTTTGTCCGAGGTGGTGGCGACGCGGGCCTCATTTTGTACGGCATGGGAGCCGCGTGAGCGGCGAATTTTTTGAAAATGTTGGTCGCGCTCGCCCCCATTTTGTCCGGGACGGACTCCCCGCTGGCCTCCATTTGGTCCAAGCCCGGCTGCCGTCCCTGCAGCCGTGCTGCCCCTGTTCAAATACACTTCCAAAGATACAAATACATCATAAATATACAGGTAATATATATATATTATAAACACAAGTTGTTGTTGTTGGTGGTGGTGGTCTGATGATAAAGACCGCCACTCTGGCATCACTCTGGCATGACTGGGTGCAACCTGGGAACCCTGGCTGCACCCTGGCATCATTCTGGGTTGACTGCGGGATCACTGGGGACACTCGGTTGGCTACTTGCCGCCATCTGACCAAGATGGCGGCAGCGGCGCAGCCGCCATTTTCCCAAAATGTTGGCCTGGCTGTCCTCCATTTTGTCCAAGGTGGTGGCCAAGCTGGCCTCCATTTTGTCCAATGAGGTAGCCAAGCTGGCCTCCATTTTGTCCAATGAGGTAGCCAAGCTGGCCTCCATTTTGTCCGAGGTGGTGGCGACGCGGGCCTCATTTTGTACGGCATGGGAGCCGCGAGAGCGGCGAATTTTTTGAAAATGTTGGTCGCGCTCGCCCCCATTTTGTCCGGGACGGACTCCCCGCTGGCCTCCATTTGGTCCAAGCCCGGCTGCCGTCCCTGCAGCCGTGCTGCCCCTGTTCAAATACACTTCCAAATATACAAATACATCATAAATATACAGGTAATATATATATATTATAAACACAAGTTGTTGTTGTTGGTGGTGGTGGTCTGATGATAAAGACCGCCACTCTGGCATCACTCTGGCATGACTGGGTGCAACCTGGGAACCCTGGCTGCACCCTGGCATCATTCTGGGTTGACTGCGGGATCACTGGGGACACTCGGTTGGCTACTTGCCGCCATCTGACCAAGATGGCGGCAGCGGCGCAGCCGCCATTTTCCCAAAATGTTGGCCTGGCTGTCCTCCATTTTGTCCAAGGTGGTGGCCAAGCTGGCCTCCATTTTGTCCAATGAGGTAGCCAAGCTGGCCTCCATTTTGTCCAATGAGGTAGCCAAGCTGGCCTCCATTTTGTCCGAGGTGGTGGCGACGCGGGCCTCATTTTGTACGGCATGGGAGCCGCGAGAGCGGCGAATTTTTTGAAAATGTTGGTCGCGCTCGCCCCCATTTTGTCCGGGACGGACTCCCCGCTGGCCTCCATTTGGTCCAAGCCCGGCTGCCGTCCCTGCAGCCGTGCTGCCCCTGTTCAAATACACTTCCAAATATACAAATACATCATAAATATACAGGTAATATATATATATTATAAACACAAGTTGTTGTTGTTGGTGGTGGTGGTCTGATGATAAAGACCGCCACTCTGGCATCACTCTGGCATGACTGGGTGCAACCTGGGAACCCTGGCTGCACCCTGGCATCATTCTGGGTTGACTGCGGGATCACTGGGGACACTCGGTTGGCTACTTGCCGCCATCTGACCAAGATGGCGGCAGCGGCGCAGCCGCCATTTTCCCAAAATGTTGGCCTGGCTGTCCTCCATTTTGTCCAAGGTGGTGGCCAAGCTGGCCTCCATTTTGTCCAATGAGGTAGCCAAGCTGGCCTCCATTTTGTCCAATGAGGTAGCCAAGCTGGCCTCCATTTTGTCCGAGGTGGTGGCGACGCGGGCCTCATTTTGTACGGCATGGGAGCCGCGAGAGCGGCGAATTTTTTGAAAATGTTGGTCGCGCTCGCCCCCATTTTGTCCGGGACGGACTCCCCGCTGGCCTCCATTTGGTCCAAGCCCGGCTGCCGTCCCTGCAGCCGTGCTGCCCCTGTTCAAATACACTTCCAAAGATACAAATACATCATAAATATACAGGTAATATATATATATTATAAACACAAGTTGTTGTTGTTGGTGGTGGTGGTCTGATGATAAAGACCGCCACTCTGGCATCACTCTGGCATGACTGGGTGCAACCTGGGAACCCTGGCTGCACCCTGGCATCATTCTGGGTTGACTGCGGGATCACTGGGGACACTCGGTTGGCTACTTGCCGCCATCTGACCAAGATGGCGGCAGCGGCGCAGCCGCCATTTTCCCAAAATGTTGGCCTGGCTGTCCTCCATTTTGTCCAAGGTGGTGGCCAAGCTGGCCTCCATTTTGTCCAATGAGGTAGCCAAGCTGGCCTCCATTTTGTCCAATGAGGTAGCCAAGCTGGCCTCCATTTTGTCCGAGGTGGTGGCGACGCGGGCCTCATTTTGTACGGCATGGGAGCCGCGAGAGCGGCGAATTTTTTGAAAATGTTGGTCGCGCTCGCCCCCATTTTGTCCGGGACGGACTCCCCGCTGGCCTCCATTTGGTCCAAGCCCGGCTGCCGTCCCTGCAGCCGTGCTGCCCCTGTTCAAATACACTTCCAAATATACAAATACATCATAAATATACAGGTAATATATATATATTATAAACACAAGTTGTTGTTGTTGGTGGTGGTGGTCTGATGATAAAGACCGCCACTCTGGCATCACTCTGGCATGACTGGGTGCAACCTGGGAACCCTGGCTGCACCCTGGCATCATTCTGGGTTGACTGCGGGATCACTGGGGACACTCGGTTGGCTACTTGCCGCCATCTGACCAAGATGGCGGCAGCGGCGCAGCCGCCATTTTCCCAAAATGTTGGCCTGGCTGTCCTCCATTTTGTCCAAGGTGGTGGCCAAGCTGGCCTCCAT
The DNA here is from genome assembly GCF_035084215.1 of Heptranchias perlo. NCBI lineage: Eukaryota > Metazoa > Chordata > Chondrichthyes > Hexanchiformes > Hexanchidae > Heptranchias > Heptranchias perlo. The sequence goes on from NC_090363.1 coordinate 14,984,167, forward strand.
TTTGTCCAATGAGGTAGCCAAGCTGGCCTCCATTTTGTCCAATGAGGTAGCCAAGCTGGCCTCCATTTTGTCCGAGGTGGTGGCGACGCGGGCCTCATTTTGTACGGCATGGGAGCCGCGAGAGCGGCGAATTTTTTGAAAATGTTGGTCGCGCTCGCCCCCATTTTGTCCGGGACGGACTCCCCGCTGGCCTCCATTTGGTCCAAGCCCGGCTGCCGTCCCTGCAGCCGTGCTGCCCCTGTTCAAATACACTTCCAAAGATACAAATACATCATAAATATACAGGTAATATATATATATTATAAACACAAGTTGTTGTTGTTGGTGGTGGTGGTCTGATGATAAAGACCGCCACTCTGGCATCACTCTGGCATGACTGGGTGCAACCTGGGAACCCTGGCTGCACCCTGGCATCATTGTGGGTTGACTGCGGGATCACTGGGGACACTCTGTTGGCTACTTGCCGCCATCTGACCAAGATGGCGGCTGGCGCAGCCGCCATTTTTCCAAAATGTAGGCCTGGCTGTCCTCCATTTCGTCCAAGATGGTGGCCAAGTTGGCCTCCATTTTGTCCAATGAGGTAGCCAAGCTGGCCTCCATTTTGTCCGAGGTGGTGGCGACGCGGGCCTCATTTTGTACGGCATGGGAGCCGCGTGAGCGGCGAATTTTTTGAAAATGTTGGTCGCGCTCGCCCCCATTTTGTCCGGGACGGACTCCCCGCTGGCCTCCATTTGGTCCAAGCCCGGCTGCCGTCCCTGCAGCCGTGCTGCCCCTGTTCAAATACACTTCCAAAGATACAAATACATCATAAATATACAGGTAATATATATATATTATAAACACAAGTTGTTGTTGTTGGTGGTGGTGGTCTGATGATAAAGACCGCCACTCTGGCATCACTCTGGCATGACTGGGTGCAACCTGGGAACCCTGGCTGCACCCTGGCATCATTCTGGGTTGACTGCGGGATCACTGGGGACACTCGGTTGGCTACTTGCCGCCATCTGACCAAGATGGCGGCAGCGGCGCAGCCGCCATTTTCCCAAAATGTTGGCCTGGCTGTCCTCCATTTTGTCCAAGGTGGTGGCCAAGCTGGCCTCCATTTTGTCCAATGAGGTAGCCAAGCTGGCCTCCATTTTGTCCAATGAGGTAGCCAAGCTGGCCTCCATTTTGTCCGAGGTGGTGGCGACGCGGGCCTCATTTTGTACGGCATGGGAGCCGCGAGAGCGGCGAATTTTTTGAAAATGTTGGTCGCGCTCGCCCCCATTTTGTCCGGGACGGACTCCCCGCTGGCCTCCATTTGGTCCAAGCCCGGCTGCCGTCCCTGCAGCCGTGCTGCCCCTGTTCAAATACACTTCCAAATATACAAATACATCATAAATATACAGGTAATATATATATATTATAAACACAAGTTGTTGTTGTTGGTGGTGGTGGTCTGATGATAAAGACCGCCACTCTGGCATCACTCTGGCATGACTGGGTGCAACCTGGGAACCCTGGCTGCACCCTGGCATCATTCTGGGTTGACTGCGGGATCACTGGGGACACTCGGTTGGCTACTTGCCGCCATCTGACCAAGATGGCGGCAGCGGCGCAGCCGCCATTTTCCCAAAATGTTGGCCTGGCTGTCCTCCATTTTGTCCAAGGTGGTGGCCAAGCTGGCCTCCATTTTGTCCAATGAGGTAGCCAAGCTGGCCTCCATTTTGTCCAATGAGGTAGCCAAGCTGGCCTCCATTTTGTCCGAGGTGGTGGCGACGCGGGCCTCATTTTGTACGGCATGGGAGCCGCGAGAGCGGCGAATTTTTTGAAAATGTTGGTCGCGCTCGCCCCCATTTTGTCCGGGACGGACTCCCCGCTGGCCTCCATTTGGTCCAAGCCCGGCTGCCGTCCCTGCAGCCGTGCTGCCCCTGTTCAAATACACTTCCAAAGATACAAATACATCATAAATATACAGGTAATATATATATATTATAAACACAAGTTGTTGTTGTTGGTGGTGGTGGTCTGATGATAAAGACCGCCACTCTGGCATCACTCTGGCATGACTGGGTGCAACCTGGGAACCCTGGCTGCACCCTGGCATCATTGTGGGTTGACTGCGGGATCACTGGGGACACTCTGTTGGCTACTTGCCGCCATCTGACCAAGATGGCGGCTGGCGCAGCCGCCATTTTTCCAAAATGTAGGCCTGGCTGTCCTCCATTTCGTCCAAGATGGTGGCCAAGTTGGCCTCCATTTTGTCCAATGAGGTAGCCAAGCTGGCCTCCATTTTGTCCGAGGTGGTGGCGACGCGGGCCTCATTTTGTACGGCATGGGAGCCGCGTGAGCGGCGAATTTTTTGAAAATGTTGGTCGCGCTCGCCCCCATTTTGTCCGGGACGGACTCCCCGCTGGCCTCCATTTGGTCCAAGCCCGGCTGCCGTCCCTGCAGCCGTGCTGCCCCTGTTCAAATACACTTCCAAAGATACAAATACATCATAAATATACAGGTAATATATATATATTATAAACACAAGTTGTTGTTGTTGGTGGTGGTGGTCTGATGATAAAGACCGCCACTCTGGCATCACTCTGGCATGACTGGGTGCAACCTGGGAACCCTGGCTGCACCCTGGCATCATTCTGGGTTGACTGCGGGATCACTGGGGACACTCGGTTGGCTACTTGCCGCCATCTGACCAAGATGGCGGCAGCGGCGCAGCCGCCATTTTCCCAAAATGTTGGCCTGGCTGTCCTCCATTTTGTCCAAGGTGGTGGCCAAGCTGGCCTCCATTTTGTCCAATGAGGTAGCCAAGCTGGCCTCCATTTTGTCCAATGAGGTAGCCAAGCTGGCCTCCATTTTGTCCGAGGTGGTGGCGACGCGGGCCTCATTTTGTACGGCATGGGAGCCGCGAGAGCGGCGAATTTTTTGAAAATGTTGGTCGCGCTCGCCCCCATTTTGTCCGGGACGGACTCCCCGCTGGCCTCCATTTGGTCCAAGCCCGGCTGCCGTCCCTGCAGCCGTGCTGCCCCTGTTCAAATACACTTCCAAATATACAAATACATCATAAATATACAGGTAATATATATATATTATAAACACAAGTTGTTGTTGTTGGTGGTGGTGGTCTGATGATAAAGACCGCCACTCTGGCATCACTCTGGCATGACTGGGTGCAACCTGGGAACCCTGGCTGCACCCTGGCATCATTCTGGGTTGACTGCGGGATCACTGGGGACACTCGGTTGGCTACTTGCCGCCATCTGACCAAGATGGCGGCAGCGGCGCAGCCGCCATTTTCCCAAAATGTTGGCCTGGCTGTCCTCCATTTTGTCCAAGGTGGTGGCCAAGCTGGCCTCCATTTTGTCCAATGAGGTAGCCAAGCTGGCCTCCATTTTGTCCAATGAGGTAGCCAAGCTGGCCTCCATTTTGTCCGAGGTGGTGGCGACGCGGGCCTCATTTTGTACGGCATGGGAGCCGCGAGAGCGGCGAATTTTTTGAAAATGTTGGTCGCGCTCGCCCCCATTTTGTCCGGGACGGACTCCCCGCTGGCCTCCATTTGGTCCAAGCCCGGCTGCCGTCCCTGCAGCCGTGCTGCCCCTGTTCAAATACACTTCCAAAGATACAAATACATCATAAATATACAGGTAATATATATATATTATAAACACAAGTTGTTGTTGTTGGTGGTGGTGGTCTGATGATAAAGACCGCCACTCTGGCATCACTCTGGCATGACTGGGTGCAACCTGGGAACCCTGGCTGCACCCTGGCATCATTGTGGGTTGACTGCGGGATCACTGGGGACACTCTGTTGGCTACTTGCCGCCATCTGACCAAGATGGCGGCTGGCGCAGCCGCCATTTTTCCAAAATGTAGGCCTGGCTGTCCTCCATTTCGTCCAAGATGGTGGCCAAGTTGGCCTCCATTTTGTCCAATGAGGTAGCCAAGCTGGCCTCCATTTTGTCCGAGGTGGTGGCGACGCGGGCCTCATTTTGTACGGCATGGGAGCCGCGTGAGCGGCGAATTTTTTGAAAATGTTGGTCGCGCTCGCCCCCATTTTGTCCGGGACGGACTCCCCGCTGGCCTCCATTTGGTCCAAGCCCGGCTGCCGTCCCTGCAGCCGTGCTGCCCCTGTTCAAATACACTTCCAAAGATACAAATACATCATAAATATACAGGTAATATATATATATTATAAACACAAGTTGTTGTTGTTGGTGGTGGTGGTCTGATGATAAAGACCGCCACTCTGGCATCACTCTGGCATGACTGGGTGCAACCTGGGAACCCTGGCTGCACCCTGGCATCATTGTGGGTTGACTGCGGGATCACTGGGGACACTCTGTTGGCTACTTGCCGCCATCTGACCAAGATGGCGGCTGGCGCAGCCGCCATTTTTCCAAAATGTAGGCCTGGCTGTCCTCCATTTCGTCCAAGATGGTGGCCAAGTTGGCCTCCATTTTGTCCAATGAGGTAGCCAAGCTGGCCTCCATTTTGTCCGAGGTGGTGGCGACGCGGGCCTCATTTTGTACGGCATGGGAGCCGCGAGAGCGGCGAATTTTTTGAAAATGTTGGTCGCGCTCGCCCCCATTTTGTCCGGGACGGACTCCCCGCTGGCCTCCATTTGGTCCAAGCCCGGCTGCCGTCCCTGCAGCCGTGCTGCCCCTGTTCAAATACACTTCCAAAGATACAAATACATCATAAATATACAGGTAATATATATATATTATAAACACAAGTTGTTGTTGTTGGTGGTGGTGGTCTGATGATAAAGACCGCCACTCTGGCATCACTCTGGCATGACTGGGTGCAACCTGGGAACCCTGGCTGCACCCTGGCATCATTGTGGGTTGACTGCGGGATCACTGGGGACACTCTGTTGGCTACTTGCCGCCATCTGACCAAGATGGCGGCTGGCGCAGCCGCCATTTTTCCAAAATGTAGGCCTGGCTGTCCTCCATTTCGTCCAAGATGGTGGCCAAGTTGGCCTCCATTTTGTCCAATGAGGTAGCCAAGCTGGCCTCCATTTTGTCCGAGGTGGTGGCGACGCGGGCCTCATTTTGTACGGCATGGGAGCCGCGTGAGCGGCGAATTTTTTGAAAATGTTGGTCGCGCTCGCCCCCATTTTGTCCGGGACGGACTCCCCGCTGGCCTCCATTTGGTCCAAGCCCGGCTGCCGTCCCTGCAGCCGTGCTGCCCCTGTTCAAATACACTTCCAAAGATACAAATACATCATAAATATACAGGTAATATATATATATTATAAACACAAGTTGTTGTTGTTGGTGGTGGTGGTCTGATGATAAAGACCGCCACTCTGGCATCACTCTGGCATGACTGGGTGCAACCTGGGAACCCTGGCTGCACCCTGGCATCATTGTGGGTTGACTGCGGGATCACTGGGGACACTCTGTTGGCTACTTGCCGCCATCTGACCAAGATGGCGGCTGGCGCAGCCGCCATTTTTCCAAAATGTAGGCCTGGCTGTCCTCCATTTCGTCCAAGATGGTGGCCAAGTTGGCCTCCATTTTGTCCAATGAGGTAGCCAAGCTGGCCTCCATTTTGTCCGAGGTGGTGGCGACGCGGGCCTCATTTTGTACGGCATGGGAGCCGCGTGAGCGGCGAATTTTTTGAAAATGTTGGTCGCGCTCGCCCCCATTTTGTCCGGGACGGACTCCCCGCTGGCCTCCATTTGGTCCAAGCCCGGCTGCCGTCCCTGCAGCCGTGCTGCCCCTGTTCAAATACACTTCCAAATATACAAATACATCATAAATATACAGGTAATATATATACATTATAAACACAAGTTGTTGTTGTTGGTGGTGGTGGTCTGATGATAAAGACCGCCACTCTGGCATCACTCCGGCATGACTGGGTGCAAGCTGGGAACCCTGGCTGCACCCTGGCATCATTCTGGGTTGACTGCGGGATCACTGGGGACACTCGGTTGGCTACTTGCCGCCATCTGACCAAGATGGCGGCAGCGGCGCAGCCGCCATTTTCCCAAAATGTTGGCCTGGCTGTCCTCCATTTTGTCCAAGGTGGTGGCCAAGCTGGCCTCCATTTTGTCCAATGAGGTAGCCAAGCTGGCCTCCATTTTGTCCAATGAGGTAGCCAAGCTGGCCTCCATTTTGTCCAAGGTGGTAGCCAAGCTGGCCTCCATTTTGTCCAATGAGGTAGCCAAGCTGGCCTCCATTTTGTCCAAGGTGGTGGCGACGCGGGCCTCATTTTGTACGGCATGGGAGCCGCGAGAGCGGCGAATTTTTTGAAAATGTTGGTCGCGCTCGCCCCCATTTTGTCCGGGACGGACTCCCCGCTGGCCTCCATTTGGTCCAAGCCCGGCTGCCGTCCCTGCAGCCGTGCTGCCCCTGTGCAAATACACTTCCAAATACACAAATACATCATAAATATACAGGTAATATATATATATTATAAACACAAGTTGTTGTTGTTGGTGGTGGTGGTCTGATGATAAAGACCGCCACTCTGGCATCACTCTGGCATGACTGGGTGCAACCTGGGAACCCTGGCTGCACCCTGGCATCATTCTGGGTTGACTGCGGGATCACTGGGGACACTCGGTTGGCTACTTGCCGCCATCTGACCAAGATGGCGGCAGCGGCGCAGCCGCCATTTTCCCAAAATGTTGGCCTGGCTGTCCTCCATTTTGTCCAAGGTGGTGGCCAAGCTGGCCTCCATTTTGTCCAATGAGGTAGCCAAGCTGGCCTCCATTTTGTCCAATGAGGTAGCCAAGCTGGCCTCCATTTTGTCCGAGGTGGTGGCGACGCGGGCCTCATTTTGTACGGCATGGGAGCCGCGAGAGCGGCGAATTTTTTGAAAATGTTGGTCGCGCTCGCCCCCATTTTGTCCGGGACGGACTCCCCGCTGGCCTCCATTTGGTCCAAGCCCGGCTGCCGTCCCTGCAGCCGTGCTGCCCCTGTTCAAATACACTTCCAAATATACAAATACATCATAAATATACAGGTAATATATATATATTATAAACACAAGTTGTTGTTGTTGGTGGTGGTGGTCTGATGATAAAGACCGCCACTCTGGCATCACTCTGGCATGACTGGGTGCAACCTGGGAACCCTGGCTGCACCCTGGCATCATTCTGGGTTGACTGCGGGATCACTGGGGACACTCGGTTGGCTACTTGCCGCCATCTGACCAAGATGGCGGCAGCGGCGCAGCCGCCATTTTCCCAAAATGTTGGCCTGGCTGTCCTCCATTTTGTCCAAGGTGGTGGCCAAGCTGGCCTCCATTTTGTCCAATGAGGTAGCCAAGCTGGCCTCCATTTTGTCCAATGAGGTAGCCAAGCTGGCCTCCATTTTGTCCGAGGTGGTGGCGACGCGGGCCTCATTTTGTACGGCATGGGAGCCGCGAGAGCGGCGAATTTTTTGAAAATGTTGGTCGCGCTCGCCCCCATTTTGTCCGGGACGGACTCCCCGCTGGCCTCCATTTGGTCCAAGCCCGGCTGCCGTCCCTGCAGCCGTGCTGCCCCTGTTCAAATACACTTCCAAAGATACAAATACATCATAAATATACAGGTAATATATATATATTATAAACACAAGTTGTTGTTGTTGGTGGTGGTGGTCTGATGATAAAGACCGCCACTCTGGCATCACTCTGGCATGACTGGGTGCAACCTGGGAACCCTGGCTGCACCCTGGCATCATTGTGGGTTGACTGCGGGATCACTGGGGACACTCTGTTGGCTACTTGCCGCCATCTGACCAAGATGGCGGCTGGCGCAGCCGCCATTTTTCCAAAATGTAGGCCTGGCTGTCCTCCATTTCGTCCAAGATGGTGGCCAAGTTGGCCTCCATTTTGTCCAATGAGGTAGCCAAGCTGGCCTCCATTTTGTCCGAGGTGGTGGCGACGCGGGCCTCATTTTGTACGGCATGGGAGCCGCGTGAGCGGCGAATTTTTTGAAAATGTTGGTCGCGCTCGCCCCCATTTTGTCCGGGACGGACTCCCCGCTGGCCTCCATTTGGTCCAAGCCCGGCTGCCGTCCCTGCAGCCGTGCTGCCCCTGTTCAAATACACTTCCAAATATACAAATACATCATAAATATACAGGTAATATATATATATTATAAACACAAGTTGTTGTTGTTGGTGGTGGTGGTCTGATGATAAAGACCGCCACTCTGGCATCACTCCGGCATGACTGGGTGCAAGCTGGGAACCCTGGCTGCACCCTGGCATCATTCTGGGTTGACTGCGGGATCACTGGGGACACTCGGTTGGCTACTTGCCGCCATCTGACCAAGATGGCGGCAGCGGCGCAGCCGCCATTTTCCCAAAATGTTGGCCTGGCTGTCCTCCATTTTGTCCAAGGTGGTGGCCAAGCTGGCCTCCATTTTGTCCAATGAGGTAGCCAAGCTGGCCTCCATTTTGTCCAATGAGGTAGCCAAGCTGGCCTCCATTTTGTCCAAGGTGGTAGCCAAGCTGGCCTCCATTTTGTCCAATGAGGTAGCCAAGCTGGCCTCCATTTTGTCCAAGGTGGTGGCGACGCGGGCCTCATTTTGTACGGCATGGGAGCCGCGAGAGCGGCGAATTTTTTGAAAATGTTGGTCGCGCTCGCCCCCATTTTGTCCGGGACGGACTCCCCGCTGGCCTCCATTTGGTCCAAGCCCGGCTGCCGTCCCTGCAGCCGTGCTGCCCCTGTGCAAATACACTTCCAAATACACAAATACATCATAAATATACAGGTAATATATATATATTATAAACACAAGTTGTTGTTGTTGGTGGTGGTGGTCTGATGATAAAGACCGCCACTCTGGCATCACTCTGGCATGACTGGGTGCAACCTGGGAACCCTGGCTGCACCCTGGCATCATTCTGGGTTGACTGCGGGATCACTGGGGACACTCGGTTGGCTACTTGCCGCCATCTGACCAAGATGGCGGCAGCGGCGCAGCCGCCATTTTCCCAAAATGTTGGCCTGGCTGTCCTCCATTTTGTCCAAGGTGGTGGCCAAGCTGGCCTCCATTTTGTCCAATGAGGTAGCCAAGCTGGCCTCCATTTTGTCCAATGAGGTAGCCAAGCTGGCCTCCATTTTGTCCGAGGTGGTGGCGACGCGGGCCTCATTTTGTACGGCATGGGAGCCGCGAGAGCGGCGAATTTTTTGAAAATGTTGGTCGCGCTCGCCCCCATTTTGTCCGGGACGGACTCCCCGCTGGCCTCCATTTGGTCCAAGCCCGGCTGCCGTCCCTGCAGCCGTGCTGCCCCTGTTCAAATACACTTCCAAATATACAAATACATCATAAATATACAGGTAATATATATATATTATAAACACAAGTTGTTGTTGTTGGTGGTGGTGGTCTGATGATAAAGACCGCCACTCTGGCATCACTCTGGCATGACTGGGTGCAACCTGGGAACCCTGGCTGCACCCTGGCATCATTCTGGGTTGACTGCGGGATCACTGGGGACACTCGGTTGGCTACTTGCCGCCATCTGACCAAGATGGCGGCAGCGGCGCAGCCGCCATTTTCCCAAAATGTTGGCCTGGCTGTCCTCCATTTTGTCCAAGGTGGTGGCCAAGCTGGCCTCCATTTTGTCCAATGAGGTAGCCAAGCTGGCCTCCATTTTGTCCAATGAGGTAGCCAAGCTGGCCTCCATTTTGTCCGAGGTGGTGGCGACGCGGGCCTCATTTTGTACGGCATGGGAGCCGCGAGAGCGGCGAATTTTTTGAAAATGTTGGTCGCGCTCGCCCCCATTTTGTCCGGGACGGACTCCCCGCTGGCCTCCATTTGGTCCAAGCCCGGCTGCCGTCCCTGCAGCCGTGCTGCCCCTGTTCAAATACACTTCCAAAGATACAAATACATCATAAATATACAGGTAATATATATATATTATAAACACAAGTTGTTGTTGTTGGTGGTGGTGGTCTGATGATAAAGACCGCCACTCTGGCATCACTCTGGCATGACTGGGTGCAACCTGGGAACCCTGGCTGCACCCTGGCATCATTGTGGGTTGACTGCGGGATCACTGGGGACACTCTGTTGGCTACTTGCCGCCATCTGACCAAGATGGCGGCTGGCGCAGCCGCCATTTTTCCAAAATGTAGGCCTGGCTGTCCTCCATTTCGTCCAAGATGGTGGCCAAGTTGGCCTCCATTTTGTCCAATGAGGTAGCCAAGCTGGCCTCCATTTTGTCCGAGGTGGTGGCGACGCGGGCCTCATTTTGTACGGCATGGGAGCCGCGTGAGCGGCGAATTTTTTGAAAATGTTGGTCGCGCTCGCCCCCATTTTGTCCGGGACGGACTCCCCGCTGGCCTCCATTTGGTCCAAGCCCGGCTGCCGTCCCTGCAGCCGTGCTGCCCCTGTTCAAATACACTTCCAAATATACAAATACATCATAAATATACAGGTAATATATATATATTATAAACACAAGTTGTTGTTGTTGGTGGTGGTGGTCTGATGATAAAGACCGCCACTCTGGCATCACTCCGGCATGACTGGGTGCAAGCTGGGAACCCTGGCTGCACCCTGGCATCATTCTGGGTTGACTGCGGGATCACTGGGGACACTCGGTTGGCTACTTGCCGCCATCTGACCAAGATGGCGGCAGCGGCGCAGCCGCCATTTTCCCAAAATGTTGGCCTGGCTGTCCTCCATTTTGTCCAAGGTGGTGGCCAAGCTGGCCTCCATTTTGTCCAATGAGGTAGCCAAGCTGGCCTCCATTTTGTCCAATGAGGTAGCCAAGCTGGCCTCCATTTTGTCCAAGGTGGTAGCCAAGCTGGCCTCCATTTTGTCCAATGAGGTAGCCAAGCTGGCCTCCATTTTGTCCAAGGTGGTGGCGACGCGGGCCTCATTTTGTACGGCATGGGAGCCGCGAGAGCGGCGAATTTTTTGAAAATGTTGGTCGCGCTCGCCCCCATTTTGTCCGGGACGGACTCCCCGCTGGCCTCCATTTGGTCCAAGCCCGGCTGCCGTCCCTGCAGCCGTGCTGCCCCTGTGCAAATACACTTCCAAATACACAAATACATCATAAATATACAGGTAATATATATATATTATAAACACAAGTTGTTGTTGTTGGTGGTGGTGGTCTGATGATAAAGACCGCCACTCTGGCATCACTCTGGCATGACTGGGTGCAACCTGGGAACCCTGGCTGCACCCTGGCATCATTGTGGGTTGACTGCGGGATCACTGGGGACACTCTGTTGGCTACTTGCCGCCATCTGACCAAGATGGCGGCTGGCGCAGCCGCCATTTTTCCAAAATGTAGGCCTGGCTGTCCTCCATTTCGTCCAAGATGGTGGCCAAGTTGGCCTCCATTTTGTCCAATGAGGTAGCCAAGCTGGCCTCCATTTTGTCCGAGGTGGTGGCGACGCGGGCCTCATTTTGTACGGCATGGGAGCCGCGAGAGCGGCGAATTTTTTGAAAATGTTGGTCGCGCTCGCCCCCATTTTGTCCGGGACGGACTCCCCGCTGGCCTCCATTTGGTCCAAGCCCGGCTGCCGTCCCTGCAGCCGTGCTGCCCCTGTTCAAATACACTTCCAAAGATACAAATACATCATAAATATACAGGTAATATATATATATTATAAACACAAGTTGTTGTTGTTGGTGGTGGTGGTCTGATGATAAAGACCGCCACTCTGGCATCACTCTGGCATGACTGGGTGCAACCTGGGAACCCTGGCTGCACCCTGGCATCATTGTGGGTTGACTGCGGGATCACTGGGGACACTCTGTTGGCTACTTGCCGCCATCTGACCAAGATGGCGGCTGGCGCAGCCGCCATTTTTCCAAAATGTAGGCCTGGCTGTCCTCCATTTCGTCCAAGATGGTGGCCAAGTTGGCCTCCATTTTGTCCAATGAGGTAGCCAAGCTGGCCTCCATTTTGTCCGAGGTGGTGGCGACGCGGGCCTCATTTTGTACGGCATGGGAGCCGCGTGAGCGGCGAATTTTTTGAAAATGTTGGTCGCGCTCGCCCCCATTTTGTCCGGGACGGACTCCCCGCTGGCCTCCATTTGGTCCAAGCCCGGCTGCCGTCCCTGCAGCCGTGCTGCCCCTGTTCAAATACACTTCCAAAGATACAAATACATCATAAATATACAGGTAATATATATATATTATAAACACAAGTTGTTGTTGTTGGTGGTGGTGGTCTGATGATAAAGACCGCCACTCTGGCATCACTCTGGCATGACTGGGTGCAACCTGGGAACCCTGGCTGCACCCTGGCATCATTGTGGGTTGACTGCGGGATCACTGGGGACACTCTGTTGGCTACTTGCCGCCATCTGACCAAGATGGCGGCTGGCGCAGCCGCCATTTTTCCAAAATGTAGGCCTGGCTGTCCTCCATTTCGTCCAAGATGGTGGCCAAGTTGGCCTCCATTTTGTCCAATGAGGTAGCCAAGCTGGCCTCCATTTTGTCCGAGGTGGTGGCGACGCGGGCCTCATTTTGTACGGCATGGGAGCCGCGTGAGCGGCGAATTTTTTGAAAATGTTGGTCGCGCTCGCCCCCATTTTGTCCGGGACGGACTCCCCGCTGGCCTCCATTTGGTCCAAGCCCGGCTGCCGTCCCTGCAGCCGTGCTGCCCCTGTTCAAATACACTTCCAAATATACAAATACATCATAAATATACAGGTAATATATATACATTATAAACACAAGTTGTTGTTGTTGGTGGTGGTGGTCTGATGATAAAGACCGCCACTCTGGCATCACTCCGGCATGACTGGGTGCAAGCTGGGAACCCTGGCTGCACCCTGGCATCATTCTGGGTTGACTGCGGGATCACTGGGGACACTCGGTTGGCTACTTGCCGCCATCTGACCAAGATGGCGGCAGCGGCGCAGCCGCCATTTTCCCAAAATGTTGGCCTGGCTGTCCTCCATTTTGTCCAAGGTGGTGGCCAAGCTGGCCTCCATTTTGTCCAATGAGGTAGCCAAGCTGGCCTCCATTTTGTCCAATGAGGTAGCCAAGCTGGCCTCCATTTTGTCCAAGGTGGTAGCCAAGCTGGCCTCCATTTTGTCCAATGAGGTAGCCAAGCTGGCCTCCATTTTGTCCAAGGTGGTGGCGACGCGGGCCTCATTTTGTACGGCATGGGAGCCGCGAGAGCGGCGAATTTTTTGAAAATGTTGGTCGCGCTCGCCCCCATTTTGTCCGGGACGGACTCCCCGCTGGCCTCCATTTGGTCCAAGCCCGGCTGCCGTCCCTGCAGCCGTGCTGCCCCTGTGCAAATACACTTCCAAATACACAAATACATCATAAATATACAGGTAATATATATATATTATAAACACAAGTTGTTGTTGTTGGTGGTGGTGGTCTGATGATAAAGACCGCCACTCTGGCATCACTCTGGCATGACTGGGTGCAACCTGGGAACCCTGGCTGCACCCTGGCATCATTGTGGGTTGACTGCGGGATCACTGGGGACACTCTGTTGGCTACTTGCCGCCATCTGACCAAGATGGCGGCTGGCGCAGCCGCCATTTTTCCAAAATGTAGGCCTGGCTGTCCTCCATTTCGTCCAAGATGGTGGCCAAGTTGGCCTCCATTTTGTCCAATGAGGTAGCCAAGCTGGCCTCCATTTTGTCCGAGGTGGTGGCGACGCGGGCCTCATTTTGTACGGCATGGGAGCCGCGAGAGCGGCGAATTTTTTGAAAATGTTGGTCGCGCTCGCCCCCATTTTGTCCGGGACGGACTCCCCGCTGGCCTCCATTTGGTCCAAGCCCGGCTGCCGTCCCTGCAGCCGTGCTGCCCCTGTTCAAATACACTTCCAAAGATACAAATACATCATAAATATACAGGTAATATATATATATTATAAACACAAGTTGTTGTTGTTGGTGGTGGTGGTCTGATGATAAAGACCGCCACTCTGGCATCACTCTGGCATGACTGGGTGCAACCTGGGAACCCTGGCTGCACCCTGGCATCATTGTGGGTTGACTGCGGGATCACTGGGGACACTCTGTTGGCTACTTGCCGCCATCTGACCAAGATGGCGGCTGGCGCAGCCGCCATTTTTCCAAAATGTAGGCCTGGCTGTCCTCCATTTCGTCCAAGATGGTGGCCAAGTTGGCCTCCATTTTGTCCAATGAGGTAGCCAAGCTGGCCTCCATTTTGTCCGAGGTGGTGGCGACGCGGGCCTCATTTTGTACGGCATGGGAGCCGCGTGAGCGGCGAATTTTTTGAAAATGTTGGTCGCGCTCGCCCCCATTTTGTCCGGGACGGACTCCCCGCTGGCCTCCATTTGGTCCAAGCCCGGCTGCCGTCCCTGCAGCCGTGCTGCCCCTGTTCAAATACACTTCCAAAGATACAAATACATCATAAATATACAGGTAATATATATATATTATAAACACAAGTTGTTGTTGTTGGTGGTGGTGGTCTGATGATAAAGACCGCCACTCTGGCATCACTCTGGCATGACTGGGTGCAACCTGGGAACCCTGGCTGCACCCTGGCATCATTGTGGGTTGACTGCGGGATCACTGGGGACACTCTGTTGGCTACTTGCCGCCATCTGACCAAGATGGCGGCTGGCGCAGCCGCCATTTTTCCAAAATGTAGGCCTGGCTGTCCTCCATTTCGTCCAAGATGGTGGCCAAGTTGGCCTCCATTTTGTCCAATGAGGTAGCCAAGCTGGCCTCCATTTTGTCCGAGGTGGTGGCGACGCGGGCCTCATTTTGTACGGCATGGGAGCCGCGTGAGCGGCGAATTTTTTGAAAATGTTGGTCGCGCTCGCCCCCATTTTGTCCGGGACGGACTCCCCGCTGGCCTCCATTTGGTCCAAGCCCGGCTGCCGTCCCTGCAGCCGTGCTGCCCCTGTTCAAATACACTTCCAAATATACAAATACATCATAAATATACAGGTAATATATATACATTATAAACACAAGTTGTTGTTGTTGGTGGTGGTGGTCTGATGATAAAGACCGCCACTCTGGCATCACTCCGGCATGACTGGGTGCAAGCTGGGAACCCTGGCTGCACCCTGGCATCATTCTGGGTTGACTGCGGGATCACTGGGGACACTCGGTTGGCTACTTGCCGCCATCTGACCAAGATGGCGGCAGCGGCGCAGCCGCCATTTTCCCAAAATGTTGGCCTGGCTGTCCTCCATTTTGTCCAAGGTGGTGGCCAAGCTGGCCTCCATTTTGTCCAATGAGGTAGCCAAGCTGGCCTCCATTTTGTCCAATGAGGTAGCCAAGCTGGCCTCCATTTTGTCCAAGGTGGTAGCCAAGCTGGCCTCCATTTTGTCCAATGAGGTAGCCAAGCTGGCCTCCATTTTGTCCAAGGTGGTGGCGACGCGGGCCTCATTTTGTACGGCATGGGAGCCGCGAGAGCGGCGAATTTTTTGAAAATGTTGGTCGCGCTCGCCCCCATTTTGTCCGGGACGGACTCCCCGCTGGCCTCCATTTGGTCCAAGCCCGGCTGCCGTCCCTGCAGCCGTGCTGCCCCTGTGCAAATACACTTCCAAATACACAAATACATCATAAATATACAGGTAATATATATATATTATAAACACAAGTTGTTGTTGTTGGTGGTGGTGGTCTGATGATAAAGACCGCCACTCTGGCATCACTCTGGCATGACTGGGTGCAACCTGGGAACCCTGGCTGCACCCTGGCATCATTCTGGGTTGACTGCGGGATCACTGGGGACACTCGGTTGGCTACTTGCCGCCATCTGACCAAGATGGCGGCAGCGGCGCAGCCGCCATTTTCCCAAAATGTTGGCCTGGCTGTCCTCCATTTTGTCCAAGGTGGTGGCCAAGCTGGCCTCCATTTTGTCCAATGAGGTAGCCAAGCTGGCCTCCATTTTGTCCAATGAGGTAGCCAAGCTGGCCTCCATTTTGTCCGAGGTGGTGGCGACGCGGGCCTCATTTTGTACGGCATGGGAGCCGCGAGAGCGGCGAATTTTTTGAAAATGTTGGTCGCGCTCGCCCCCATTTTGTCCGGGACGGACTCCCCGCTGGCCTCCATTTGGTCCAAGCCCGGCTGCCGTCCCTGCAGCCGTGCTGCCCCTGTTCAAATACACTTCCAAATATACAAATACATCATAAATATACAGGTAATATATATATATTATAAACACAAGTTGTTGTTGTTGGTGGTGGTGGTCTGATGATAAAGACCGCCACTCTGGCATCACTCTGGCATGACTGGGTGCAACCTGGGAACCCTGGCTGCACCCTGGCATCATTCTGGGTTGACTGCGGGATCACTGGGGACACTCGGTTGGCTACTTGCCGCCATCTGACCAAGATGGCGGCAGCGGCGCAGCCGCCATTTTCCCAAAATGTTGGCCTGGCTGTCCTCCATTTTGTCCAAGGTGGTGGCCAAGCTGGCCTCCATTTTGTCCAATGAGGTAGCCAAGCTGGCCTCCATTTTGTCCAATGAGGTAGCCAAGCTGGCCTCCATTTTGTCCGAGGTGGTGGCGACGCGGGCCTCATTTTGTACGGCATGGGAGCCGCGAGAGCGGCGAATTTTTTGAAAATGTTGGTCGCGCTCGCCCCCATTTTGTCCGGGACGGACTCCCCGCTGGCCTCCATTTGGTCCAAGCCCGGCTGCCGTCCCTGCAGCCGTGCTGCCCCTGTTCAAATACACTTCCAAAGATACAAATACATCATAAATATACAGGTAATATATATATATTATAAACACAAGTTGTTGTTGTTGGTGGTGGTGGTCTGATGATAAAGACCGCCACTCTGGCATCACTCTGGCATGACTGGGTGCAACCTGGGAACCCTGGCTGCACCCTGGCATCATTGTGGGTTGACTGCGGGATCACTGGGGACACTCTGTTGGCTACTTGCCGCCATCTGACCAAGATGGCGGCTGGCGCAGCCGCCATTTTTCCAAAATGTAGGCCTGGCTGTCCTCCATTTCGTCCAAGATGGTGGCCAAGTTGGCCTCCATTTTGTCCAATGAGGTAGCCAAGCTGGCCTCCATTTTGTCCGAGGTGGTGGCGACGCGGGCCTCATTTTGTACGGCATGGGAGCCGCGTGAGCGGCGAATTTTTTGAAAATGTTGGTCGCGCTCGCCCCCATTTTGTCCGGGACGGACTCCCCGCTGGCCTCCATTTGGTCCAAGCCCGGCTGCCGTCCCTGCAGCCGTGCTGCCCCTGTTCAAATACACTTCCAAATATACAAATACATCATAAATATACAGGTAATATATATACATTATAAACACAAGTTGTTGTTGTTGGTGGTGGTGGTCTGATGATAAAGACCGCCACTCTGGCATCACTCCGGCATGACTGGGTGCAAGCTGGGAACCCTGGCTGCACCCTGGCATCATTCTGGGTTGACTGCGGGATCACTGGGGACACTCGGTTGGCTACTTGCCGCCATCTGACCAAGATGGCGGCAGCGGCGCAGCCGCCATTTTCCCAAAATGTTGGCCTGGCTGTCCTCCATTTTGTCCAAGGTGGTGGCCAAGCTGGCCTCCATTTTGTCCAATGAGGTAGCCAAGCTGGCCTCCATTTTGTCCAATGAGGTAGCCAAGCTGGCCTCCATTTTGTCCAAGGTGGTAGCCAAGCTGGCCTCCATTTTGTCCAATGAGGTAGCCAAGCTGGCCTCCATTTTGTCCAAGGTGGTGGCGACGCGGGCCTCATTTTGTACGGCATGGGAGCCGCGAGAGCGGCGAATTTTTTGAAAATGTTGGTCGCGCTCGCCCCCATTTTGTCCGGGACGGACTCCCCGCTGGCCTCCATTTGGTCCAAGCCCGGCTGCCGTCCCTGCAGCCGTGCTGCCCCTGTGCAAATACACTTCCAAATACACAAATACATCATAAATATACAGGTAATATATATATATTATAAACACAAGTTGTTGTTGTTGGTGGTGGTGGTCTGATGATAAAGACCGCCACTCTGGCATCACTCTGGCATGACTGGGTGCAACCTGGGAACCCTGGCTGCACCCTGGCATCATTCTGGGTTGACTGCGGGATCACTGGGGACACTCGGTTGGCTACTTGCCGCCATCTGACCAAGATGGCGGCAGCGGCGCAGCCGCCATTTTCCCAAAATGTTGGCCTGGCTGTCCTCCATTTTGTCCAAGGTGGTGGCCAAGCTGGCCTCCATTTTGTCCAATGAGGTAGCCAAGCTGGCCTCCATTTTGTCCAATGAGGTAGCCAAGCTGGCCTCCATTTTGTCCGAGGTGGTGGCGACGCGGGCCTCATTTTGTACGGCATGGGAGCCGCGAGAGCGGCGAATTTTTTGAAAATGTTGGTCGCGCTCGCCCCCATTTTGTCCGGGACGGACTCCCCGCTGGCCTCCATTTGGTCCAAGCCCGGCTGCCGTCCCTGCAGCCGTGCTGCCCCTGTTCAAATACACTTCCAAAGATACAAATACATCATAAATATACAGGTAATATATATATATTATAAACACAAGTTGTTGTTGTTGGTGGTGGTGGTCTGATGATAAAGACCGCCACTCTGGCATCACTCTGGCATGACTGGGTGCAACCTGGGAACCCTGGCTGCACCCTGGCATCATTGTGGGTTGACTGCGGGATCACTGGGGACACTCTGTTGGCTACTTGCCGCCATCTGACCAAGATGGCGGCTGGCGCAGCCGCCATTTTTCCAAAATGTAGGCCTGGCTGTCCTCCATTTCGTCCAAGATGGTGGCCAAGTTGGCCTCCATTTTGTCCAATGAGGTAGCCAAGCTGGCCTCCATTTTGTCCGAGGTGGTGGCGACGCGGGCCTCATTTTGTACGGCATGGGAGCCGCGTGAGCGGCGAATTTTTTGAAAATGTTGGTCGCGCTCGCCCCCATTTTGTCCGGGACGGACTCCCCGCTGGCCTCCATTTGGTCCAAGCCCGGCTGCCGTCCCTGCAGCCGTGCTGCCCCTGTTCAAATACACTTCCAAATATACAAATACATCATAAATATACAGGTAATATATATACATTATAAACACAAGTTGTTGTTGTTGGTGGTGGTGGTCTGATGATAAAGACCGCCACTCTGGCATCACTCCGGCATGACTGGGTGCAAGCTGGGAACCCTGGCTGCACCCTGGCATCATTCTGGGTTGACTGCGGGATCACTGGGGACACTCGGTTGGCTACTTGCCGCCATCTGACCAAGATGGCGGCAGCGGCGCAGCCGCCATTTTCCCAAAATGTTGGCCTGGCTGTCCTCCATTTTGTCCAAGGTGGTGGCCAAGCTGGCCTCCATTTTGTCCAATGAGGTAGCCAAGCTGGCCTCCATTTTGTCCAATGAGGTAGCCAAGCTGGCCTCCATTTTGTCCAAGGTGGTAGCCAAGCTGGCCTCCATTTTGTCCAATGAGGTAGCCAAGCTGGCCTCCATTTTGTCCAAGGTGGTGGCGACGCGGGCCTCATTTTGTACGGCATGGGAGCCGCGAGAGCGGCGAATTTTTTGAAAATGTTGGTCGCGCTCGCCCCCATTTTGTCCGGGACGGACTCCCCGCTGGCCTCCATTTGGTCCAAGCCCGGCTGCCGTCCCTGCAGCCGTGCTGCCCCTGTGCAAATACACTTCCAAATACACAAATACATCATAAATATACAGGTAATATATATATATTATAAACACAAGTTGTTGTTGTTGGTGGTGGTGGTCTGATGATAAAGACCGCCACTCTGGCATCACTCTGGCATGACTGGGTGCAACCTGGGAACCCTGGCTGCACCCTGGCATCATTCTGGGTTGACTGCGGGATCACTGGGGACACTCGGTTGGCTACTTGCCGCCATCTGACCAAGATGGCGGCAGCGGCGCAGCCGCCATTTTCCCAAAATGTTGGCCTGGCTGTCCTCCATTTTGTCCAAGGTGGTGGCCAAGCTGGCCTCCATTTTGTCCAATGAGGTAGCCAAGCTGGCCTCCATTTTGTCCAATGAGGTAGCCAAGCTGGCCTCCATTTTGTCCGAGGTGGTGGCGACGCGGGCCTCATTTTGTACGGCATGGGAGCCGCGAGAGCGGCGAATTTTTTGAAAATGTTGGTCGCGCTCGCCCCCATTTTGTCCGGGACGGACTCCCCGCTGGCCTCCATTTGGTCCAAGCCCGGCTGCCGTCCCTGCAGCCGTGCTGCCCCTGTTCAAATACACTTCCAAAGATACAAATACATCATAAATATACAGGTAATATATATATATTATAAACACAAGTTGTTGTTGTTGGTGGTGGTGGTCTGATGATAAAGACCGCCACTCTGGCATCACTCTGGCATGACTGGGTGCAACCTGGGAACCCTGGCTGCACCCTGGCATCATTGTGGGTTGACTGCGGGATCACTGGGGACACTCTGTTGGCTACTTGCCGCCATCTGACCAAGATGGCGGCTGGCGCAGCCGCCATTTTTCCAAAATGTAGGCCTGGCTGTCCTCCATTTCGTCCAAGATGGTGGCCAAGTTGGCCTCCATTTTGTCCAATGAGGTAGCCAAGCTGGCCTCCATTTTGTCCGAGGTGGTGGCGACGCGGGCCTCATTTTGTACGGCATGGGAGCCGCGAGAGCGGCGAATTTTTTGAAAATGTTGGTCGCGCTCGCCCCCATTTTGTCCGGGACGGACTCCCCGCTGGCCTCCATTTGGTCCAAGCCCGGCTGCCGTCCCTGCAGCCGTGCTGCCCCTGTTCAAATACACTTCCAAAGATACAAATACATCATAAATATACAGGTAATATATATATATTATAAACACAAGTTGTTGTTGTTGGTGGTGGTGGTCTGATGATAAAGACCGCCACTCTGGCATCACTCTGGCATGACTGGGTGCAACCTGGGAACCCTGGCTGCACCCTGGCATCATTGTGGGTTGACTGCGGGATCACTGGGGACACTCTGTTGGCTACTTGCCGCCATCTGACCAAGATGGCGGCTGGCGCAGCCGCCATTTTTCCAAAATGTAGGCCTGGCTGTCCTCCATTTCGTCCAAGATGGTGGCCAAGTTGGCCTCCATTTTGTCCAATGAGGTAGCCAAGCTGGCCTCCATTTTGTCCGAGGTGGTGGCGACGCGGGCCTCATTTTGTACGGCATGGGAGCCGCGTGAGCGGCGAATTTTTTGAAAATGTTGGTCGCGCTCGCCCCCATTTTGTCCGGGACGGACTCCCCGCTGGCCTCCATTTGGTCCAAGCCCGGCTGCCGTCCCTGCAGCCGTGCTGCCCCTGTTCAAATACACTTCCAAAGATACAAATACATCATAAATATACAGGTAATATATATATATTATAAACACAAGTTGTTGTTGTTGGTGGTGGTGGTCTGATGATAAAGACCGCCACTCTGGCATCACTCTGGCATGACTGGGTGCAACCTGGGAACCCTGGCTGCACCCTGGCATCATTGTGGGTTGACTGCGGGATCACTGGGGACACTCTGTTGGCTACTTGCCGCCATCTGACCAAGATGGCGGCTGGCGCAGCCGCCATTTTTCCAAAATGTAGGCCTGGCTGTCCTCCATTTCGTCCAAGATGGTGGCCAAGTTGGCCTCCATTTTGTCCAATGAGGTAGCCAAGCTGGCCTCCATTTTGTCCGAGGTGGTGGCGACGCGGGCCTCATTTTGTACGGCATGGGAGCCGCGTGAGCGGCGAATTTTTTGAAAATGTTGGTCGCGCTCGCCCCCATTTTGTCCGGGACGGACTCCCCGCTGGCCTCCATTTGGTCCAAGCCCGGCTGCCGTCCCTGCAGCCGTGCTGCCCCTGTTCAAATACACTTCCAAATATACAAATACATCATAAATATACAGGTAATATATATACATTATAAACACAAGTTGTTGTTGTTGGTGGTGGTGGTCTGATGATAAAGACCGCCACTCTGGCATCACTCCGGCATGACTGGGTGCAAGCTGGGAACCCTGGCTGCACCCTGGCATCATTCTGGGTTGACTGCGGGATCACTGGGGACACTCGGTTGGCTACTTGCCGCCATCTGACCAAGATGGCGGCAGCGGCGCAGCCGCCATTTTCCCAAAATGTTGGCCTGGCTGTCCTCCATTTTGTCCAAGGTGGTGGCCAAGCTGGCCTCCATTTTGTCCAATGAGGTAGCCAAGCTGGCCTCCATTTTGTCCAATGAGGTAGCCAAGCTGGCCTCCATTTTGTCCAAGGTGGTAGCCAAGCTGGCCTCCATTTTGTCCAATGAGGTAGCCAAGCTGGCCTCCATTTTGTCCAAGGTGGTGGCGACGCGGGCCTCATTTTGTACGGCATGGGAGCCGCGAGAGCGGCGAATTTTTTGAAAATGTTGGTCGCGCTCGCCCCCATTTTGTCCGGGACGGACTCCCCGCTGGCCTCCATTTGGTCCAAGCCCGGCTGCCGTCCCTGCAGCCGTGCTGCCCCTGTGCAAATACACTTCCAAATACACAAATACATCATAAATATACAGGTAATATATATATATTATAAACACAAGTTGTTGTTGTTGGTGGTGGTGGTCTGATGATAAAGACCGCCACTCTGGCATCACTCTGGCATGACTGGGTGCAACCTGGGAACCCTGGCTGCACCCTGGCATCATTCTGGGTTGACTGCGGGATCACTGGGGACACTCGGTTGGCTACTTGCCGCCATCTGACCAAGATGGCGGCAGCGGCGCAGCCGCCATTTTCCCAAAATGTTGGCCTGGCTGTCCTCCATTTTGTCCAAGGTGGTGGCCAAGCTGGCCTCCATTTTGTCCAATGAGGTAGCCAAGCTGGCCTCCATTTTGTCCAATGAGGTAGCCAAGCTGGCCTCCATTTTGTCCGAGGTGGTGGCGACGCGGGCCTCATTTTGTACGGCATGGGAGCCGCGAGAGCGGCGAATTTTTTGAAAATGTTGGTCGCGCTCGCCCCCATTTTGTCCGGGACGGACTCCCCGCTGGCCTCCATTTGGTCCAAGCCCGGCTGCCGTCCCTGCAGCCGTGCTGCCCCTGTTCAAATACACTTCCAAATATACAAATACATCATAAATATACAGGTAATATATATATATTATAAACACAAGTTGTTGTTGTTGGTGGTGGTGGTCTGATGATAAAGACCGCCACTCTGGCATCACTCTGGCATGACTGGGTGCAACCTGGGAACCCTGGCTGCACCCTGGCATCATTCTGGGTTGACTGCGGGATCACTGGGGACACTCGGTTGGCTACTTGCCGCCATCTGACCAAGATGGCGGCAGCGGCGCAGCCGCCATTTTCCCAAAATGTTGGCCTGGCTGTCCTCCATTTTGTCCAAGGTGGTGGCCAAGCTGGCCTCCATTTTGTCCAATGAGGTAGCCAAGCTGGCCTCCATTTTGTCCAATGAGGTAGCCAAGCTGGCCTCCATTTTGTCCGAGGTGGTGGCGACGCGGGCCTCATTTTGTACGGCATGGGAGCCGCGAGAGCGGCGAATTTTTTGAAAATGTTGGTCGCGCTCGCCCCCATTTTGTCCGGGACGGACTCCCCGCTGGCCTCCATTTGGTCCAAGCCCGGCTGCCGTCCCTGCAGCCGTGCTGCCCCTGTTCAAATACACTTCCAAAGATACAAATACATCATAAATATACAGGTAATATATATATATTATAAACACAAGTTGTTGTTGTTGGTGGTGGTGGTCTGATGATAAAGACCGCCACTCTGGCATCACTCTGGCATGACTGGGTGCAACCTGGGAACCCTGGCTGCACCCTGGCATCATTGTGGGTTGACTGCGGGATCACTGGGGACACTCTGTTGGCTACTTGCCGCCATCTGACCAAGATGGCGGCTGGCGCAGCCGCCATTTTTCCAAAATGTAGGCCTGGCTGTCCTCCATTTCGTCCAAGATGGTGGCCAAGTTGGCCTCCATTTTGTCCAATGAGGTAGCCAAGCTGGCCTCCATTTTGTCCGAGGTGGTGGCGACGCGGGCCTCATTTTGTACGGCATGGGAGCCGCGTGAGCGGCGAATTTTTTGAAAATGTTGGTCGCGCTCGCCCCCATTTTGTCCGGGACGGACTCCCCGCTGGCCTCCATTTGGTCCAAGCCCGGCTGCCGTCCCTGCAGCCGTGCTGCCCCTGTTCAAATACACTTCCAAATATACAAATACATCATAAATATACAGGTAATATATATACATTATAAACACAAGTTGTTGTTGTTGGTGGTGGTGGTCTGATGATAAAGACCGCCACTCTGGCATCACTCCGGCATGACTGGGTGCAAGCTGGGAACCCTGGCTGCACCCTGGCATCATTCTGGGTTGACTGCGGGATCACTGGGGACACTCGGTTGGCTACTTGCCGCCATCTGACCAAGATGGCGGCAGCGGCGCAGCCGCCATTTTCCCAAAATGTTGGCCTGGCTGTCCTCCATTTTGTCCAAGGTGGTGGCCAAGCTGGCCTCCATTTTGTCCAATGAGGTAGCCAAGCTGGCCTCCATTTTGTCCAATGAGGTAGCCAAGCTGGCCTCCATTTTGTCCAAGGTGGTAGCCAAGCTGGCCTCCATTTTGTCCAATGAGGTAGCCAAGCTGGCCTCCATTTTGTCCAAGGTGGTGGCGACGCGGGCCTCATTTTGTACGGCATGGGAGCCGC
This sequence comes from Heptranchias perlo, assembly GCF_035084215.1. Lineage (NCBI taxonomy): Eukaryota > Metazoa > Chordata > Chondrichthyes > Hexanchiformes > Hexanchidae > Heptranchias > Heptranchias perlo. The sequence goes on from NC_090363.1 coordinate 15,008,647, forward strand.
GAGAGCGGCGAATTTTTTGAAAATGTTGGTCGCGCTCGCCCCCATTTTGTCCGGGACGGACTCCCCGCTGGCCTCCATTTGGTCCAAGCCCGGCTGCCGTCCCTGCAGCCGTGCTGCCCCTGTGCAAATACACTTCCAAATACACAAATACATCATAAATATACAGGTAATATATATATATTATAAACACAAGTTGTTGTTGTTGGTGGTGGTGGTCTGATGATAAAGACCGCCACTCTGGCATCACTCTGGCATGACTGGGTGCAACCTGGGAACCCTGGCTGCACCCTGGCATCATTCTGGGTTGACTGCGGGATCACTGGGGACACTCGGTTGGCTACTTGCCGCCATCTGACCAAGATGGCGGCAGCGGCGCAGCCGCCATTTTCCCAAAATGTTGGCCTGGCTGTCCTCCATTTTGTCCAAGGTGGTGGCCAAGCTGGCCTCCATTTTGTCCAATGAGGTAGCCAAGCTGGCCTCCATTTTGTCCAATGAGGTAGCCAAGCTGGCCTCCATTTTGTCCGAGGTGGTGGCGACGCGGGCCTCATTTTGTACGGCATGGGAGCCGCGAGAGCGGCGAATTTTTTGAAAATGTTGGTCGCGCTCGCCCCCATTTTGTCCGGGACGGACTCCCCGCTGGCCTCCATTTGGTCCAAGCCCGGCTGCCGTCCCTGCAGCCGTGCTGCCCCTGTTCAAATACACTTCCAAAGATACAAATACATCATAAATATACAGGTAATATATATATATTATAAACACAAGTTGTTGTTGTTGGTGGTGGTGGTCTGATGATAAAGACCGCCACTCTGGCATCACTCTGGCATGACTGGGTGCAACCTGGGAACCCTGGCTGCACCCTGGCATCATTGTGGGTTGACTGCGGGATCACTGGGGACACTCTGTTGGCTACTTGCCGCCATCTGACCAAGATGGCGGCTGGCGCAGCCGCCATTTTTCCAAAATGTAGGCCTGGCTGTCCTCCATTTCGTCCAAGATGGTGGCCAAGTTGGCCTCCATTTTGTCCAATGAGGTAGCCAAGCTGGCCTCCATTTTGTCCGAGGTGGTGGCGACGCGGGCCTCATTTTGTACGGCATGGGAGCCGCGAGAGCGGCGAATTTTTTGAAAATGTTGGTCGCGCTCGCCCCCATTTTGTCCGGGACGGACTCCCCGCTGGCCTCCATTTGGTCCAAGCCCGGCTGCCGTCCCTGCAGCCGTGCTGCCCCTGTTCAAATACACTTCCAAAGATACAAATACATCATAAATATACAGGTAATATATATATATTATAAACACAAGTTGTTGTTGTTGGTGGTGGTGGTCTGATGATAAAGACCGCCACTCTGGCATCACTCTGGCATGACTGGGTGCAACCTGGGAACCCTGGCTGCACCCTGGCATCATTGTGGGTTGACTGCGGGATCACTGGGGACACTCTGTTGGCTACTTGCCGCCATCTGACCAAGATGGCGGCTGGCGCAGCCGCCATTTTTCCAAAATGTAGGCCTGGCTGTCCTCCATTTCGTCCAAGATGGTGGCCAAGTTGGCCTCCATTTTGTCCAATGAGGTAGCCAAGCTGGCCTCCATTTTGTCCGAGGTGGTGGCGACGCGGGCCTCATTTTGTACGGCATGGGAGCCGCGTGAGCGGCGAATTTTTTGAAAATGTTGGTCGCGCTCGCCCCCATTTTGTCCGGGACGGACTCCCCGCTGGCCTCCATTTGGTCCAAGCCCGGCTGCCGTCCCTGCAGCCGTGCTGCCCCTGTTCAAATACACTTCCAAAGATACAAATACATCATAAATATACAGGTAATATATATATATTATAAACACAAGTTGTTGTTGTTGGTGGTGGTGGTCTGATGATAAAGACCGCCACTCTGGCATCACTCTGGCATGACTGGGTGCAACCTGGGAACCCTGGCTGCACCCTGGCATCATTGTGGGTTGACTGCGGGATCACTGGGGACACTCTGTTGGCTACTTGCCGCCATCTGACCAAGATGGCGGCTGGCGCAGCCGCCATTTTTCCAAAATGTAGGCCTGGCTGTCCTCCATTTCGTCCAAGATGGTGGCCAAGTTGGCCTCCATTTTGTCCAATGAGGTAGCCAAGCTGGCCTCCATTTTGTCCGAGGTGGTGGCGACGCGGGCCTCATTTTGTACGGCATGGGAGCCGCGTGAGCGGCGAATTTTTTGAAAATGTTGGTCGCGCTCGCCCCCATTTTGTCCGGGACGGACTCCCCGCTGGCCTCCATTTGGTCCAAGCCCGGCTGCCGTCCCTGCAGCCGTGCTGCCCCTGTTCAAATACACTTCCAAATATACAAATACATCATAAATATACAGGTAATATATATACATTATAAACACAAGTTGTTGTTGTTGGTGGTGGTGGTCTGATGATAAAGACCGCCACTCTGGCATCACTCCGGCATGACTGGGTGCAAGCTGGGAACCCTGGCTGCACCCTGGCATCATTCTGGGTTGACTGCGGGATCACTGGGGACACTCGGTTGGCTACTTGCCGCCATCTGACCAAGATGGCGGCAGCGGCGCAGCCGCCATTTTCCCAAAATGTTGGCCTGGCTGTCCTCCATTTTGTCCAAGGTGGTGGCCAAGCTGGCCTCCATTTTGTCCAATGAGGTAGCCAAGCTGGCCTCCATTTTGTCCAATGAGGTAGCCAAGCTGGCCTCCATTTTGTCCAAGGTGGTAGCCAAGCTGGCCTCCATTTTGTCCAATGAGGTAGCCAAGCTGGCCTCCATTTTGTCCAAGGTGGTGGCGACGCGGGCCTCATTTTGTACGGCATGGGAGCCGCGAGAGCGGCGAATTTTTTGAAAATGTTGGTCGCGCTCGCCCCCATTTTGTCCGGGACGGACTCCCCGCTGGCCTCCATTTGGTCCAAGCCCGGCTGCCGTCCCTGCAGCCGTGCTGCCCCTGTGCAAATACACTTCCAAATACACAAATACATCATAAATATACAGGTAATATATATATATTATAAACACAAGTTGTTGTTGTTGGTGGTGGTGGTCTGATGATAAAGACCGCCACTCTGGCATCACTCTGGCATGACTGGGTGCAACCTGGGAATCCTGGCTGCACCCTGGCATCATTCTGGGTTGACTGCGGGATCACTGGGGACACTCTGTTGGCTACTTGCCGCCATCTGACCAAGATGGCGGCTGGCGCAGCCGCCATTTTTCCAAAATGTAGGCCTGGCTGTCCTCCATTTCGTCCAAGGTGGTGGCCAAGTTGGCCTCCATTTTGTCCAATGAGGTAGCCAAGCTGGCATCCATTTTGTCCAAGGTGGTGGCCAAGCTGGCCTCCATTTTGTCCAATGAGGTAGCCAAGCTGGCCTCCATTTTGTCCAAGATGGTGGCGACGCGGGCCTCATTTTGTACGGCATGGGAGCCGCGTGAGCGGCGAATTTTTTGAAAATGTTGGTCGCGCTCGCCCCCATTTTGTCCGGGACGGACTCCCCGCTGGCCTCCATTTTGTCCAATGTGGTGGCCAAGTTGGCCTCCATTTTGTCCAATGTGGTAGCCAAGCTGGCCTCCATTTTGTCCAATGAGGTAGCCAAGCTGGCCTCCATTTTGTCCAAGGTGGTGGCGACGCGGGCCTCATTTTGTACGGCATGGGAGCCGCGAGAGCGGCGAATTTTTTGAAAATGTTGGTCGCGCTCGCCCCCATTTTGTCCGGGACGGACTCCCCGCTGGCCTCCATTTTGTCCAATGTGGTGGCCAAGTTGGCCTCCATTTTGTCCAATGTGGTAGCCAAGCTGGCCTCCATTTTGTCCAATGAGGTAGCCAAGCTGGCCTCCATTTTGTCCAAGGTGGTGGCGACGCGGGCCTCATTTTGTACGGCATGGGAGCCGCGAGAGCGGCGAATTTTTTGAAAATGTTGGTCGCGCTCGCCCCCATTTTGTCCGGGACGGACTCCCCGCTGGCCTCCATTTGGTCCAAGCCCGGCTGCCGTCCCTGCAGCCGTGCTGCCCCTGTGCAAATACACTTCCAAATACACAAATACATCATAAATATACAGGTAATATATATATATTATAAACACAAGTTGTTGTTGTTGGTGGTGGTGGTCTGATGATAAAGACCGCCACTCTGGCATCACTCTGGCATGACTGGGTGCAACCTGGGAATCCTGGCTGCACCCTGGCATCATTCTGGGTTGACTGCGGGATCACTGGGGACACTCTGTTGGCTACTTGCCGCCATCTGACCAAGATGGCGGCTGGCGCAGCCGCCATTTTTCCAAAATGTAGGCCTGGCTGTCCTCCATTTCGTCCAAGGTGGTGGCCAAGTTGGCCTCCATTTTGTCCAATGAGGTAGCCAAGCTGGCATCCATTTTGTCCAAGGTGGTGGCCAAGCTGGCCTCCATTTTGTCCAATGAGGTAGCCAAGCTGGCCTCCATTTTGTCCAAGATGGTGGCGACGCGGGCCTCATTTTGTACGGCATGGGAGCCGCGTGAGCGGCGAATTTTTTGAAAATGTTGGTCGCGCTCGCCCCCATTTTGTCCGGGACGGACTCCCCGCTGGCCTCCATTTTGTCCAATGTGGTGGCCAAGTTGGCCTCCATTTTGTCCAATGTGGTAGCCAAGCTGGCCTCCATTTTGTCCAATGAGGTAGCCAAGCTGGCCTCCATTTTGTCCAAGGTGGTGGCGACGCGGGCCTCATTTTGTACGGCATGGGAGCCGCGAGAGCGGCGAATTTTTTGAAAATGTTGGTCGCGCTCGCCCCCATTTTGTCCGGGACGGACTCCCCGCTGGCCTCCATTTTGTCCAATGTGGTGGCCAAGTTGGCCTCCATTTTGTCCAATGTGGTAGCCAAGCTGGCCTCCATTTTGTCCAATGAGGTAGCCAAGCTGGCCTCCATTTTGTCCAAGGTGGTGGCGACGCGGGCCTCATTTTGTACGGCATGGGAGCCGCGAGAGCGGCGAATTTTTTGAAAATGTTGGTCGCGCTCGCCCCCATTTTGTCCGGGACGGACTCCCCGCTGGCCTCCATTTGGTCCAAGCCCGGCTGCCGTCCCTGCAGCCGTGCTGCCCCTGTGCAAATACACTTCCAAATACACAAATACATCATAAATATACAGGTAATATATATATATTATAAACACAAGTTGTTGTTGTTGGTGGTGGTGGTCTGATGATAAAGACCGCCACTCTGGCATCACTCTGGCATGACTGGGTGCAACCTGGGAATCCTGGCTGCACCCTGGCATCATTCTGGGTTGACTGCGGGATCACTGGGGACACTCTGTTGGCTACTTGCCGCCATCTGACCAAGATGGCGGCTGGCGCAGCCGCCATTTTTCCAAAATGTAGGCCTGGCTGTCCTCCATTTCGTCCAAGGTGGTGGCCAAGTTGGCCTCCATTTTGTCCAATGAGGTAGCCAAGCTGGCATCCATTTTGTCCAAGGTGGTGGCCAAGCTGGCCTCCATTTTGTCCAATGAGGTAGCCAAGCTGGCCTCCATTTTGTCCAAGATGGTGGCGACGCGGGCCTCATTTTGTACGGCATGGGAGCCGCGTGAGCGGCGAATTTTTTGAAAATGTTGGTCGCGCTCGCCCCCATTTTGTCCGGGACGGACTCCCCGCTGGCCTCCATTTTGTCCAATGTGGTGGCCAAGTTGGCCTCCATTTTGTCCAATGTGGTAGCCAAGCTGGCCTCCATTTTGTCCAATGAGGTAGCCAAGCTGGCCTCCATTTTGTCCAAGGTGGTGGCGACGCGGGCCTCATTTTGTACGGCATGGGAGCCGCGAGAGCGGCGAATTTTTTGAAAATGTTGGTCGCGCTCGCCCCCATTTTGTCCGGGACGGACTCCCCGCTGGCCTCCATTTGGTCCAAGCCCGGCTGCCGTCCCTGCAGCCGTGCTGCCCCTGTGCAAATACACTTCCAAATACACAAATACATCATAAATATACAGGTAATATATATATATTATAAACACAAGTTGTTGTTGGTGGTGGTGGTGGTCTGATGATAAAGACCGCCACTCTGGCATCACTCTGGCATGACTGGGTGCAACCTGGGAATCCTGGCTGCACCCTGGCATCATTCTGGGTTGACTGCGGGATCACTGGGGACACTCTGTTGGCTACTTGCCGCCATCTGACCAAGATGGCGGCTGGCGCAGCCGCCATTTTTCCAAAATGTAGGCCTGGCTGTCCTCCATTTCGTCCAAGGTGGTGGCCAAGTTGGCCTCCATTTTGTCCAATGAGGTAGCCAAGCTGGCATCCATTTTGTCCAAGGTGGTGGCCAAGCTGGCCTCCATTTTGTCCAATGAGGTAGCCAAGCTGGCCTCCATTTTGTCCAAGATGGTGGCGACGCGGGCCTCATTTTGTACGGCATGGGAGCCGCGTGAGCGGCGAATTTTTTGAAAATGTTGGTCGCGCTCGCCCCCATTTTGTCCGGGACGGACTCCCCGCTGGCCTCCATTTTGTCCAATGTGGTGGCCAAGTTGGCCTCCATTTTGTCCAATGTGGTAGCCAAGCTGGCCTCCATTTTGTCCAATGAGGTAGCCAAGCTGGCCTCCATTTTGTCCAAGGTGGTGGCGACGCGGGCCTCATTTTGTACGGCATGGGAGCCGCGAGAGCGGCGAATTTTTTGAAAATGTTGGTCGCGCTCGCCCCCATTTTGTCCGGGACGGACTCCCCGCTGGCCTCCATTTGGTCCAAGCCCGGCTGCCGTCCCTGCAGCCGTGCTGCCCCTGTGCAAATACACTTCCAAATACACAAATACATCATAAATATACAGGTAATATATATATATTATAAACACAAGTTGTTGTTGTTGGTGGTGGTGGTCTGATGATAAAGACCGCCACTCTGGCATCACTCTGGCATGACTGGGTGCAACCTGGGAACCCTGGCTGCACCCTGGCATCATTGTGGGTTGACTGCGGGATCACTGGGGACACTCTGTTGGCTACTTGCCGCCATCTGACCAAGATGGCGGCTGGCGCAGCCGCCATTTTTCCAAAATGTAGGCCTGGCTGTCCTCCATTTCGTCCAAGATGGTGGCCAAGTTGGCCTCCATTTTGTCCAATGAGGTAGCCAAGCTGGCCTCCATTTTGTCCGAGGTGGTGGCGACGCGGGCCTCATTTTGTACGGCATGGGAGCCGCGTGAGCGGCGAATTTTTTGAAAATGTTGGTCGCGCTCGCCCCCATTTTGTCCGGGACGGACTCCCCGCTGGCCTCCATTTGGTCCAAGCCCGGCTGCCGTCCCTGCAGCCGTGCTGCCCCTGTTCAAATACACTTCCAAATATACAAATACATCATAAATATACAGGTAATATATATACATTATAAACACAAGTTGTTGTTGTTGGTGGTGGTGGTCTGATGATAAAGACCGCCACTCTGGCATCACTCCGGCATGACTGGGTGCAAGCTGGGAACCCTGGCTGCACCCTGGCATCATTCTGGGTTGACTGCGGGATCACTGGGGACACTCGGTTGGCTACTTGCCGCCATCTGACCAAGATGGCGGCAGCGGCGCAGCCGCCATTTTCCCAAAATGTTGGCCTGGCTGTCCTCCATTTTGTCCAAGGTGGTGGCCAAGCTGGCCTCCATTTTGTCCAATGAGGTAGCCAAGCTGGCCTCCATTTTGTCCAATGAGGTAGCCAAGCTGGCCTCCATTTTGTCCAAGGTGGTAGCCAAGCTGGCCTCCATTTTGTCCAATGAGGTAGCCAAGCTGGCCTCCATTTTGTCCAAGGTGGTGGCGACGCGGGCCTCATTTTGTACGGCATGGGAGCCGCGAGAGCGGCGAATTTTTTGAAAATGTTGGTCGCGCTCGCCCCCATTTTGTCCGGGACGGACTCCCCGCTGGCCTCCATTTGGTCCAAGCCCGGCTGCCGTCCCTGCAGCCGTGCTGCCCCTGTGCAAATACACTTCCAAATACACAAATACATCATAAATATACAGGTAATATATATATATTATAAACACAAGTTGTTGTTGTTGGTGGTGGTGGTCTGATGATAAAGACCGCCACTCTGGCATCACTCTGGCATGACTGGGTGCAACCTGGGAATCCTGGCTGCACCCTGGCATCATTCTGGGTTGACTGCGGGATCACTGGGGACACTCTGTTGGCTACTTGCCGCCATCTGACCAAGATGGCGGCTGGCGCAGCCGCCATTTTTCCAAAATGTAGGCCTGGCTGTCCTCCATTTCGTCCAAGGTGGTGGCCAAGTTGGCCTCCATTTTGTCCAATGAGGTAGCCAAGCTGGCATCCATTTTGTCCAAGGTGGTGGCCAAGCTGGCCTCCATTTTGTCCAATGAGGTAGCCAAGCTGGCCTCCATTTTGTCCAAGATGGTGGCGACGCGGGCCTCATTTTGTACGGCATGGGAGCCGCGTGAGCGGCGAATTTTTTGAAAATGTTGGTCGCGCTCGCCCCCATTTTGTCCGGGACGGACTCCCCGCTGGCCTCCATTTTGTCCAATGTGGTGGCCAAGTTGGCCTCCATTTTGTCCAATGTGGTAGCCAAGCTGGCCTCCATTTTGTCCAATGAGGTAGCCAAGCTGGCCTCCATTTTGTCCAAGGTGGTGGCGACGCGGGCCTCATTTTGTACGGCATGGGAGCCGCGAGAGCGGCGAATTTTTTGAAAATGTTGGTCGCGCTCGCCCCCATTTTGTCCGGGACGGACTCCCCGCTGGCCTCCATTTGGTCCAAGCCCGGCTGCCGTCCCTGCAGCCGTGCTGCCCCTGTGCAAATACACTTCCAAATACACAAATACATCATAAATATACAGGTAATATATATATATTATAAACACAAGTTGTTGTTGTTGGTGGTGGTGGTCTGATGATAAAGACCGCCACTCTGGCATCACTCTGGCATGACTGGGTGCAACCTGGGAATCCTGGCTGCACCCTGGCATCATTCTGGGTTGACTGCGGGATCACTGGGGACACCCTGTTGGCTACTTGCCGCCATCTGACCAAGATGGCGGCTGGCGCAGCCGCCATTTTTCCAAAATGTAGGCCTGGCTGTCCTCCATTTCGTCCAAGGTGGTGGCCAAGTTGGCCTCCATTTTGTCCAATGAGGTAGCCAAGCTGGCATCCATTTTGTCCAAGGTGGTGGCCAAGCTGGCCTCCATTTTGTCCAATGAGGTAGCCAAGCTGGCCTCCATTTTGTCCAAGATGGTGGCGACGCGGGCCTCATTTTGTACGGCATGGGAGCCGCGTGAGCGGCGAATTTTTTGAAAATGTTGGTCGCGCTCGCCCCCATTTTGTCCGGGACGGACTCCCCGCTGGCCTCCATTTTGTCCAATGTGGTGGCCAAGTTGGCCTCCATTTTGTCCAATGTGGTAGCCAAGCTGGCCTCCATTTTGTCCAATGAGGTAGCCAAGCTGGCCTCCATTTTGTCCAAGGTGGTGGCGACGCGGGCCTCATTTTGTACGGCATGGGAGCCGCGAGAGCGGCGAATTTTTTGAAAATGTTGGTCGCGCTCGCCCCCATTTTGTCCGGGACGGACTCCCCGCTGGCCTCCATTTGGTCCAAGCCCGGCTGCCGTCCCTGCAGCCGTGCTGCCCCTGTGCAAATACACTTCCAAATACACAAATACATCATAAATATACAGGTAATATATATATATTATAAACACAAGTTGTTGTTGTTGGTGGTGGTGGTCTGATGATAAAGACCGCCACTCTGGCATCACTCTGGCATGACTGGGTGCAACCTGGGAACCCTGGCTGCACCCTGGCATCATTGTGGGTTGACTGCGGGATCACTGGGGACACTCTGTTGGCTACTTGCCGCCATCTGACCAAGATGGCGGCTGGCGCAGCCGCCATTTTTCCAAAATGTAGGCCTGGCTGTCCTCCATTTCGTCCAAGATGGTGGCCAAGTTGGCCTCCATTTTGTCCAATGAGGTAGCCAAGCTGGCCTCCATTTTGTCCGAGGTGGTGGCGACGCGGGCCTCATTTTGTACGGCATGGGAGCCGCGTGAGCGGCGAATTTTTTGAAAATGTTGGTCGCGCTCGCCCCCATTTTGTCCGGGACGGACTCCCCGCTGGCCTCCATTTGGTCCAAGCCCGGCTGCCGTCCCTGCAGCCGTGCTGCCCCTGTTCAAATACACTTCCAAATATACAAATACATCATAAATATACAGGTAATATATATACATTATAAACACAAGTTGTTGTTGTTGGTGGTGGTGGTCTGATGATAAAGACCGCCACTCTGGCATCACTCCGGCATGACTGGGTGCAAGCTGGGAACCCTGGCTGCACCCTGGCATCATTCTGGGTTGACTGCGGGATCACTGGGGACACTCGGTTGGCTACTTGCCGCCATCTGACCAAGATGGCGGCAGCGGCGCAGCCGCCATTTTCCCAAAATGTTGGCCTGGCTGTCCTCCATTTTGTCCAAGGTGGTGGCCAAGCTGGCCTCCATTTTGTCCAATGAGGTAGCCAAGCTGGCCTCCATTTTGTCCAATGAGGTAGCCAAGCTGGCCTCCATTTTGTCCAAGGTGGTAGCCAAGCTGGCCTCCATTTTGTCCAATGAGGTAGCCAAGCTGGCCTCCATTTTGTCCAAGGTGGTGGCGACGCGGGCCTCATTTTGTACGGCATGGGAGCCGCGAGAGCGGCGAATTTTTTGAAAATGTTGGTCGCGCTCGCCCCCATTTTGTCCGGGACGGACTCCCCGCTGGCCTCCATTTGGTCCAAGCCCGGCTGCCGTCCCTGCAGCCGTGCTGCCCCTGTGCAAATACACTTCCAAATACACAAATACATCATAAATATACAGGTAATATATATATATTATAAACACAAGTTGTTGTTGTTGGTGGTGGTGGTCTGATGATAAAGACCGCCACTCTGGCATCACTCTGGCATGACTGGGTGCAACCTGGGAATCCTGGCTGCACCCTGGCATCATTCTGGGTTGACTGCGGGATCACTGGGGACACTCTGTTGGCTACTTGCCGCCATCTGACCAAGATGGCGGCTGGCGCAGCCGCCATTTTTCCAAAATGTAGGCCTGGCTGTCCTCCATTTCGTCCAAGGTGGTGGCCAAGTTGGCCTCCATTTTGTCCAATGAGGTAGCCAAGCTGGCATCCATTTTGTCCAAGGTGGTGGCCAAGCTGGCCTCCATTTTGTCCAATGAGGTAGCCAAGCTGGCCTCCATTTTGTCCAAGATGGTGGCGACGCGGGCCTCATTTTGTACGGCATGGGAGCCGCGTGAGCGGCGAATTTTTTGAAAATGTTGGTCGCGCTCGCCCCCATTTTGTCCGGGACGGACTCCCCGCTGGCCTCCATTTTGTCCAATGTGGTGGCCAAGTTGGCCTCCATTTTGTCCAATGTGGTAGCCAAGCTGGCCTCCATTTTGTCCAATGAGGTAGCCAAGCTGGCCTCCATTTTGTCCAAGGTGGTGGCGACGCGGGCCTCATTTTGTACGGCATGGGAGCCGCGAGAGCGGCGAATTTTTTGAAAATGTTGGTCGCGCTCGCCCCCATTTTGTCCGGGACGGACTCCCCGCTGGCCTCCATTTTGTCCAATGTGGTGGCCAAGTTGGCCTCCATTTTGTCCAATGTGGTAGCCAAGCTGGCCTCCATTTTGTCCAATGAGGTAGCCAAGCTGGCCTCCATTTTGTCCAAGGTGGTGGCGACGCGGGCCTCATTTTGTACGGCATGGGAGCCGCGAGAGCGGCGAATTTTTTGAAAATGTTGGTCGCGCTCGCCCCCATTTTGTCCGGGACGGACTCCCCGCTGGCCTCCATTTGGTCCAAGCCCGGCTGCCGTCCCTGCAGCCGTGCTGCCCCTGTGCAAATACACTTCCAAATACACAAATACATCATAAATATACAGGTAATATATATATATTATAAACACAAGTTGTTGTTGTTGGTGGTGGTGGTCTGATGATAAAGACCGCCACTCTGGCATCACTCTGGCATGACTGGGTGCAACCTGGGAATCCTGGCTGCACCCTGGCATCATTCTGGGTTGACTGCGGGATCACTGGGGACACCCTGTTGGCTACTTGCCGCCATCTGACCAAGATGGCGGCTGGCGCAGCCGCCATTTTTCCAAAATGTAGGCCTGGCTGTCCTCCATTTCGTCCAAGGTGGTGGCCAAGTTGGCCTCCATTTTGTCCAATGAGGTAGCCAAGCTGGCATCCATTTTGTCCAAGGTGGTGGCCAAGCTGGCCTCCATTTTGTCCAATGAGGTAGCCAAGCTGGCCTCCATTTTGTCCAAGATGGTGGCGACGCGGGCCTCATTTTGTACGGCATGGGAGCCGCGTGAGCGGCGAATTTTTTGAAAATGTTGGTCGCGCTCGCCCCCATTTTGTCCGGGACGGACTCCCCGCTGGCCTCCATTTTGTCCAATGTGGTGGCCAAGTTGGCCTCCATTTTGTCCAATGTGGTAGCCAAGCTGGCCTCCATTTTGTCCAATGAGGTAGCCAAGCTGGCCTCCATTTTGTCCAAGGTGGTGGCGACGCGGGCCTCATTTTGTACGGCATGGGAGCCGCGAGAGCGGCGAATTTTTTGAAAATGTTGGTCGCGCTCGCCCCCATTTTGTCCGGGACGGACTCCCCGCTGGCCTCCATTTGGTCCAAGCCCGGCTGCCGTCCCTGCAGCCGTGCTGCCCCTGTGCAAATACACTTCCAAATACACAAATACATCATAAATATACAGGTAATATATATATATTATAAACACAAGTTGTTGTTGTTGGTGGTGGTGGTCTGATGATAAAGACCGCCACTCTGGCATCACTCTGGCATGACTGGGTGCAACCTGGGAATCCTGGCTGCACCCTGGCATCATTCTGGGTTGACTGCGGGATCACTGGGGACACCCTGTTGGCTACTTGCCGCCATCTGACCAAGATGGCGGCTGGCGCAGCCGCCATTTTTCCAAAATGTAGGCCTGGCTGTCCTCCATTTCGTCCAAGGTGGTGGCCAAGTTGGCCTCCATTTTGTCCAATGAGGTAGCCAAGCTGGCATCCATTTTGTCCAAGGTGGTGGCCAAGCTGGCCTCCATTTTGTCCAATGAGGTAGCCAAGCTGGCCTCCATTTTGTCCAAGATGGTGGCGACGCGGGCCTCATTTTGTACGGCATGGGAGCCGCGTGAGCGGCGAATTTTTTGAAAATGTTGGTCGCGCTCGCCCCCATTTTGTCCGGGACGGACTCCCCGCTGGCCTCCATTTTGTCCAATGTGGTGGCCAAGTTGGCCTCCATTTTGTCCAATGTGGTAGCCAAGCTGGCCTCCATTTTGTCCAATGAGGTAGCCAAGCTGGCCTCCATTTTGTCCAAGGTGGTGGCGACGCGGGCCTCATTTTGTACGGCATGGGAGCCGCGAGAGCGGCGAATTTTTTGAAAATGTTGGTCGCGCTCGCCCCCATTTTGTCCGGGACGGACTCCCCGCTGGCCTCCATTTGGTCCAAGCCCGGCTGCCGTCCCTGCAGCCGTGCTGCCCCTGTGCAAATACACTTCCAAATACACAAATACATCATAAATATACAGGTAATATATATATATTATAAACACAAGTTGTTGTTGTTGGTGGTGGTGGTCTGATGATAAAGACCGCCACTCTGGCATCACTCTGGCATGACTGGGTGCAACCTGGGAACCCTGGCTGCACCCTGGCATCATTGTGGGTTGACTGCGGGATCACTGGGGACACTCTGTTGGCTACTTGCCGCCATCTGACCAAGATGGCGGCTGGCGCAGCCGCCATTTTTCCAAAATGTAGGCCTGGCTGTCCTCCATTTCGTCCAAGATGGTGGCCAAGTTGGCCTCCATTTTGTCCAATGAGGTAGCCAAGCTGGCCTCCATTTTGTCCGAGGTGGTGGCGACGCGGGCCTCATTTTGTACGGCATGGGAGCCGCGTGAGCGGCGAATTTTTTGAAAATGTTGGTCGCGCTCGCCCCCATTTTGTCCGGGACGGACTCCCCGCTGGCCTCCATTTGGTCCAAGCCCGGCTGCCGTCCCTGCAGCCGTGCTGCCCCTGTTCAAATACACTTCCAAATATACAAATACATCATAAATATACAGGTAATATATATACATTATAAACACAAGTTGTTGTTGTTGGTGGTGGTGGTCTGATGATAAAGACCGCCACTCTGGCATCACTCCGGCATGACTGGGTGCAAGCTGGGAACCCTGGCTGCACCCTGGCATCATTCTGGGTTGACTGCGGGATCACTGGGGACACTCGGTTGGCTACTTGCCGCCATCTGACCAAGATGGCGGCAGCGGCGCAGCCGCCATTTTCCCAAAATGTTGGCCTGGCTGTCCTCCATTTTGTCCAAGGTGGTGGCCAAGCTGGCCTCCATTTTGTCCAATGAGGTAGCCAAGCTGGCCTCCATTTTGTCCAATGAGGTAGCCAAGCTGGCCTCCATTTTGTCCAAGGTGGTAGCCAAGCTGGCCTCCATTTTGTCCAATGAGGTAGCCAAGCTGGCCTCCATTTTGTCCAAGGTGGTGGCGACGCGGGCCTCATTTTGTACGGCATGGGAGCCGCGAGAGCGGCGAATTTTTTGAAAATGTTGGTCGCGCTCGCCCCCATTTTGTCCGGGACGGACTCCCCGCTGGCCTCCATTTGGTCCAAGCCCGGCTGCCGTCCCTGCAGCCGTGCTGCCCCTGTGCAAATACACTTCCAAATACACAAATACATCATAAATATACAGGTAATATATATATATTATAAACACAAGTTGTTGTTGTTGGTGGTGGTGGTCTGATGATAAAGACCGCCACTCTGGCATCACTCTGGCATGACTGGGTGCAACCTGGGAATCCTGGCTGCACCCTGGCATCATTCTGGGTTGACTGCGGGATCACTGGGGACACTCTGTTGGCTACTTGCCGCCATCTGACCAAGATGGCGGCTGGCGCAGCCGCCATTTTTCCAAAATGTAGGCCTGGCTGTCCTCCATTTCGTCCAAGGTGGTGGCCAAGTTGGCCTCCATTTTGTCCAATGAGGTAGCCAAGCTGGCATCCATTTTGTCCAAGGTGGTGGCCAAGCTGGCCTCCATTTTGTCCAATGAGGTAGCCAAGCTGGCCTCCATTTTGTCCAAGATGGTGGCGACGCGGGCCTCATTTTGTACGGCATGGGAGCCGCGTGAGCGGCGAATTTTTTGAAAATGTTGGTCGCGCTCGCCCCCATTTTGTCCGGGACGGACTCCCCGCTGGCCTCCATTTTGTCCAATGTGGTGGCCAAGTTGGCCTCCATTTTGTCCAATGTGGTAGCCAAGCTGGCCTCCATTTTGTCCAATGAGGTAGCCAAGCTGGCCTCCATTTTGTCCAAGGTGGTGGCGACGCGGGCCTCATTTTGTACGGCATGGGAGCCGCGAGAGCGGCGAATTTTTTGAAAATGTTGGTCGCGCTCGCCCCCATTTTGTCCGGGACGGACTCCCCGCTGGCCTCCATTTTGTCCAATGTGGTGGCCAAGTTGGCCTCCATTTTGTCCAATGTGGTAGCCAAGCTGGCCTCCATTTTGTCCAATGAGGTAGCCAAGCTGGCCTCCATTTTGTCCAAGGTGGTGGCGACGCGGGCCTCATTTTGTACGGCATGGGAGCCGCGAGAGCGGCGAATTTTTTGAAAATGTTGGTCGCGCTCGCCCCCATTTTGTCCGGGACGGACTCCCCGCTGGCCTCCATTTGGTCCAAGCCCGGCTGCCGTCCCTGCAGCCGTGCTGCCCCTGTGCAAATACACTTCCAAATACACAAATACATCATAAATATACAGGTAATATATATATATTATAAACACAAGTTGTTGTTGGTGGTGGTGGTGGTCTGATGATAAAGACCGCCACTCTGGCATCACTCTGGCATGACTGGGTGCAACCTGGGAACCCTGGCTGCACCCTGGCATCATTGTGGGTTGACTGCGGGATCACTGGGGACACTCTGTTGGCTACTTGCCGCCATCTGACCAAGATGGCGGCTGGCGCAGCCGCCATTTTTCCAAAATGTAGGCCTGGCTGTCCTCCATTTCGTCCAAGATGGTGGCCAAGTTGGCCTCCATTTTGTCCAATGAGGTAGCCAAGCTGGCCTCCATTTTGTCCGAGGTGGTGGCGACGCGGGCCTCATTTTGTACGGCATGGGAGCCGCGTGAGCGGCGAATTTTTTGAAAATGTTGGTCGCGCTCGCCCCCATTTTGTCCGGGACGGACTCCCCGCTGGCCTCCATTTGGTCCAAGCCCGGCTGCCGTCCCTGCAGCCGTGCTGCCCCTGTTCAAATACACTTCCAAATACACAAATACATCATAAATATACAGGTAATATATATATATTATAAACACAAGTTGTTGTTGTTGGTGGTGGTGGTCTGATGATAAAGACCGCCACTCTGGCATCACTCTGGCATGACTGGGTGCAACCTGGGAACCCTGGCTGCACCCTGGCATCATTGTGGGTTGACTGCGGGATCACTGGGGACACTCTGTTGGCTACTTGCCGCCATCTGACCAAGATGGCGGCTGGCGCAGCCGCCATTTTTCCAAAATGTAGGCCTGGCTGTCCTCCATTTCGTCCAAGATGGTGGCCAAGTTGGCCTCCATTTTGTCCAATGAGGTAGCCAAGCTGGCCTCCATTTTGTCCGAGGTGGTGGCGACGCGGGCCTCATTTTGTACGGCATGGGAGCCGCGAGAGCGGCGAATTTTTTGAAAATGTTGGTCGCGCTCGCCCCCATTTTGTCCGGGACGGACTCCCCGCTGGCCTCCATTTGGTCCAAGCCCGGCTGCCGTCCCTGCAGCCGTGCTGCCCCTGTTCAAATACACTTCCAAAGATACAAATACATCATAAATATACAGGTAATATATATATATTATAAACACAAGTTGTTGTTGTTGGTGGTGGTGGTCTGATGATAAAGACCGCCACTCTGGCATCACTCTGGCATGACTGGGTGCAACCTGGGAACCCTGGCTGCACCCTGGCATCATTGTGGGTTGACTGCGGGATCACTGGGGACACTCTGTTGGCTACTTGCCGCCATCTGACCAAGATGGCGGCTGGCGCAGCCGCCATTTTTCCAAAATGTAGGCCTGGCTGTCCTCCATTTCGTCCAAGATGGTGGCCAAGTTGGCCTCCATTTTGTCCAATGAGGTAGCCAAGCTGGCCTCCATTTTGTCCGAGGTGGTGGCGACGCGGGCCTCATTTTGTACGGCATGGGAGCCGCGTGAGCGGCGAATTTTTTGAAAATGTTGGTCGCGCTCGCCCCCATTTTGTCCGGGACGGACTCCCCGCTGGCCTCCATTTGGTCCAAGCCCGGCTGCCGTCCCTGCAGCCGTGCTGCCCCTGTTCAAATACACTTCCAAAGATACAAATACATCATAAATATACAGGTAATATATATATATTATAAACACAAGTTGTTGTTGTTGGTGGTGGTGGTCTGATGATAAAGACCGCCACTCTGGCATCACTCTGGCATGACTGGGTGCAACCTGGGAACCCTGGCTGCACCCTGGCATCATTGTGGGTTGACTGCGGGATCACTGGGGACACTCTGTTGGCTACTTGCCGCCATCTGACCAAGATGGCGGCTGGCGCAGCCGCCATTTTTCCAAAATGTAGGCCTGGCTGTCCTCCATTTCGTCCAAGATGGTGGCCAAGTTGGCCTCCATTTTGTCCAATGAGGTAGCCAAGCTGGCCTCCATTTTGTCCGAGGTGGTGGCGACGCGGGCCTCATTTTGTACGGCATGGGAGCCGCGTGAGCGGCGAATTTTTTGAAAATGTTGGTCGCGCTCGCCCCCATTTTGTCCGGGACGGACTCCCCGCTGGCCTCCATTTGGTCCAAGCCCGGCTGCCGTCCCTGCAGCCGTGCTGCCCCTGTTCAAATACACTTCCAAATATACAAATACATCATAAATATACAGGTAATATATATACATTATAAACACAAGTTGTTGTTGTTGGTGGTGGTGGTCTGATGATAAAGACCGCCACTCTGGCATCACTCCGGCATGACTGGGTGCAAGCTGGGAACCCTGGCTGCACCCTGGCATCATTCTGGGTTGACTGCGGGATCACTGGGGACACTCGGTTGGCTACTTGCCGCCATCTGACCAAGATGGCGGCAGCGGCGCAGCCGCCATTTTCCCAAAATGTTGGCCTGGCTGTCCTCCATTTTGTCCAAGGTGGTGGCCAAGCTGGCCTCCATTTTGTCCAATGAGGTAGCCAAGCTGGCCTCCATTTTGTCCAATGAGGTAGCCAAGCTGGCCTCCATTTTGTCCAAGGTGGTAGCCAAGCTGGCCTCCATTTTGTCCAATGAGGTAGCCAAGCTGGCCTCCATTTTGTCCAAGGTGGTGGCGACGCGGGCCTCATTTTGTACGGCATGGGAGCCGCGAGAGCGGCGAATTTTTTGAAAATGTTGGTCGCGCTCGCCCCCATTTTGTCCGGGACGGACTCCCCGCTGGCCTCCATTTGGTCCAAGCCCGGCTGCCGTCCCTGCAGCCGTGCTGCCCCTGTGCAAATACACTTCCAAATACACAAATACATCATAAATATACAGGTAATATATATATATTATAAACACAAGTTGTTGTTGTTGGTGGTGGTGGTCTGATGATAAAGACCGCCACTCTGGCATCACTCTGGCATGACTGGGTGCAACCTGGGAATCCTGGCTGCACCCTGGCATCATTCTGGGTTGACTGCGGGATCACTGGGGACACTCTGTTGGCTACTTGCCGCCATCTGACCAAGATGGCGGCTGGCGCAGCCGCCATTTTTCCAAAATGTAGGCCTGGCTGTCCTCCATTTCGTCCAAGGTGGTGGCCAAGTTGGCCTCCATTTTGTCCAATGAGGTAGCCAAGCTGGCATCCATTTTGTCCAAGGTGGTGGCCAAGCTGGCCTCCATTTTGTCCAATGAGGTAGCCAAGCTGGCCTCCATTTTGTCCAAGATGGTGGCGACGCGGGCCTCATTTTGTACGGCATGGGAGCCGCGTGAGCGGCGAATTTTTTGAAAATGTTGGTCGCGCTCGCCCCCATTTTGTCCGGGACGGACTCCCCGCTGGCCTCCATTTTGTCCAATGTGGTGGCCAAGTTGGCCTCCATTTTGTCCAATGTGGTAGCCAAGCTGGCCTCCATTTTGTCCAATGAGGTAGCCAAGCTGGCCTCCATTTTGTCCAAGGTGGTGGCGACGCGGGCCTCATTTTGTACGGCATGGGAGCCGCGAGAGCGGCGAATTTTTTGAAAATGTTGGTCGCGCTCGCCCCCATTTTGTCCGGGACGGACTCCCCGCTGGCCTCCATTTGGTCCAAGCCCGGCTGCCGTCCCTGCAGCCGTGCTGCCCCTGTGCAAATACACTTCCAAATACACAAATACATCATAAATATACAGGTAATATATATATATTATAAACACAAGTTGTTGTTGTTGGTGGTGGTGGTCTGATGATAAAGACCGCCACTCTGGCATCACTCTGGCATGACTGGGTGCAACCTGGGAATCCTGGCTGCACCCTGGCATCATTCTGGGTTGACTGCGGGATCACTGGGGACACTCTGTTGGCTACTTGCCGCCATCTGACCAAGATGGCGGCTGGCGCAGCCGCCATTTTTCCAAAATGTAGGCCTGGCTGTCCTCCATTTCGTCCAAGGTGGTGGCCAAGTTGGCCTCCATTTTGTCCAATGAGGTAGCCAAGCTGGCATCCATTTTGTCCAAGGTGGTGGCCAAGCTGGCCTCCATTTTGTCCAATGAGGTAGCCAAGCTGGCCTCCATTTTGTCCAAGATGGTGGCGACGCGGGCCTCATTTTGTACGGCATGGGAGCCGCGTGAGCGGCGAATTTTTTGAAAATGTTGGTCGCGCTCGCCCCCATTTTGTCCGGGACGGACTCCCCGCTGGCCTCCATTTTGTCCAATGTGGTGGCCAAGTTGGCCTCCATTTTGTCCAATGTGGTAGCCAAGCTGGCCTCCATTTTGTCCAATGAGGTAGCCAAGCTGGCCTCCATTTTGTCCAAGGTGGTGGCGACGCGGGCCTCATTTTGTACGGCATGGGAGCCGCGAGAGCGGCGAATTTTTTGAAAATGTTGGTCGCGCTCGCCCCCATTTTGTCCGGGACGGACTCCCCGCTGGCCTCCATTTGGTCCAAGCCCGGCTGCCGTCCCTGCAGCCGTGCTGCCCCTGTGCAAATACACTTCCAAATACACAAATACATCATAAATATACAGGTAATATATATATATTATAAACACAAGTTGTTGTTGTTGGTGGTGGTGGTCTGATGATAAAGACCGCCACTCTGGCATCACTCTGGCATGACTGGGTGCAACCTGGGAATCCTGGCTGCACCCTGGCATCATTCTGGGTTGACTGCGGGATCACTGGGGACACTCTGTTGGCTACTTGCCGCCATCTGACCAAGATGGCGGCTGGCGCAGCCGCCATTTTTCCAAAATGTAGGCCTGGCTGTCCTCCATTTCGTCCAAGGTGGTGGCCAAGTTGGCCTCCATTTTGTCCAATGAGGTAGCCAAGCTGGCATCCATTTTGTCCAAGGTGGTGGCCAAGCTGGCCTCCATTTTGTCCAATGAGGTAGCCAAGCTGGCCTCCATTTTGTCCAAGATGGTGGCGACGCGGGCCTCATTTTGTACGGCATGGGAGCCGCGTGAGCGGCGAATTTTTTGAAAATGTTGGTCGCGCTCGCCCCCATTTTGTCCGGGACGGACTCCCCGCTGGCCTCCATTTTGTCCAATGTGGTGGCCAAGTTGGCCTCCATTTTGTCCAATGTGGTAGCCAAGCTGGCCTCCATTTTGTCCAATGAGGTAGCCAAGCTGGCCTCCATTTTGTCCAAGGTGGTGGCGACGCGGGCCTCATTTTGTACGGCATGGGAGCCGCGAGAGCGGCGAATTTTTTGAAAATGTTGGTCGCGCTCGCCCCCATTTTGTCCGGGACGGACTCCCCGCTGGCCTCCATTTGGTCCAAGCCCGGCTGCCGTCCCTGCAGCCGTGCTGCCCCTGTGCAAATACACTTCCAAATACACAAATACATCATAAATATACAGGTAATATATATATATTATAAACACAAGTTGTTGTTGTTGGTGGTGGTGGTCTGATGATAAAGACCGCCACTCTGGCATCACTCTGGCATGACTGGGTGCAACCTGGGAATCCTGGCTGCACCCTGGCATCATTCTGGGTTGACTGCGGGATCACTGGGGACACTCTGTTGGCTACTTGCCGCCATCTGACCAAGATGGCGGCTGGCGCAGCCGCCATTTTTCCAAAATGTAGGCCTGGCTGTCCTCCATTTCGTCCAAGGTGGTGGCCAAGTTGGCCTCCATTTTGTCCAATGAGGTAGCCAAGCTGGCATCCATTTTGTCC
Source organism: Heptranchias perlo (assembly GCF_035084215.1). NCBI lineage: Eukaryota > Metazoa > Chordata > Chondrichthyes > Hexanchiformes > Hexanchidae > Heptranchias > Heptranchias perlo. The sequence continues at coordinate 15,029,929 of NC_090363.1, forward strand.
AAGGTGGTGGCCAAGCTGGCCTCCATTTTGTCCAATGAGGTAGCCAAGCTGGCCTCCATTTTGTCCAAGATGGTGGCGACGCGGGCCTCATTTTGTACGGCATGGGAGCCGCGTGAGCGGCGAATTTTTTGAAAATGTTGGTCGCGCTCGCCCCCATTTTGTCCGGGACGGACTCCCCGCTGGCCTCCATTTTGTCCAATGTGGTGGCCAAGTTGGCCTCCATTTTGTCCAATGTGGTAGCCAAGCTGGCCTCCATTTTGTCCAATGAGGTAGCCAAGCTGGCCTCCATTTTGTCCAAGGTGGTGGCGACGCGGGCCTCATTTTGTACGGCATGGGAGCCGCGAGAGCGGCGAATTTTTTGAAAATGTTGGTCGCGCTCGCCCCCATTTTGTCCGGGACGGACTCCCCGCTGGCCTCCATTTGGTCCAAGCCCGGCTGCCGTCCCTGCAGCCGTGCTGCCCCTGTGCAAATACACTTCCAAATACACAAATACATCATAAATATACAGGTAATATATATATATTATAAACACAAGTTGTTGTTGTTGGTGGTGGTGGTCTGATGATAAAGACCGCCACTCTGGCATCACTCTGGCATGACTGGGTGCAACCTGGGAATCCTGGCTGCACCCTGGCATCATTCTGGGTTGACTGCGGGATCACTGGGGACACCCTGTTGGCTACTTGCCGCCATCTGACCAAGATGGCGGCTGGCGCAGCCGCCATTTTTCCAAAATGTAGGCCTGGCTGTCCTCCATTTCGTCCAAGGTGGTGGCCAAGTTGGCCTCCATTTTGTCCAATGAGGTAGCCAAGCTGGCATCCATTTTGTCCAAGGTGGTGGCCAAGCTGGCCTCCATTTTGTCCAATGAGGTAGCCAAGCTGGCCTCCATTTTGTCCAAGATGGTGGCGACGCGGGCCTCATTTTGTACGGCATGGGAGCCGCGTGAGCGGCGAATTTTTTGAAAATGTTGGTCGCGCTCGCCCCCATTTTGTCCGGGACGGACTCCCCGCTGGCCTCCATTTTGTCCAATGTGGTGGCCAAGTTGGCCTCCATTTTGTCCAATGTGGTAGCCAAGCTGGCCTCCATTTTGTCCAATGAGGTAGCCAAGCTGGCCTCCATTTTGTCCAAGGTGGTGGCGACGCGGGCCTCATTTTGTACGGCATGGGAGCCGCGAGAGCGGCGAATTTTTTGAAAATGTTGGTCGCGCTCGCCCCCATTTTGTCCGGGACGGACTCCCCGCTGGCCTCCATTTGGTCCAAGCCCGGCTGCCGTCCCTGCAGCCGTGCTGCCCCTGTGCAAATACACTTCCAAATACACAAATACATCATAAATATACAGGTAATATATATATATTATAAACACAAGTTGTTGTTGTTGGTGGTGGTGGTCTGATGATAAAGACCGCCACTCTGGCATCACTCTGGCATGACTGGGTGCAACCTGGGAACCCTGGCTGCACCCTGGCATCATTGTGGGTTGACTGCGGGATCACTGGGGACACTCTGTTGGCTACTTGCCGCCATCTGACCAAGATGGCGGCTGGCGCAGCCGCCATTTTTCCAAAATGTAGGCCTGGCTGTCCTCCATTTCGTCCAAGATGGTGGCCAAGTTGGCCTCCATTTTGTCCAATGAGGTAGCCAAGCTGGCCTCCATTTTGTCCGAGGTGGTGGCGACGCGGGCCTCATTTTGTACGGCATGGGAGCCGCGTGAGCGGCGAATTTTTTGAAAATGTTGGTCGCGCTCGCCCCCATTTTGTCCGGGACGGACTCCCCGCTGGCCTCCATTTGGTCCAAGCCCGGCTGCCGTCCCTGCAGCCGTGCTGCCCCTGTTCAAATACACTTCCAAATATACAAATACATCATAAATATACAGGTAATATATATACATTATAAACACAAGTTGTTGTTGTTGGTGGTGGTGGTCTGATGATAAAGACCGCCACTCTGGCATCACTCCGGCATGACTGGGTGCAAGCTGGGAACCCTGGCTGCACCCTGGCATCATTCTGGGTTGACTGCGGGATCACTGGGGACACTCGGTTGGCTACTTGCCGCCATCTGACCAAGATGGCGGCAGCGGCGCAGCCGCCATTTTCCCAAAATGTTGGCCTGGCTGTCCTCCATTTTGTCCAAGGTGGTGGCCAAGCTGGCCTCCATTTTGTCCAATGAGGTAGCCAAGCTGGCCTCCATTTTGTCCAATGAGGTAGCCAAGCTGGCCTCCATTTTGTCCAAGGTGGTAGCCAAGCTGGCCTCCATTTTGTCCAATGAGGTAGCCAAGCTGGCCTCCATTTTGTCCAAGGTGGTGGCGACGCGGGCCTCATTTTGTACGGCATGGGAGCCGCGAGAGCGGCGAATTTTTTGAAAATGTTGGTCGCGCTCGCCCCCATTTTGTCCGGGACGGACTCCCCGCTGGCCTCCATTTGGTCCAAGCCCGGCTGCCGTCCCTGCAGCCGTGCTGCCCCTGTGCAAATACACTTCCAAATACACAAATACATCATAAATATACAGGTAATATATATATATTATAAACACAAGTTGTTGTTGTTGGTGGTGGTGGTCTGATGATAAAGACCGCCACTCTGGCATCACTCTGGCATGACTGGGTGCAACCTGGGAATCCTGGCTGCACCCTGGCATCATTCTGGGTTGACTGCGGGATCACTGGGGACACTCTGTTGGCTACTTGCCGCCATCTGACCAAGATGGCGGCTGGCGCAGCCGCCATTTTTCCAAAATGTAGGCCTGGCTGTCCTCCATTTCGTCCAAGGTGGTGGCCAAGTTGGCCTCCATTTTGTCCAATGAGGTAGCCAAGCTGGCATCCATTTTGTCCAAGGTGGTGGCCAAGCTGGCCTCCATTTTGTCCAATGAGGTAGCCAAGCTGGCCTCCATTTTGTCCAAGATGGTGGCGACGCGGGCCTCATTTTGTACGGCATGGGAGCCGCGTGAGCGGCGAATTTTTTGAAAATGTTGGTCGCGCTCGCCCCCATTTTGTCCGGGACGGACTCCCCGCTGGCCTCCATTTTGTCCAATGTGGTGGCCAAGTTGGCCTCCATTTTGTCCAATGTGGTAGCCAAGCTGGCCTCCATTTTGTCCAATGAGGTAGCCAAGCTGGCCTCCATTTTGTCCAAGGTGGTGGCGACGCGGGCCTCATTTTGTACGGCATGGGAGCCGCGAGAGCGGCGAATTTTTTGAAAATGTTGGTCGCGCTCGCCCCCATTTTGTCCGGGACGGACTCCCCGCTGGCCTCCATTTTGTCCAATGTGGTGGCCAAGTTGGCCTCCATTTTGTCCAATGTGGTAGCCAAGCTGGCCTCCATTTTGTCCAATGAGGTAGCCAAGCTGGCCTCCATTTTGTCCAAGGTGGTGGCGACGCGGGCCTCATTTTGTACGGCATGGGAGCCGCGAGAGCGGCGAATTTTTTGAAAATGTTGGTCGCGCTCGCCCCCATTTTGTCCGGGACGGACTCCCCGCTGGCCTCCATTTGGTCCAAGCCCGGCTGCCGTCCCTGCAGCCGTGCTGCCCCTGTGCAAATACACTTCCAAATACACAAATACATCATAAATATACAGGTAATATATATATATTATAAACACAAGTTGTTGTTGTTGGTGGTGGTGGTCTGATGATAAAGACCGCCACTCTGGCATCACTCTGGCATGACTGGGTGCAACCTGGGAATCCTGGCTGCACCCTGGCATCATTCTGGGTTGACTGCGGGATCACTGGGGACACTCTGTTGGCTACTTGCCGCCATCTGACCAAGATGGCGGCTGGCGCAGCCGCCATTTTTCCAAAATGTAGGCCTGGCTGTCCTCCATTTCGTCCAAGGTGGTGGCCAAGTTGGCCTCCATTTTGTCCAATGAGGTAGCCAAGCTGGCATCCATTTTGTCCAAGGTGGTGGCCAAGCTGGCCTCCATTTTGTCCAATGAGGTAGCCAAGCTGGCCTCCATTTTGTCCAAGATGGTGGCGACGCGGGCCTCATTTTGTACGGCATGGGAGCCGCGTGAGCGGCGAATTTTTTGAAAATGTTGGTCGCGCTCGCCCCCATTTTGTCCGGGACGGACTCCCCGCTGGCCTCCATTTTGTCCAATGTGGTGGCCAAGTTGGCCTCCATTTTGTCCAATGTGGTAGCCAAGCTGGCCTCCATTTTGTCCAATGAGGTAGCCAAGCTGGCCTCCATTTTGTCCAAGGTGGTGGCGACGCGGGCCTCATTTTGTACGGCATGGGAGCCGCGAGAGCGGCGAATTTTTTGAAAATGTTGGTCGCGCTCGCCCCCATTTTGTCCGGGACGGACTCCCCGCTGGCCTCCATTTGGTCCAAGCCCGGCTGCCGTCCCTGCAGCCGTGCTGCCCCTGTGCAAATACACTTCCAAATACACAAATACATCATAAATATACAGGTAATATATATATATTATAAACACAAGTTGTTGTTGTTGGTGGTGGTGGTCTGATGATAAAGACCGCCACTCTGGCATCACTCTGGCATGACTGGGTGCAACCTGGGAATCCTGGCTGCACCCTGGCATCATTCTGGGTTGACTGCGGGATCACTGGGGACACTCTGTTGGCTACTTGCCGCCATCTGACCAAGATGGCGGCTGGCGCAGCCGCCATTTTTCCAAAATGTAGGCCTGGCTGTCCTCCATTTCGTCCAAGGTGGTGGCCAAGTTGGCCTCCATTTTGTCCAATGAGGTAGCCAAGCTGGCATCCATTTTGTCCAAGGTGGTGGCCAAGCTGGCCTCCATTTTGTCCAATGAGGTAGCCAAGCTGGCCTCCATTTTGTCCAAGATGGTGGCGACGCGGGCCTCATTTTGTACGGCATGGGAGCCGCGTGAGCGGCGAATTTTTTGAAAATGTTGGTCGCGCTCGCCCCCATTTTGTCCGGGACGGACTCCCCGCTGGCCTCCATTTTGTCCAATGTGGTGGCCAAGTTGGCCTCCATTTTGTCCAATGTGGTAGCCAAGCTGGCCTCCATTTTGTCCAATGAGGTAGCCAAGCTGGCCTCCATTTTGTCCAAGGTGGTGGCGACGCGGGCCTCATTTTGTACGGCATGGGAGCCGCGAGAGCGGCGAATTTTTTGAAAATGTTGGTCGCGCTCGCCCCCATTTTGTCCGGGACGGACTCCCCGCTGGCCTCCATTTTGTCCAATGTGGTGGCCAAGTTGGCCTCCATTTTGTCCAATGTGGTAGCCAAGCTGGCCTCCATTTTGTCCAATGAGGTAGCCAAGCTGGCCTCCATTTTGTCCAAGGTGGTGGCGACGCGGGCCTCATTTTGTACGGCATGGGAGCCGCGAGAGCGGCGAATTTTTTGAAAATGTTGGTCGCGCTCGCCCCCATTTTGTCCGGGACGGACTCCCCGCTGGCCTCCATTTGGTCCAAGCCCGGCTGCCGTCCCTGCAGCCGTGCTGCCCCTGTGCAAATACACTTCCAAATACACAAATACATCATAAATATACAGGTAATATATATATATTATAAACACAAGTTGTTGTTGTTGGTGGTGGTGGTCTGATGATAAAGACCGCCACTCTGGCATCACTCTGGCATGACTGGGTGCAACCTGGGAATCCTGGCTGCACCCTGGCATCATTCTGGGTTGACTGCGGGATCACTGGGGACACTCTGTTGGCTACTTGCCGCCATCTGACCAAGATGGCGGCTGGCGCAGCCGCCATTTTTCCAAAATGTAGGCCTGGCTGTCCTCCATTTCGTCCAAGGTGGTGGCCAAGTTGGCCTCCATTTTGTCCAATGAGGTAGCCAAGCTGGCATCCATTTTGTCCAAGGTGGTGGCCAAGCTGGCCTCCATTTTGTCCAATGAGGTAGCCAAGCTGGCCTCCATTTTGTCCAAGATGGTGGCGACGCGGGCCTCATTTTGTACGGCATGGGAGCCGCGTGAGCGGCGAATTTTTTGAAAATGTTGGTCGCGCTCGCCCCCATTTTGTCCGGGACGGACTCCCCGCTGGCCTCCATTTTGTCCAATGTGGTGGCCAAGTTGGCCTCCATTTTGTCCAATGTGGTAGCCAAGCTGGCCTCCATTTTGTCCAATGAGGTAGCCAAGCTGGCCTCCATTTTGTCCAAGGTGGTGGCGACGCGGGCCTCATTTTGTACGGCATGGGAGCCGCGAGAGCGGCGAATTTTTTGAAAATGTTGGTCGCGCTCGCCCCCATTTTGTCCGGGACGGACTCCCCGCTGGCCTCCATTTTGTCCAATGTGGTGGCCAAGTTGGCCTCCATTTTGTCCAATGTGGTAGCCAAGCTGGCCTCCATTTTGTCCAATGAGGTAGCCAAGCTGGCCTCCATTTTGTCCAAGGTGGTGGCGACGCGGGCCTCATTTTGTACGGCATGGGAGCCGCGAGAGCGGCGAATTTTTTGAAAATGTTGGTCGCGCTCGCCCCCATTTTGTCCGGGACGGACTCCCCGCTGGCCTCCATTTGGTCCAAGCCCGGCTGCCGTCCCTGCAGCCGTGCTGCCCCTGTGCAAATACACTTCCAAATACACAAATACATCATAAATATACAGGTAATATATATATATTATAAACACAAGTTGTTGTTGTTGGTGGTGGTGGTCTGATGATAAAGACCGCCACTCTGGCATCACTCTGGCATGACTGGGTGCAACCTGGGAATCCTGGCTGCACCCTGGCATCATTCTGGGTTGACTGCGGGATCACTGGGGACACTCTGTTGGCTACTTGCCGCCATCTGACCAAGATGGCGGCTGGCGCAGCCGCCATTTTTCCAAAATGTAGGCCTGGCTGTCCTCCATTTCGTCCAAGGTGGTGGCCAAGTTGGCCTCCATTTTGTCCAATGAGGTAGCCAAGCTGGCATCCATTTTGTCCAAGGTGGTGGCCAAGCTGGCCTCCATTTTGTCCAATGAGGTAGCCAAGCTGGCCTCCATTTTGTCCAAGATGGTGGCGACGCGGGCCTCATTTTGTACGGCATGGGAGCCGCGTGAGCGGCGAATTTTTTGAAAATGTTGGTCGCGCTCGCCCCCATTTTGTCCGGGACGGACTCCCCGCTGGCCTCCATTTTGTCCAATGTGGTGGCCAAGTTGGCCTCCATTTTGTCCAATGTGGTAGCCAAGCTGGCCTCCATTTTGTCCAATGAGGTAGCCAAGCTGGCCTCCATTTTGTCCAAGGTGGTGGCGACGCGGGCCTCATTTTGTACGGCATGGGAGCCGCGAGAGCGGCGAATTTTTTGAAAATGTTGGTCGCGCTCGCCCCCATTTTGTCCGGGACGGACTCCCCGCTGGCCTCCATTTGGTCCAAGCCCGGCTGCCGTCCCTGCAGCCGTGCTGCCCCTGTGCAAATACACTTCCAAATACACAAATACATCATAAATATACAGGTAATATATATATATTATAAACACAAGTTGTTGTTGTTGGTGGTGGTGGTCTGATGATAAAGACCGCCACTCTGGCATCACTCTGGCATGACTGGGTGCAACCTGGGAATCCTGGCTGCACCCTGGCATCATTCTGGGTTGACTGCGGGATCACTGGGGACACTCTGTTGGCTACTTGCCGCCATCTGACCAAGATGGCGGCTGGCGCAGCCGCCATTTTTCCAAAATGTAGGCCTGGCTGTCCTCCATTTCGTCCAAGGTGGTGGCCAAGTTGGCCTCCATTTTGTCCAATGAGGTAGCCAAGCTGGCATCCATTTTGTCCAAGGTGGTGGCCAAGCTGGCCTCCATTTTGTCCAATGAGGTAGCCAAGCTGGCCTCCATTTTGTCCAAGATGGTGGCGACGCGGGCCTCATTTTGTACGGCATGGGAGCCGCGTGAGCGGCGAATTTTTTGAAAATGTTGGTCGCGCTCGCCCCCATTTTGTCCGGGACGGACTCCCCGCTGGCCTCCATTTTGTCCAATGTGGTGGCCAAGTTGGCCTCCATTTTGTCCAATGTGGTAGCCAAGCTGGCCTCCATTTTGTCCAATGAGGTAGCCAAGCTGGCCTCCATTTTGTCCAAGGTGGTGGCGACGCGGGCCTCATTTTGTACGGCATGGGAGCCGCGAGAGCGGCGAATTTTTTGAAAATGTTGGTCGCGCTCGCCCCCATTTTGTCCGGGACGGACTCCCCGCTGGCCTCCATTTGGTCCAAGCCCGGCTGCCGTCCCTGCAGCCGTGCTGCCCCTGTGCAAATACACTTCCAAATACACAAATACATCATAAATATACAGGTAATATATATATATTATAAACACAAGTTGTTGTTGTTGGTGGTGGTGGTCTGATGATAAAGACCGCCACTCTGGCATCACTCTGGCATGACTGGGTGCAACCTGGGAATCCTGGCTGCACCCTGGCATCATTCTGGGTTGACTGCGGGATCACTGGGGACACTCTGTTGGCTACTTGCCGCCATCTGACCAAGATGGCGGCTGGCGCAGCCGCCATTTTTCCAAAATGTAGGCCTGGCTGTCCTCCATTTCGTCCAAGGTGGTGGCCAAGTTGGCCTCCATTTTGTCCAATGAGGTAGCCAAGCTGGCATCCATTTTGTCCAAGGTGGTGGCCAAGCTGGCCTCCATTTTGTCCAATGAGGTAGCCAAGCTGGCCTCCATTTTGTCCAAGATGGTGGCGACGCGGGCCTCATTTTGTACGGCATGGGAGCCGCGTGAGCGGCGAATTTTTTGAAAATGTTGGTCGCGCTCGCCCCCATTTTGTCCGGGACGGACTCCCCGCTGGCCTCCATTTTGTCCAATGTGGTGGCCAAGTTGGCCTCCATTTTGTCCAATGTGGTAGCCAAGCTGGCCTCCATTTTGTCCAATGAGGTAGCCAAGCTGGCCTCCATTTTGTCCAAGGTGGTGGCGACGCGGGCCTCATTTTGTACGGCATGGGAGCCGCGAGAGCGGCGAATTTTTTGAAAATGTTGGTCGCGCTCGCCCCCATTTTGTCCGGGACGGACTCCCCGCTGGCCTCCATTTGGTCCAAGCCCGGCTGCCGTCCCTGCAGCCGTGCTGCCCCTGTGCAAATACACTTCCAAATACACAAATACATCATAAATATACAGGTAATATATATATATTATAAACACAAGTTGTTGTTGTTGGTGGTGGTGGTCTGATGATAAAGACCGCCACTCTGGCATCACTCTGGCATGACTGGGTGCAACCTGGGAATCCTGGCTGCACCCTGGCATCATTCTGGGTTGACTGCGGGATCACTGGGGACACCCTGTTGGCTACTTGCCGCCATCTGACCAAGATGGCGGCTGGCGCAGCCGCCATTTTTCCAAAATGTAGGCCTGGCTGTCCTCCATTTCGTCCAAGGTGGTGGCCAAGTTGGCCTCCATTTTGTCCAATGAGGTAGCCAAGCTGGCATCCATTTTGTCCAAGGTGGTGGCCAAGCTGGCCTCCATTTTGTCCAATGAGGTAGCCAAGCTGGCCTCCATTTTGTCCAAGATGGTGGCGACGCGGGCCTCATTTTGTACGGCATGGGAGCCGCGTGAGCGGCGAATTTTTTGAAAATGTTGGTCGCGCTCGCCCCCATTTTGTCCGGGACGGACTCCCCGCTGGCCTCCATTTTGTCCAATGTGGTGGCCAAGTTGGCCTCCATTTTGTCCAATGTGGTAGCCAAGCTGGCCTCCATTTTGTCCAATGAGGTAGCCAAGCTGGCCTCCATTTTGTCCAAGGTGGTGGCGACGCGGGCCTCATTTTGTACGGCATGGGAGCCGCGAGAGCGGCGAATTTTTTGAAAATGTTGGTCGCGCTCGCCCCCATTTTGTCCGGGACGGACTCCCCGCTGGCCTCCATTTGGTCCAAGCCCGGCTGCCGTCCCTGCAGCCGTGCTGCCCCTGTGCAAATACACTTCCAAATACACAAATACATCATAAATATACAGGTAATATATATATATTATAAACACAAGTTGTTGTTGTTGGTGGTGGTGGTCTGATGATAAAGACCGCCACTCTGGCATCACTCTGGCATGACTGGGTGCAACCTGGGAATCCTGGCTGCACCCTGGCATCATTCTGGGTTGACTGCGGGATCACTGGGGACACTCTGTTGGCTACTTGCCGCCATCTGACCAAGATGGCGGCTGGCGCAGCCGCCATTTTTCCAAAATGTAGGCCTGGCTGTCCTCCATTTCGTCCAAGGTGGTGGCCAAGTTGGCCTCCATTTTGTCCAATGAGGTAGCCAAGCTGGCATCCATTTTGTCCAAGGTGGTGGCCAAGCTGGCCTCCATTTTGTCCAATGAGGTAGCCAAGCTGGCCTCCATTTTGTCCAAGATGGTGGCGACGCGGGCCTCATTTTGTACGGCATGGGAGCCGCGTGAGCGGCGAATTTTTTGAAAATGTTGGTCGCGCTCGCCCCCATTTTGTCCGGGACGGACTCCCCGCTGGCCTCCATTTTGTCCAATGTGGTGGCCAAGTTGGCCTCCATTTTGTCCAATGTGGTAGCCAAGCTGGCCTCCATTTTGTCCAATGAGGTAGCCAAGCTGGCCTCCATTTTGTCCAAGGTGGTGGCGACGCGGGCCTCATTTTGTACGGCATGGGAGCCGCGAGAGCGGCGAATTTTTTGAAAATGTTGGTCGCGCTCGCCCCCATTTTGTCCGGGACGGACTCCCCGCTGGCCTCCATTTTGTCCAATGTGGTGGCCAAGTTGGCCTCCATTTTGTCCAATGTGGTAGCCAAGCTGGCCTCCATTTTGTCCAATGAGGTAGCCAAGCTGGCCTCCATTTTGTCCAAGGTGGTGGCGACGCGGGCCTCATTTTGTACGGCATGGGAGCCGCGAGAGCGGCGAATTTTTTGAAAATGTTGGTCGCGCTCGCCCCCATTTTGTCCGGGACGGACTCCCCGCTGGCCTCCATTTGGTCCAAGCCCGGCTGCCGTCCCTGCAGCCGTGCTGCCCCTGTGCAAATACACTTCCAAATACACAAATACATCATAAATATACAGGTAATATATATATATTATAAACACAAGTTGTTGTTGTTGGTGGTGGTGGTCTGATGATAAAGACCGCCACTCTGGCATCACTCTGGCATGACTGGGTGCAACCTGGGAATCCTGGCTGCACCCTGGCATCATTCTGGGTTGACTGCGGGATCACTGGGGACACTCTGTTGGCTACTTGCCGCCATCTGACCAAGATGGCGGCTGGCGCAGCCGCCATTTTTCCAAAATGTAGGCCTGGCTGTCCTCCATTTCGTCCAAGGTGGTGGCCAAGTTGGCCTCCATTTTGTCCAATGAGGTAGCCAAGCTGGCATCCATTTTGTCCAAGGTGGTGGCCAAGCTGGCCTCCATTTTGTCCAATGAGGTAGCCAAGCTGGCCTCCATTTTGTCCAAGATGGTGGCGACGCGGGCCTCATTTTGTACGGCATGGGAGCCGCGTGAGCGGCGAATTTTTTGAAAATGTTGGTCGCGCTCGCCCCCATTTTGTCCGGGACGGACTCCCCGCTGGCCTCCATTTTGTCCAATGTGGTGGCCAAGTTGGCCTCCATTTTGTCCAATGTGGTAGCCAAGCTGGCCTCCATTTTGTCCAATGAGGTAGCCAAGCTGGCCTCCATTTTGTCCAAGGTGGTGGCGACGCGGGCCTCATTTTGTACGGCATGGGAGCCGCGAGAGCGGCGAATTTTTTGAAAATGTTGGTCGCGCTCGCCCCCATTTTGTCCGGGACGGACTCCCCGCTGGCCTCCATTTGGTCCAAGCCCGGCTGCCGTCCCTGCAGCCGTGCTGCCCCTGTGCAAATACACTTCCAAATACACAAATACATCATAAATATACAGGTAATATATATATATTATAAACACAAGTTGTTGTTGTTGGTGGTGGTGGTCTGATGATAAAGACCGCCACTCTGGCATCACTCTGGCATGACTGGGTGCAACCTGGGAATCCTGGCTGCACCCTGGCATCATTCTGGGTTGACTGCGGGATCACTGGGGACACTCTGTTGGCTACTTGCCGCCATCTGACCAAGATGGCGGCTGGCGCAGCCGCCATTTTTCCAAAATGTAGGCCTGGCTGTCCTCCATTTCGTCCAAGGTGGTGGCCAAGTTGGCCTCCATTTTGTCCAATGAGGTAGCCAAGCTGGCATCCATTTTGTCCAAGGTGGTGGCCAAGCTGGCCTCCATTTTGTCCAATGAGGTAGCCAAGCTGGCCTCCATTTTGTCCAAGATGGTGGCGACGCGGGCCTCATTTTGTACGGCATGGGAGCCGCGTGAGCGGCGAATTTTTTGAAAATGTTGGTCGCGCTCGCCCCCATTTTGTCCGGGACGGACTCCCCGCTGGCCTCCATTTTGTCCAATGTGGTGGCCAAGCTGGCATCCATTTTGTCCAAGGTGGTGGCCAAGCTGGCCTCCATTTTGTCCAATGAGGTAGCCAAGCTGGCCTCCATTTTGTCCAAGATGGTGGCGACGCGGGCCTCATTTTGTACGGCATGGGAGCCGCGTGAGCGGCGAATTTTTTGAAAATGTTGGTCGCGCTCGCCCCCATTTTGTCCGGGACGGACTCCCCGCTGGCCTCCATTTTGTCCAATGTGGTGGCCAAGTTGGCCTCCATTTTGTCCAATGTGGTAGCCAAGCTGGCCTCCATTTTGTCCAATGAGGTAGCCAAGCTGGCCTCCATTTTGTCCAAGGTGGTGGCGACGCGGGCCTCATTTTGTACGGCATGGGAGCCGCGAGAGCGGCGAATTTTTTGAAAATGTTGGTCGCGCTCGCCCCCATTTTGTCCGGGACGGACTCCCCGCTGGCCTCCATTTGGTCCAAGCCCGGCTGCCGTCCCTGCAGCCGTGCTGCCCCTGTGCAAATACACTTCCAAATACACAAATACATCATAAATATACAGGTAATATATATATATTATAAACACAAGTTGTTGTTGTTGGTGGTGGTGGTCTGATGATAAAGACCGCCACTCTGGCATCACTCTGGCATGACTGGGTGCAACCTGGGAATCCTGGCTGCACCCTGGCATCATTCTGGGTTGACTGCGGGATCACTGGGGACACTCTGTTGGCTACTTGCCGCCATCTGACCAAGATGGCGGCTGGCGCAGCCGCCATTTTTCCAAAATGTAGGCCTGGCTGTCCTCCATTTCGTCCAAGGTGGTGGCCAAGTTGGCCTCCATTTTGTCCAATGAGGTAGCCAAGCTGGCATCCATTTTGTCCAAGGTGGTGGCCAAGCTGGCCTCCATTTTGTCCAATGAGGTAGCCAAGCTGGCCTCCATTTTGTCCAAGATGGTGGCGACGCGGGCCTCATTTTGTACGGCATGGGAGCCGCGTGAGCGGCGAATTTTTTGAAAATGTTGGTCGCGCTCGCCCCCATTTTGTCCGGGACGGACTCCCCGCTGGCCTCCATTTTGTCCAATGTGGTGGCCAAGTTGGCCTCCATTTTGTCCAATGTGGTAGCCAAGCTGGCCTCCATTTTGTCCAATGAGGTAGCCAAGCTGGCCTCCATTTTGTCCAAGGTGGTGGCGACGCGGGCCTCATTTTGTACGGCATGGGAGCCGCGAGAGCGGCGAATTTTTTGAAAATGTTGGTCGCGCTCGCCCCCATTTTGTCCGGGACGGACTCCCCGCTGGCCTCCATTTGGTCCAAGCCCGGCTGCCGTCCCTGCAGCCGTGCTGCCCCTGTGCAAATACACTTCCAAATACACAAATACATCATAAATATACAGGTAATATATATATATTATAAACACAAGTTGTTGTTGTTGGTGGTGGTGGTCTGATGATAAAGACCGCCACTCTGGCATCACTCTGGCATGACTGGGTGCAACCTGGGAATCCTGGCTGCACCCTGGCATCATTCTGGGTTGACTGCGGGATCACTGGGGACACCCTGTTGGCTACTTGCCGCCATCTGACCAAGATGGCGGCTGGCGCAGCCGCCATTTTTCCAAAATGTAGGCCTGGCTGTCCTCCATTTCGTCCAAGGTGGTGGCCAAGTTGGCCTCCATTTTGTCCAATGAGGTAGCCAAGCTGGCATCCATTTTGTCCAAGGTGGTGGCCAAGCTGGCCTCCATTTTGTCCAATGAGGTAGCCAAGCTGGCCTCCATTTTGTCCAAGATGGTGGCGACGCGGGCCTCATTTTGTACGGCATGGGAGCCGCGTGAGCGGCGAATTTTTTGAAAATGTTGGTCGCGCTCGCCCCCATTTTGTCCGGGACGGACTCCCCGCTGGCCTCCATTTTGTCCAATGTGGTGGCCAAGTTGGCCTCCATTTTGTCCAATGTGGTAGCCAAGCTGGCCTCCATTTTGTCCAATGAGGTAGCCAAGCTGGCCTCCATTTTGTCCAAGGTGGTGGCGACGCGGGCCTCATTTTGTACGGCATGGGAGCCGCGAGAGCGGCGAATTTTTTGAAAATGTTGGTCGCGCTCGCCCCCATTTTGTCCGGGACGGACTCCCCGCTGGCCTCCATTTGGTCCAAGCCCGGCTGCCGTCCCTGCAGCCGTGCTGCCCCTGTGCAAATACACTTCCAAATACACAAATACATCATAAATATACAGGTAATATATATATATTATAAACACAAGTTGTTGTTGTTGGTGGTGGTGGTCTGATGATAAAGACCGCC